>NC_134405.1:279688835-280010335 GCF_038048845.1 Mixophyes fleayi | reverse complement strand
ACTGACCCGCTCATTACTCACGTGTAGCAGCAAACCCACCCCCCCCCCACCCAAGCCGGGCTTCGGCTGCCTAGCACATGACTAACACGTGGCAGACTGGGGGCTCCGTGACCTTCTACCAATACAATAGACTATCGCTCACCTGCATCTAGCGACGCAGGCGATATCAAGCTTTACTACAGATATAACAATGCAGAAAACGAACCCATCCGGAAGTGTGCAATGCGAGCAATAAGCCCACTGTGCCTGATTGAGTCCTTTAAGGAGTCACGCACTACGTATAATAGTATAGATGGATGCCACGGACATAATCAATGTGCGAGCGGCCTTCCGGGAGCACCGAGCACGCTGCACCGTATAGAAAACGCCGTGCAAGTCAAAGAGAAGCTACGAAGCAATTACCGAAGAGGAAGTTCTGTGGGCGAAGGGGAGCCATGTTCTCCATGTCCATGCTGTCTTCCATTCCTCCTACTGTTGCTGTAACTACCGCAGCACACACGCCAACTAGTTACAATGGACGGTCTACTGAGTGAGGGCGGCCGCGAGGGTGACCAGCGTTTATATGGGCGGCCTAGTCCTCGCGAGAACAGAAGCAGGAGGGCGGTGCTGACTGCACTTCTCAGTAAGCTGAGTGCCGATTGGCTGGCCGCCTGGCGTAGTGTTCAGAGATGTGCGGGTGTTGTGTCGTGTATATTAATCTGCCATGGTGGGCATTTTGTTCCTGCTTCCTCGGCGCTGTATTTTGTTTGTAAATGAAGTCACTGATTGATGTAGAAGTGCAGGAGCGAGGTATCTACCATGAGGGGAATTTTTGTTTTAACACAACATATGCCTGGTAGCTTTACCGGCCGGGGCTGGAGATGTCCAAACACCTAAACTCAACATTTAAAACGTGCTTTGTGGTATTTTGTAAATACATTTCTGTTTGGAAGTGAGGTCATTGTAGGGTGGGGTGTGGTTAAAACACAGGATCTCACAAGAGGCCTGGCCCATAATCTTGCCAGAGCCATAGTAAATGCACAAAGCTTTGTGTGTCTGTGTGGGTGACTGGATCCGGCTGTACATTAGCAGTACCATGTGTTATTTCAGACTGTTGTGGGAGGGCAGAAACCCTCCTAAGCAGCTGCTCCCTCCTGCATGGTGAATGCTGTAAAATGGTTTTCTCCTGAAGAATTGTAACATCAAAATCTTCAATCTAGCTCCCTTGCATGGTCTAACGAGGCCCATGACTATAAGAGCTCACATAGACGAATTCCCATGCACACTCCATTTGCCATTCATTGTGGCTTCTGGAATGGAGTGCAGCGTGCATGATTTAAAAAAAATTTTTTCATAGCACTAACAGTCAACGTTCGCATAAATATTGATGTTAATTCTCTTTACAATCACCACAACCACCATTCTAATTACTGAGTACATACACTTGCGCTTCCGTTCATGCCCATAGATGATCATAAACCAAGTGTTCTATTCATAACCAGATGGTATTTCCCGCTTAGGACTCAATGATATCATCATATGAAATGTGTACATGTATGGAAAAACACAAAAAACATACAAAACCACATAGCGTATTATGTAAACGTATAGTATAATACTTCAAGTCCACCTCCAGAATGATAATATGTGTAAAAGTCCTAAAATATGTTGTTTTTTTCTCACAGCACCACACTCGTGATATCTTCTCCTCAATATAACAATGCAGAAAACGAACACTGATAGCAGATACAATCTCCATTTTTTGTTAGCCCTGTATATTAGGAACCATAGCAGGCACAGCCTCTAAACCTGTCAGACTTATACATAATTAATCATATTACTAAGTGTATCCCTTTGTTGGGACAGAGTATAGTTTGATGGCTTACATTGTCCTTATTTCTTCAGATAGATAATGAACCTGTTACTAATGGAAATGTTCATACTATTCAACTGACACATACCAGCTATACTATTTTAGTATACTACATCTCTGTCCTTGAGAATTGTATCAGGACAGTGATTAGGGCTCTAATTTAAAGGAGAATATTTGATTTGGTAGTCTATGGTATCTATTATGATAAGATAGACAGAGGATAGATATTTTTATAAACATACCTCTGCATTAGGACCTGATATTTGCCCACTGACCCTTCAATTTATATCATATTACATGATTTATTAGCCCTAAGAATTTGACCATAGAGCGATTGTTGCAGTTGATTTGCAACTTTTAATTTCACTATTTTTGTTTTCTTTTAACTATTTCGCGTAGCTTTCTTTTTGCTAGGATGTGTGTATTTTAACATATACCAATAAAGATTTGCTTTTTATCACATACATCTCCATTAACCTCGTATCCTAGAGTGCCCCACGTTATAACCTCTGTTCTGTCTCTTCTTGTTACCAATATATTTTTAGGTTATAGGGTGCACCTTTCAGCGATTCTGCTGATTTCAATGATAATATATTATCAATTATACTGTACCCAGAAGTGGTGTAAGGCAGAAGTGCAAGCGAAGCTAATCTCCATGGTACTGGAGTGTGATAAGCGGTTTGTTGTGTTTTGAAACAGCTGAGTACATGACATAACGTGTACGGCGTGGATCCAGATGAAAGTTGAAAGTCGGATGGCAGCCAATGTAGCATTTAACTTAAAGAAGGCTGTCCCCTACAAATCCCCCCCCCCCTCTTAGTCCATTTGTAGTAATAAATGTCAGCATGCACATAATATTGTGCCTGTGAACTGTGTCCTGAGCCATTGTTGAAAATTCCCACCAAAAATAAATTTTATTACAATACAGGATAATTAGGAGGGCATTTCTAACTATGTAGTACAAATCAAATCTACAAAATAAAACCATTGTGTGAAGTTCCTGCGTTTCTTGTTAGCATAATGTTTCCAGTCCACACAATAGTTGTGGATAAGCTTTGTATTTGAACTCATGTCTGCTGAGTTGAGTCCAAAGTGCTAACCAGTGAGCTACCTGTGAGATGGATATTTTGTGAGTAATTTGTGTGAATAATGAAGAGTAGTATTAAGTGTCAGTTGCCTGTGTAGCACGCATGCTGTATGGTTGGTGTTGTCTGGGTTTTTTCAAATCTCAGGTTGGCCTAGTGGGTAGCTGTCCCACTTTCCATACAGTCACTCATGAGTTCTAATCCAGACAGAAACCCTTCCTCTGTGTGGAAGTTGTATGTGTGTATCCTTTATGGAAGAGTATGCTATGCATTTTGTAGAAAAGGCAAGATGCATTTACACGACATACATTTTAATACATTCGTTATTCATGTGTTTTTAATGTAGCCATGTCCATGCATTTTGCATACTATACGGCAACTTGAAATCCTTAACACAGAAAGATCGTGAGCTATGTATTTGTTAAAAGTGTGTATTACGCTAATTAGTAGCAAAAGAAAAACAATCGTTCAGAGTGTTCCACATCATTGTTATTTGTGAGTGATTAATGAGTAAACAGCTATCTGGTAAAAATAAGCCCCAGACTTTTGTGTTGTGTTATTATGTACAAACAAACTGTGGGCCCCTCCCACAGTGGGCATGAAGTATGCATTGCTTATCTTGCCGTCAATCAGTTGAGAGCCGTCGCTTGTGCGTGTAGCATGTTTAAAGATCCGAAGGTGGGTGTGTTTTCGAACGTTTGCACTGCTTATTTCCGTCACTTAGTTGTAATGGACCACAAGGGGGTGTGTTTTTGCTGTTTGAGGTGCTTATTTCACTCGCATATCGGTTTGCGTTACTCTAAGTATGCAAGGCAGATGCGTATGCGTTTGCGTACCTTGATGAATCAGGCCCCCTAACAGTAAGTGTTGCCTGACAAGAGACTGCAACATTTTTGAGTGCGAATTTATTAACTCCCTTGCACTTTTTCCTGTGAAAGTGTTTCATTTTGAGACAATTCAATAAGGCATTTAAGTGTCACATTTTTCTTACACTACAATTCACCTTTCTAGATGCACCTTTAGATATTTTTAAAGTATCCTCTTTTGGGGAGAGTGAAAGCATTAAAATTTCACATTAGCTCACCTTGGGCCTGATTCACTGAAAGGCAAACAAGGATATCTTGCAATTGAAAAAAATAGCACACATGTGTATGCGTATGTACGCCATATTCAGAGTTGAAGATGCGTTCGCTTGACCACAGACACTGAGGTCCAGCTGCCAACATTTACAAAAACCTTTTATTGTATAAGATTTGAATGCAATTGCTATGAATCATCAATTAAACTTGATTAACCTTGCTAATACACCAGTAGTATACTCGGCATGTATACAAAAATATTTTTTTTTAATCTTTGCTACAAATGCTCAGCAAATCCAATTCTATGGTTGAACTGCTACTAAAGTTTCAATGAGCGTCTGAATCATTTGCAAACCTCTTATTACAAGTGGTTCACTGGTTCGGGTGTTCATCATCATTATCTTCTATTAAACCTCCATAAATAAAAGCACTTTTTTAATTGCATCTACATCCCAGCCTGAATCCGTATGGAATTGCTCTAACACTCCCTTACTGTATATTTTGCCTATGTTAGAACATCCCTTCCATCTTCTGTAACACCTCTTTAGGTCCAAATAGTCATAAGTGGCAAAAAGTTGCAGGTCTTAATAGCCGCAGTTGTGTACATTCATTTTCTTAGCATGCACAGTGTGAAAAAAATGCAAAGATACATTGCGCAAATGAGCCTACGTCTCACTCGGAATCAGGCCCTTTTTTGGAAATGTGAAAAAAAATGGAAATGGTGATTAATTTTTTTAAATCAAGTCTCCTGGGCACACATCGTACTCTCTGTGTCCCTTTCTGAATTATAACCATGTATTTTTGCATGAGTCTGTGACACACATAAGAAAACCTCATTCTGTACGGGAGTCTTTCATGCAAATTTTTTTTAGAATTTCACAATGAATGTATCAGACGCCATCACTGCGCCTCCTCGCTTGCCGGGGATGGTCGTCTTCTTCCTTCTGAGCGCCCTGTTGCTAGGCAACGGGGACGCTCCTTCCACTTGGCCACTGCCGGACAAGCCCTTGCCTGGGCCTCTCCCCTGTGGGAACGGAACGACCCTCTCTTGTCTAATGTGTTCTCCATCGAGGCCTTTCGGAGAGTTTTCGATGAACCCGGCTGGGTATCTTCTGCCGCCTCCAGTCTTTTGAACCTTCGCCAGGGATCTCTGACAGTCAGTCAGTACGCGATTCAATTTCGCACCCTTTCCTCTGAACTTAGATGGAATAATGAAGCTTTGGTGGCAACATTCTGGCAAGGCCTGGCAGATCGCGTCAAAGACGAGTTAGTTTCACGTGAACTGCCTGCAGACCTTGACTCCCTGATTTCTCTATGCAATCGCATTGACCTAAGCTTTCGGGAGCGTACTCAGGAGCGGTCTGACACCAGACGGATCTCTCCACGCCTTGCTCCCCTGTTTCTGAACCCTGTACCTATGGAGGAACCAATACAGATTGGCCGTTCCTGGTTATCCCCTGAAGAACGTCAGCGACGCTTCAAACAAAATTTGTGTTTATACTGCGGGGAACCAGGTCATGTTATTTCTTCTTGCACCAAGAGACTGGGAAACGCCCCTTCCTAGTCCGGTGGCAGGGAGGCCGACCTAGGAGTTGGGGTTACTACTCCCTACTCTAATTTCGGCACTGATTGCCTCATGTCCATCTCCCTGGATACTCCGGTCGGCCCCTTTGAGACCTTAGCCTTTGTGGACTCCGGTAAATTCATCTCTGCCACACTGGCATCGCAACTCCAATTGTCCACTCTAAAATTGCCTCAGCCGCTTTTTCTCACCGCTGTGGATGGGAATCGAATTTCCAATGGTTCCGTTTCTCACTTCTGCTCTCCCATTCGGCTGATGGTAGGGGTGCTACATTCTGAAGTTTTCGAGTTCTTGGTTCTTCCTCGTTCTGTGAATTCTGTTATTCTAGGATTACCATGGCTCAAGCTTCATTCTCCCCAATTTGATTGGAATCGTGCGATGGTTTTCTCATGGGGCTCCCGATGCTTCAAGTCCTGTCTCTCCGGCGTTAAACCTGGACCATCCTCTCTCCCGTGTCGTCTGACGTCTCCTCAAATTGACTTGCCATCTCCCTACATCTCCTTCCTGGATGTCTTTTGCAAGACTGCTGCTGAATCTCTTCCTCCTCACCGCCCCTGGGACTGCACTATCGAGCTACTTCCGGATAAACCGCTTCCCAAAGGCAGAATCTATCCATTGTCTCTTCCCGAGAATTCGGCAATGACTACACATATATCTGAAAATCTCCAGCGAGGCTTCATCAGGAAGTCTACCTCCCCCGCTGGTGCAGGATTTTTCTTTGTTAAAAAGAAGGATGGCACCTTACGGCATTGTATTGATTACCGGCGACTGAATGCCATCACTGTCAAGAACAGGTACCCTTTACCACTCATCTCCAAACTTTTTGACAGGATCGCTGGATCAAAGATCTTAACTAAGTGGGATCTGCGAGGGGCGTATAACCTCATTCGCATACACCCAGGAGACGAGTGGAAGACTGCTTTCTGTACTACAGAAGGACACTTTGAGTACCTTGTCATGCCCTTCGGCCTTTGCAACGCCCCTGCTGTTTTCCAGTCTTTTATTAATGAGATTTTTCAAGACCTCCTCTACGTTTCTGTGGTAGCCTACCTAGACGACATTTTAATCTTCTCTCCGGATCTACCTTCCCATCGTCTTCATGTGAAAGCGGTCTTATCTCGCTTACGTTCTAACAATTTATATTGTAAGCTCGAAAAATGTGTCTTCGAGGTTCCACAGATTCCTTTCCTGGGCTACATTGTGTCGTGAACCGGCCTCCAGATGCATCCTGCGAAGTTATCTGCTATTCTCAATTGGCCAAGACCTATTGGCCTAAAGGCAGTTCAGAGATTTATTGGCTTTGCCAACTATTACCGCAGTTTATTCCGCAATTTTCCTCCATTATTGCTCCTATCACTGCCCTAACCAGAAGGTCAGCTAATCCCCAGAACTGGTCTTCTGAGGCCGTTTCCGTCTTTGAATTACTTAAGAAGGCCTTTTCGTCTGCTTCCGTTCTTGCTCAGCCTGATCAGAACAGATCCTTCTTAGTAGAAGTAGATGCTTCCTCTGTTGGTGTCGGGGCAGTTGTCATCCGCCGGGGTATCGGGCAGCTTACCTGACCCCCGGCAAACTTACCTGCCTACAGCGGTCCGCTCCGTCCCGGGCGCCACCATCTTGGATTCGGGTCTGCGCATGCGCAGATCCGCAACTTATGAATACTATGGCTGCTCTCCTATTGGCCAGGCAATCCTGGCGCCTAATACAAAAAGGCACTTCCTGCAAACCTTCAGTGCCTGTTCCTCAGTTGCCTTTGGGTACCTAAGAAGTGGCTGCTATTCTATTCTACTGTCTGCAAAGCTGACACTCCATCAAGTACCTGCTACTCTACTCGTCTGCAAAGCTGACACTCTACTCAGGTACCAACTATTCTATTCTACTCATCTGCAAAGCTGACACTCCATTCAAGTACCTGCTACTCTACTCGTCTGCAAAGCTGACACTATTCAGGTACCATCTATTCTACTCGTCTGCAAAGCTGACACTCCATTCAAGTACCTGCTACTCTACTCGTCTGCAAAGCTGACACTCTACTCAGGTACCAACTATTCTATTCTACTCGTCTGCAAAGCTGACACTCTACCCAGGTACCAACTATTCTATTCTCGTCTGCAAAGCAGACACCTAATTCAAGTACCTGCTACTCTACTCATCTGCAAAGCTGACGCTCTACTCAGGTACCAACTATTCTATTCTACTCGTCTGCAAGCTGACACTCTACCCAGGTACCAACTATTCTATTCTACTCATCTGCAAGCTGACACTCTATTTAAGTACCTGCTACCCTACTTGTCTGCAAAGATGACGCTCCACTCAGGTACCGACTACTCTATTGTCTACAAGGCTGACATTCCTATCTAGTTCCTTCTACTCTCCTGCCTCTCTAAGAGGGTCTCGCTCAGTACTCTGGCAGGGGCCGTGACCTGCGAGCAGACGCAGCCAAGACCATACTGCTTTGCGGCAGTTCCTGGCGAACACCATCTGCTCGTTAGACTCCGCGCCCTGTTAGTGTAAACGCTAACGGTGCAGATCCTAGGATTCACATCGTAAAGACCCGGAATCTATTGAGACCGTGACAGCAGTATTATTGCAGGAATCCACCTATGGAACACTCCTCCCCTGTGGCTTCTACTCTAGGAGATTCTCTCCCTCGGAGGCTAACTACGGCATTGGTGACAAAGAGTTACTTGCAGTAAAGTCTACGCTTGAGGAATGGCGTCACTTTCTTGAGGGCGCTCTTTACCCGGTTACTGTCTTCACCAATCATAAAAACTTATCTATCTTGGGGATGCCCGGTGTTTGAATCCCCGTCAAGCCAGATGGTCTTTGTTTTTTGCTCGGTTTGATCTGAAACTTACCTACCGTGCTGGTACTCTGAATTCCAAGGCCGATGCCCTCTCCCGGTTCTTCAATATCTCCGATGTCCCACCCATTGCTGAACCTCCACCGGTGATCGATCCTTCCTGTATTGTGGCTATCACCCATCCCCCGCCCTGTCGGTTGCTCATTTCTAGAATCTCACCTACACCTGAAGGCGCTCCGTTGGGCACAAGTTTCAAGATTTGATGAACATGCCGGTACAGAGAAGACCCTCGCACGTTTATCTCGGCATTATTGGTGGCCAACTGTCCATACGGATTTTCAGGACTTCCTAGCCTCTTGTACTATCTGTGCCCAGAACAAAGTTCCCAGGCAACTCCCCGCGGGACGTCTGCAACCACATCCCCTTCCTGACAGGGCCGGATTAACCCTAGGGCTAATCGGGCTATAGCCCAGGGGCCTTGGGCATCCAGGGGGCCCTTCAAAGTCCTCAGCAGCATTATTGATCGGTCCGGGGGCGGGGGGCCCCCATCCCGATCAATGCTGCTGAGCACTGTCAGTGCAGTGCTTCGTCCCCGCCGCCGCTCAGTAATCTGCTTACTGAGGAGATCTCGCAAGAGTTCACGAACTCTCCCGAGATCTCCTCAGTAAGGAGCTTACAGAGCGCCGTGGAAGGAGGACTGCACTGACAGGTAAGTGCTTGGGGGGGGGCTCACGGGAGGGTGGCGGGCGGCTCACATTGGGGGCCTCACAGGGGAATGGAGACCCCCTTAGCCCAGGGGCCTCCATTCCCTTAATCCGGCCCTGCTTCCTGATCATCCATGGTCTAGCATCTCAATGGACTTCATCACTGATTTGCCTCCCAGCTGTGGCTTCAACACAATTTGGGTAACAGTGGACAGATTTTCTAAGAAGGCCCATTTTGTCCCACTAAAAGGTCTTCCGTCTGCCTCCAAACTGGCACAAGTTTTTATCAAGGATATCTTCTCGCTTTTGGAGGGCCTTTTGCAAGGATTTAGACATTGCTCTTAAATTTTCCTCTGGCTATCACCCACAAACCAACGGGTCTAATTGGAGTCTTCTGCCTTGGGCTGAATTTGCCCACAACAATCATGTACATTCTTTTTCCGGATATTCTCCCTTCTTCACTGTGTATGGTACCCATCCTATTATTCCCACGTTCTCATCTCTGTCTCCTACGGTTCCTGCTGCCCATGCCATGACTCAAGATATGGCTAAACTATGGTCTTCCACTAAACAGAACCTCCTAAGGTCCGGACAACATTATAAATCTTCTGCTGACCACCATCAGAGATTAGTGCCAGTCCTCCAGGTTGGGGACAAAGTATGGCTGTCCACGCGGAACCTTAGATTACGGGTTGACTCTATGAAATTGGCACCTCGCTTTATTGGTCCTTTTCCGGTGATTCAGGTAATTAATCCAGATACCTTTAGACTCCAGCTTCCCCCTACTCTGAAGATCCACACCACCTTTCATATCTCGCTCCTCAAACCTCTGGTACTTAACAAATTCTCTCAGGCCACTCCTATTCCTCAAGCCATTCCGACCACTACGGGTGATGGATATGAAGTTAGCCAAGTCCTTGCTGAATACAATCTTTGAGGACGTTTGCAATACCTTGTGCATCGGAGGGGTTTCGGACCTGAGGAGAGATCTTGGGTTTTTAAAGAAGATTTACATGCTCCTCGGTTGCTGCTGCCTTCCTCAAGCAGCGATTATTATCTGCTAATTTCTCCAATTGTGAAGGGGGGTACTATCAGACGCCGCCCCCGAGCCTCCTCGCTTGCCAGGGACGGTCGTCTTCTTCCTTCTGAGCGCCCCGTTGCTAGGCAACGGGGACGCTCCTTCCGCTTGGTCACTGACCGCCGACCCACTGTCCACCAATGAGCACTGACCACCAGGTATTTATATCCTGCTCTGACACCACTAGGGTGTCAGAGCAACTAGTTTCCTAGGATCTTAGCCTCCAGCATTAATCCTATATTATACACTCTGATTGTTCCTGTGTACCGACCCGGCTCTCCCTGACCTTGTCTTTGGATTCTCCCTTGGTCCTGCATCATCCTCTCCGTTTTTGACCTTTGGCCTGTAGACTATTCTCTGCCTTCTGATTTTGTACCTTATCTGCCCGCACGGTTCCTGACTCCAGCCTGTACGACCTCGATTACTACCGCCATCTCACTGGTAGCTCCCTGGGAGGGCCGCGACCTACACGTCGTTCGTCGCAAAGTCCAAACTTGCGGGGGTCCCTGGTGAAGACCGGCAGCGTGATAGACTCCGTGTCTCTTAGTGTAGCAGTGCCAATACCCGCAGGTGCCGCCATCTTCCTTGTGACAGAATGAATATTGCTCCAAAATACCACTTATAAAACGTCACTAGGCTAAATGTGCAAAATAGACCTATAGTTTTAAACGTCCTATTGCTGTTTTTTAGATGCATTCTCTGACACAGTATATCTAGAACTTAACAGTACTGCACCATGGTGGCGGCATAGTGGTTAATATTACTAACACACAGGGATCTGCCATGGGTTCTATTCTGACCTGGATTTTGTTAATCCTCAAACAAAAAGGAATATGGTTGCACACAGATATGGGATTAATTATCTATAATTCATAATTTAATATCTTTGTCATTTTAGATAGGGTGCACTCATAAATGTTAGCAATGGGACAGAACACAAAGGAAAGAACATAAGAGGCACTCCAGTCCCCACCATAAGAGTATTTGAATATAAAACTTCACTTTTATTAACTCTGATTAAAATAATAAACAATAAACAAAGCAGCAAAATATTTCTTAAAAATGTCAATGTCTCAAGTGTATGTTATGTGTTAAAATCCAAAAGGCCTCCGACAGCGGTATAGGATGTATTTTAAAATAAACGTATTAAAGAGCAGTCTGATCACCTATATATTATGATCGTTTTATTAAGATTGTGATCCGCTCCTATATTGTAACGTTAAGGGTCCTTACTATAATCAGAGTGTCTCTATGCAGATAATATAATGCTAAATGATACACTCTTCAATAGGGGTTTTGCTGGGATATGTTGTTATAATATATTAATGTCCTATCATTAACAATTAATATTTATGGGACAGATCGCATCTGAGAGTATCTCCTATATCTTATGTCCAAACAGCGCTAGCAGCTATTTGTGCATATATTAGGAGTATAATGCTGTTTGCGTTAATTAGGACCTATTAAATCAGGGTCCACTGTGAGAAAGCATTCCATTACAAACAGATATTGGCATTATCGGACACTATGAATAACATTCTGTCCCTAATCAGTGAGCCATCATAATGCATATGTCACTTCTCTCTATTATCTGCTAGTAAGCGCTTGCTGCACATCCCATCAGCATTCCAACTGCACGGACATTTTAATGATATGCGTCTAGTGAGCCTCACTTCATTCTATTGTGAACTAGTAGACGCTCATTGCTTACCCCATCTATATGCCCCAATTGCATAGCCGCTTTCAGTAAAATATGTGCTTAATAGCACAGATAACTCAGTACCTCTAGTCTAAATATATCGAAGCTAAGGGCTCCCGTCTCCGGCGAGATGTGCCGGAGTTGGATACGTGTGACGTCACATTCCCCGACGTACATTTCGCTCGTAGCTTTAACAAGGAGGTAACCCAAGAGACCTTCCCGGGACACTGATAAACAAAAGTCATCCAATCATCTTGCAGGAATCCTGATTGACAGATAAGTTAGCGAATCTAACTGTTGTCATTGGCCTAACATATTAAAAGTGATAAATAGAAAATAAACACTATCGTGAAATTTGAGGTATAATATTTCATCTTTAGCACATTAATAGATTACAAACATGTGTGCAATATTGATCTCCTCCCAAATTCTCCTCAGGTAAGTGGTAAATAGAGAAAAAAGGAGATTACATTTCTTTACAGAAACTTCAAAAAGGAAAGAAGTAGTCCATTCTAAATAGTTTTTAAACATGATCTAATTAATGTATATGAGAAAGCATATATATGCATTTACTGCCCCAAATGGGCACACTGAAATCAAAAGTAGTAGTAATACATAATGTGGATATTATTGGATAGGTATCATCCTGTCCTCATATTACCTAATCTTTATAACTCCTAGATATTGTTTCCTATATATATTATCCTATAAATAATTCTGGGAGAGTTCAAAACACAACCCACATATCTAGTAATTTATTTTATTCATTACATGCATATTGATAAGAGTATATCCCATACCATCAAATAAAAACCACATGTACATACATGTTACTCAAAAGAATACCTCATATTGCAGAATCCCTTATCCTGTATCATCAAATCCAACACCAGAAAAAAATCATCAAAGATATTTTGCAAATGAATCTATGGGTATTGTACATCTATAAGAAACTTGCATAGCTATTATATTCATTCAGTCCTAGTGGGGAAAGTGAGTCAAGTAGAAAGATCCATCTGCTCTCATGTTGTAATAGACGTGTCAGAATCACTAGGTGGAATTGATGATACCTGCCAGCAGTTGGCGCTACTGAGTACTGAGGCGCAGAGCCTAATGCCCCTGGTTTTCACCAGGAACCCCCGCAAGGAGGTATGAACTTCGCTGCAAGGTCGCGGCCTTCAGTATCAGTCAGCTGGCGAGGTAACAATTGAGGCAGCGGTGACAGCCCATCAGGAGGCATGATGGAAGCGTAGTTACCATAGTTTAATTCGCTAGAAAATCTTCTGGAACAGAAACCACAGGGATGAAACTTTCCATCGGAATCTTTCTGTGAAAGAATGGTTCCTATGCCAATGGAGGATGCATCAACTTCAACAAAGAAAGGCCGAGACAAGTCAGGTTGTAGCAAAAAAGGGGCGAAGGAGAACGCCCTTTTTAATGACTGGAAGGCACTGAGGGCTTCGGCAAACCATGCTTTTGCTGCTCCCTTGCGGGTGAGAGCAGTAATGGGAGAAATGAGAGTCGAAAAGTCTTGGATAAAGTGCCGATAATAATTGGCGAAGCCAATAAAGCGTTGGATCGCCTTAAGACCCAATGGATCCATGGAAAGACCAGCACCGGACACAATATATCCCAGAAAGTGAACCTGAGAGGCTTCAAAGACACACTTCTCCAGCTTGCAGTAAATCTACTAATTTTTTTTCATTCAGCCCCAAGCATATATACAGACCCTTGGTCTATAGTAGTGAAATATTAAAACATAGATACACACGTGAACAGAAAAAGAATAGTGTTTAAAACAGTCAACCACGGAATTGAGAACCACAGAGCAAGATTTCTTTAATCACTTCATAATCAAAATATTTGTATTGTTCAATTTATATTTATCTTGCACATTTTACTTTTTTGCTCCATAATCTAGCATTATATGTATTGAATCTAGATGGTCTCGGTCCCTGAATAGGCTATTAATAATATCTAAGAATATATTAAACAAAGAGAATACTCACATTACTACCGAAATTCATATATTGTCACGGTAGCTACAAATTGAAATCTCAAAGATGGAATCATGCAGTATTATGAGAGATATATCGTTTTCTTTGTGGAGCAATCTCATACCCTTAATATTCACTAGGGAGCACTAACAGCATTGTAGCTTGCACAGTGTACCTGCAGTTCTTTTTCCATCACTGAATCTGAATACATATACTTTCTTACCTGTCAACCTTCTTTTTTCTCTGTGAGTCAAATAGGTCATCTCTGCAGGAATCATTTCATGTCCTACAGGAATATTTCTAGGATACTGTTCTAGTTCTTTAGTAACCCTAACAAATGGAAACACATATGACAATGCACATTGTCCTGTGGCACCCCATGGAATCCAAGAGTAAGCTTTGTTACCATAAATCCAATATAGACCCTTTGGCAAAGGAAGTGCTCTATATCCATTATATATAATACCTAATGCTACCATGAAGACAGCTATGTTCTTTCCTTTGTGGAGTTACAGTTTTCTTGGTTAAAATCACAACCTTTTATTTGTATTTCTTGTAATGTCTGATTCCCAACTAAACTTCCATTCTTGGCTACATTATACTAATGCAGTTCCTCATAATTATACTTTGTAGGGAACTTAGTCACAAATTTGGATCGTGGGCACTCAGTATACCCCATCTCCTGACCTGGCACATTCCCTACTAGTTCTTCCATACATTTGTTTTTTATTTTTCGACCTATTACTCCTGTATCCTTTATCTTTATACAAAACTGTGGAAAACCACTCAATACTGTCAATGTGATTGCTGGAGAGCTGTACAGTGATTCCTTTGTCAGATTCTTCCATGGTATTTTTACCTCTATTTATGATGGTTCTGCTTTTTCTATACATGTGTTATACTCTTGCTGAAATTTTTCAGCTGCATATGCAGCACAAATCCAATCCATCTCATCTATATCCTTTTCTGTAAGAAAATGTGCCACTTAAGATATGCCTGATGTAGCATTTACTGGCAAATGTGTACATACCCAACAATCACTAACATTTAGCCTCAGAGCTATCTTGCCATGCATTTCTAACACGGAGTTTGACATTTCTACCTTTCCAATTTCTTTTTGCATTTCCCTTCTATTTATCCTATGATTTCTGGCATCCTCACACCATTTGATACACCTTTTCTCAGGGACTGGTACACATTACAAATACACATCTCAGTAGGGGATAGATCATGATACTTTTCTTTACGCAAACAATACCTTCCCATCAATGACCCCTTAGGAAATTTTATTCCCTGATCTCCTTCCCCTGCACCTGTATTTGTATTATATGCCTGTCGGTGATTTATTACTATGACAGTGACATCAATGGTAATGAATAATACTGCTGCAACTATAGCCCATACACATATGAATATACACAATTTCCTCTCTGGATTTGTTTGCCCAAACATGCTGTTAGATTGATGTATTTTATCAGTTCTTGTCTTCACAAAGCTCGTCCTTAGGCCGTGTCAACCAATTAATCAGAGTCTCTGCTGTTGGCGAGTGCTACAATTTATTATGATCGTAGTAAAATATATCAATATCACTTGCAGGCAGGATCACTTGTTGCTTCTTCTTTGTAGAGAATATGCGTGCCTTCCAACAGATGTCCTGCAGCAACTGTACTTTTAGGAGAATTTACCTTCTTGCAATGAGAGGTATGAATCCATGCAGACTTCTTCACCTTTACTGCAGTAGGCATGGTTAACAGGATCAGATAAGGTCCCTCCCACTGATCAGTCAGAGAACAAGACCTCAGGAAACTACTGATCATTGCCTCCTCTGCGGGCTGGAGATTGTGACAGGCCTTATCCACTGTTAAGGACTGTGTGCCTATCACAGATGTTTGGATACTCTTAAGCCAGTTGTTGAGTGAAATCAAATAATTCACAGGTCATTTGTAGCACTTAGTTCATGTGCGGGAGAAATAACAACATTAAATAACCTTCCAAATAAGATCTCGTATGAGGAGATTTTCAAAGGTCCCCTCTGGGTGTCACTCTATTTGAGTGTAGCACTATGGGCAATGCCTCAGGCCATAGTAACTTGGTTTCTTTGCATATTATTGAAAGCTTGTCCTTAATTGTCCCATTGTATCTTTCTATTTTACCACTACACTGCGGATGGTATGGTGTGTGATTTGTTGATCAATTCCCATTAATTCACATATTTTCTTAAACACTAGTCCTGTGAAATTGGGGCCTTGGTCTGAGGATATGACATAAGGTATACCATACCTACATACAAATTCTTGTACTAGTTTCTTTGCCATGATGGAACTGCATAACCTTCAACCCAACCACTAAATTGATCTACACAAATTAACACATATTTCAACATCCTAACTTTTGTAAGTTGAATAAAGTCTATCTGCAAGATCTGAAAATGATCCTCAGTTTGTGAAGGTATCGTTTTTACTGGTCTTCCTGCATTACTTTTTAAACAAATAATGCAAGAGGCACAGTACTTGGCTGCTACTGGTGTAAATCCAGGCGCATACCAATATGTCTTTATCAGACCAATCATGGCCATCTTACCTGCATGGGTCAATCCATGGGACATTTGTGCCAATGCGGGCAAGAGTGATGTGTGGGCGACAGGCTTACCTTCCTTGCTGCATCACATGCCAAGCTCATCTTGTGAGCATCCTACATCTTCCCACTTGGCCTTTTCCTGTGAGTCACAAACTTTTTGCATATCAATTAGTGTTTGTACATCAGGTTAGCAAACAACATTTTGTAGTGTACATGCTTGTTCTGCCTCAACTCGCATTTGTGCTGTAGCTTTGGCCGCAATGTCTGCTGTATGGTTCCCTTGGTAACTTCATCATGTCCAGTCATACGTCATTGACACTTAACAGCAATTTGTGAGGGTATCTGTATTGCTGCTATCACCTCTTTAACTGTCTCTGCATGAGCAATGGTCAAACCTGTTGCAGTTAAAAAAATCTCTTTGTTTCCAAATTTCTCCAAAATCATGACAAACGCCAAATGCATAATGTGGTCTGTGTATAGCTGACATGCTTTTGTTAGTGCTTTTAGATCGCCCTCTTTTGCAGAGTGAGGTTTTAATAGTGGAGCTGAAAATACAGTTTGAACATCATCTACTACAGAATAACCTGATTGGACTGTGCCTGTCTCAGTCTGCTTGTGGCAGCTGCCAGACACATAAAAGGTTAAATCAGGATTTTGAAGTGGAATCTCAATTAAATCAAGCCTTGGTAGTGTCTGCTCATCAACATGCCTCAAACAATCATGAGCATCAGTGCTGACATTATTTCCCCACTCCCAGGCCCGGCGCTCCCATTAGGCAAGGTTAGGCAATTGCCTAGGGTGCCGGGCTCTGCAGGGCGCCTCAAAATTAAAAAACAATTACTATTGTAGTTGAAAACTGTGCGGCGACTGCTGAGCATACCTTAAACGGCCGCCGCACAGCTTGAGATGGATCCACGGGGAGGGGGAGGGGCTATGGATCACCACTGCCGCCCTCCCCTCCAACAGCTGATGGGGCGCTCTGTCTCCTCCCCTCCAGTCACTGACATCATCACGGCCCGACAGTGTCAGTGAGGGACGGGACCCGCCAGAGAGGACCAGCTTTATGGAGCCAAGGTAAGGAAAGATGGGGGGGGAGTTTTTTACATTGTGCCGGGGGGGGGAAGAGTTTTTTACATTGTGCCGGGGGACGACGACGACGAATTTTGTTACATTGTGCCGGGGGGGGGCGGACTTTTACATTGTGCCTAGGGCATCGAGGACCCTAGCACCGGCCCTGCCCACTCCTCTCTCTGAAACTCATCAGTTTCATTTGTGGGCATTAAAGATGCCGGATTCAACACATTACATTGTATCAGTTCTATGTTTTGAGGTCATATTAAAGCCATTTCCAGGGGGGCGTGGCCTGGTAGCCATCTACAGCAGACGTGCTTCCCTTCAGCTCCCGTTCTTTCATCTAAGAAAGCTGAAAACACAAGATAATATTGTCCCCAAAACTGCACCAGCAGCTTAGATTTTGTTCCTAGACTCTCTAGAGAACAGAATATCCAGCGTGCTGCTGCTGGGGACCTGTAATCAGGGATTCTAAGTATCGGGGCCCACCTCACATCCCGTTCTGTGGTTTCTCCTGCGCTAAACGAACACAAGCTCAATTGGACCCTCAGCTAACCTACCTGACGAAAATTCACTGACAGCGCAGAGTACAGTTCACACACAACTGTCATTCCACACTTTGTGTACAGGAGCCGCACAGCCGGCTATCGCTGAGAGAGATCTCTGCCTGATGCGCTGTCCGGATGCCAAAATGGGACAGTTCGGATGCCTGAGACCTCCTACTGTTCCACACTGCGCGACTGCACCGAAAAGTAGGTTCCTGTTATAATCTCTGATTAGGCGCCGAAGCTACCCAGAGGCTTTATATCTCACTGTGGGTAAATGTACTACAGCACTCGGCTGCTCTATTATAAAAAGTGAGGTGCTTGTGACATATTGTTATCCCTCAAGGAGGACACAGGTGGTCTGCTGGGAGACACTACTCTACACAAGTTTCTGTCACATCACTTTCTGAATATCTGATTATTACAGATCTCCTCAACAAGTAAAAAGTGATTCAGTAACATAAGAAATCCAAATTCGTTATGTAACTTTATGCAAGAAGAGATCTGCTCTCTATCCCCATCTAGTGGCTGCTTTTCATACTGCTTCCCACAGTAATTCACATACATATTGGATAGCACCTGAAATTAGTGCGTCATCCAGACCAACTGTACTATCCTTCCAAAAGGGAAGAGGATGCATAAAGTGTGTCATGCAGTAACAGCGGACTCACTTTCTTAGACATGGCTGAATAACACGCCCCCCTCCTGGGGGAAGGAAGTTCAGGGTATAGCCAGACCAAGATTTCTATGTAAAGCAACTTCTGAATGCAAATTGCGAATTAATGTCGATGCAAGGGGATTAAATGGGGATGGATAAGAAAACAACTTTACAGAAAACTCAAAAGAAAGTGAAAGAATCCACGACACAAGTAGCTTTTCATCAACTTTTTTCTAGTAAAGCTTCTCTAGGTTCTACTCCAGACTCTCCTCAACCAACCGATTCCAATATGCTGGGGTCATCGCAAGTGTGGCCCTCTAGATCGGTCTCATCCATACATGACAAGAATGACCTGGAGGAAATCTTGGCGCATTTAAAAACTATGGCTACCAAATCAGACTTCCAGGCATTTGAAAATAAAATCCAAGAGACCCTGCAGTCACAGCTGGCCTCATTCAAAGCTGACCTCACCCAGGTGGCTGATATGGTGGTATTGTTGGAGGAAAGCAAGGAGGCGATGGACTCTCGTATTGACAAACTCCAAGATCTGGTCATACACAAAGCAAAGGATGCTACCGTGTTTCGTAAGAGACTAGACGACATCGACAACAGATCGAGAAGAAATAATCTTAGAATCAGAGGAGTACCAGAAGATGTCCCTCCTCAAGGCACTATAGTCGCGCTAAGATTTTCAATGAACTCTTGGAAGCAGATTCAAATGAGCAAATTATATTTAATAGGGCCCACAGAGCCTTTGCGGCCAAGAGGTGCACAGTCTGACAAGCCCCGGATATCATTTGCAGACTCCATTACTATACAGTGAAGGAAGCAATAAGAAAAGATAGAGCTCTTATAAGCCTATTTTACAATGGTTATGAGATACAGATATTTCAAGATCTGTCGTTGTCCACCCTACAACAAAAGCGGCTACTGAAACCCCTCACTGATGAACTTAAGAAATGCTCCATAAGATTTCGCTTGGGATTCCCCTTGAGTATTCAAGTGAATCTAGAGGATAAAGTTTTCGCTCTCCACAACCATTCGGAAATTGATTAATTTTGTGAAAGTCTTAACCTTCCCAAGCTATCCATTCAGGATTGGCAGAATCCTACATCTTTACTACCATCCCTTCCTTCAGCAAACCAACAAGCCTGGCACAAGCTGTTGAGAAATAGAAGGAGATCCCGCCCAGAGGATCAGGAGGGGATTTAAAATAAGAGACTGTGGTAATGATGCCACTCTCAACTGTTCATATTTGTTCCATCACCTTATGTAGTTTTATATGTGTTGACCTAGACTTCAGGTTAACTAACTTAGGTCATAAGTATTTCTTTTTTCTAGACCATTATATAGGCGACCTTGGGTCCATACCTGAAAGTTTCCTCCTTCCTGTTATAGGTTGGGTGCTCACCTGACATTATGTGTTTATTCTGTTTAAATTATACCTAGACATGTTAGGTTAACATTTTAACCCCTTCTTTTTCTTTATTATTGCCTTGAAATGGTCTTTTATCTAGGTTATAGTCTAAAAGAGTAAATGGTTCCCCTCCTCTATCCATTTTTACACATTTTCACATGTGCATATTTCATGCACTTGGTACATTTTACCCTTTAAACTTACGGTTGCTTCTTACGTATTATACAGGCAGAGTTTATTTTTCATTTCTCTGCTCCTTTAGTACACTAATGCCTGGTTGGTGTTGCCCTGACACTCTCCCCTTACCCCACTTAACTTCGTCTTGTAAATCTGTCCAGAGGATTTAATATCCTACTCCTCTGGTATATGTAACGGTTGTCTCCAAATTGAATCATTACAGATTCTAAGTACCTAATTGTAATTGTAATGATTTCCGTGTTTTTTTTTATGTCTCTTTTGTCTCCGTTTTTATCTCTCCTTCCCCCTCTTCTCCTTTCCCTCCTTCCTCTCTCCTCAACCAATTTAAGCTCTATTTCAGATACACACTGAGGAAGATTGGTTGTCACCATGTGAAATCTTCCACCATAATCCTGAAAAGCCTGAACCAATGATGCTCTCTCCGAAAAGATTAGACAATGGATAAATTAAAAATTATTTCTACAAATGTTAGGGGTTTAAATGTACCGCAAAAGAGATCTAGCCTATTACACACACACTTCATATAGATAGGGTGGATGTAGCTTTTATACAAGAAATCCATTTTAAAAAGGTATAGCTCCTAAATTTTGTAATCGCCATTTTCCATCAGGTGTTTTTAATAATTATTCTCCTAGTAAGATGAGAGGAGTAGCGATTCTATTTGCTAAGCGCCTTCGATTAACAGAACTTTCTAGGACTATTCTAGAAGAATGTAGGGCCCTTATGGTTGAAGTTAAGATTTCCAACCAATTATTTACCTTTGTCAACATGTATGCACCAAACAGTTCCCAGGTTTCCTTCATAACGAGAACCCTGTCTCAAATTGGGGATCAACTTGAGGGTGTGGTTGTGCTGGGTGGAGATTTGAACTGGGCTTTGACTCCTCAAATAGACTCATCCACTGGTGCCTCTAGGACGTCCCTGAAAGACGCTCGTAGGGTCAGAGGGGAGTTTCATGACCACCAGCTGGCTGACGCCTGGCGTATTTTCCACCCTTCAGATATGGATTATACCTTTTTTCACATCCCCACTCCTCATGCTCTAGGATTGATTATCTTTTTATTGATGATGATGATTCTTGGATAGGGTAGGTGACAGACTGTGATCACACTCCGGTATATATGACTATCAATATGGTTGTTCCCCCTCCCAGACAATGGATGTGGAAGTTTAATGAACTACTTTTACAAGATCATTATTGTAAAGCACAATTAAAGTCTTCTCTTAATTAATTTATTTCTATAAATGATAACAGTGAGACTTCTAAATTGGTGGTGTGGGAGGCTCATAAAGGTTTCATTCGGGGTAAGTGTATACAGTTGGGCACTTTTCTCAAAAAGCAGAAGGCGGGAAATGATGAGGGCTCTAGATTAAAAGAGATAAATAAATATTTGAGGGATATTAGTTTCCCCAGGATCTCACAAGAAACTAGTGATATACTTGACTCCCCTTTCACACTTGCGGAACTCTCAGAGGCCATTAAATCTTCTCCATCAGGGAAAAGTCCTGGCCCAGATGGCTTTTCAATTTTATACTATAAAGCTTTCATGGAAAAACTTGGGCCAATTCTTCTAAATGCTTTTAATGATGTATCTAGTGTAAATGGCTTTTCGCCCCAGTCCTTAGAAGCTCACATCACGGTCATCCCTAAGGAAGGGAAAGATCCTGCTTTATGCCCCAGCTATTGCCCGATTTCTCTATTAAACATAGATGTCAAACTATTTGCCAAATTAATCTCTAATCGGTTAAAAGCTGTACTACCTAATCTGATTTCTAACGATTAGGTGGGATTTATTCCTGGAAGAATGGCGAGAGATAACACAATCAAAATAATTGATCTTATACATGCAGTCTCCATCTCCTCGATCCCCACTGTCCTCCTGTCAACAGATGCTGTAAAAGCATTTGACAGGGTGGATTGCTGTTTCATGAAGGGGATTCTGGGACATATGGGTATAGATCCTTCCTGCCTAAGTAGAATTCTAGCTTTATACAGCTCTTCCTCAGCTAAAGTCAGAATAAACGGTATTTCATCTGACTCCTTTTCTATTTCTAATGGAACTCGTCAGGGTTGCCCACTATCACCTCTAATTTTTGTCTTATGCATGGAGGCTCTGGTGAGCGCTATTAGGTGTAACCCAGATATTTCGGGCCTGCAGATAGGAAAAAGGGAACATCGTTTGGCTTTATTTGCTGATGATTTACTGACAATAGTTACCAACCCAGTTATTTCTCTCCCTAATTTGATGTCTGAATTTTTAAGGTTTGGCCATCTTTCTAACTTTAAAATTAATTATTTAAAATCAAACGCACCCAACATTTTCGCCCCAGAACAAATGATTACAGGTCTCAAGGGGGCGTTTTTCATTTGAATGGCAAGCATCACATATACGCTACCTAGGGGTTTCCTTTGCAAAAAATAATGGACATCTTTACTGCCTAAATCACACTCCGTTATTGTCCAAAGTTAAAAAATAACTAGCATCATGGTCCCTTCCGAAGTTTTCTTGGTTTGGTAGAATGAGTATTGTGAAAATGAATATACTACCCAAGGTATTATATATTATGCAAGCACTACCAATCCAGATTCCGAAGGTATTTATTGATAATCTCCAAAAACTAATTAGTGGATTTGTTTGGGGGGGGGGGGGGGGAAGCCCAGATTCAAACACTCTATTTTATATAGACGAAAGCATCAAGGAATAGTTCAGTTGCCTATGTTTCAAAGTTATCTTCAAGCAGTATATTGGAACAGAATCCTGGAGTGGACCAGAGGGGGATGATAAGCAATGGGTAGAATTAGAGGGTGAATCAAGTGGAAAATGTCTGAGTGCTCTACTCTGGTTGTCTAAGATCCCCAAGATAAATCACCCCACGGTCAGGACCACCCTTTCGGTGTGGAATAAACTTCGTACCTGGAGAAGTGTGTCGGCCTTCCCCTCTCCTTTGACCCCTATCCTGCATATTCCAGATTTCCCTCCAGGCTTATCCAAAATTTCATTTGACAGATGGTCTACAGCTGGGATTGTCGGCCTCGGCCAGCTGGTGGTCAATGGGAAACTCTGTTCCTTTCGGGAACTACAGTCTACATACCCACTACCCTCAAACGAGTATTGGAGATACTTTTAGGTGATGCACTATGCCAAGTCAGTGGGAGGTTGCAGATCTCTGGCTAGGGATCCTTCCCCTTTTGAGGCTTTGTGCTTATTCAAAAATACACCCTCTCATACCATATCAGGGATCTACAAAATCCTAATGAATGATATATTTCAAGCTGCTCTATCTTATACTGGTCCATGGGAGCAAGATCTAGCACCTTATGTATCACAAACCTCTTGGCCTAAGATTTATCAAAACACACATAGTTGCTCTTTGAGTGCCTCGGCTGTTGAAACTCATAAACTTCTGACAAGATGGTTTAGATGCCCCTCCACACTTCATAAATTTCACCTTCGGATGTCCTCATTGTGCTGGAGATGTAATGGGACTTTTGGCTCTTTGGTGCATATATGGTGGGAATGTCCACGAAATACTCCTTTTTGGGTTGAAGTTATTAAGCGCTCTAAGATTATTGTTGGGCATGAAGTCCCTGAGGACCCAGGTTTTTGGCTCCTATCTCTTTCTAACATTCCCTCATCTAAATATAAGAAATCACTTTTGAAACACTTAAACAATGTGTTATGGCCACCAGTGCGACATAAACTCATTGAACAGGTAGAAGAGGTCATCAACTTTAGCAGCCGCCTTTCCCGTAGAGGCTGGTTATGAACACAGGTCCTTGGATGCCCCCAGGTCTTATGCTCAGTGTAGTATGAGTTTATGCTAACACGGCAGCATACAGGTACAGGAGGTAGCGCACGGTATAGTGACAGGCCAGAGGTCAGCAGACTGAACAGAGCACAAGAGAGGATGTCAGGTACAGGCAAAAGGGTCAAGGTCACAGGCACGGGTTCAGAATCCAGGGACAGGCAATAGGTCAGGGTCACTAGCACAGGTTCAGAATCCAAGGACAGGCAAAGGTCATACACAGGTAATCAATCACAGGTTCCACACCAAACAATAGAACAGGAGCAGGCAGCAGTACTGGAGACAGGATGCTATAACCGGCAGTGAGGCTCAGTCCTCACTGCCTTAAATAATACCAACAGCCAATCAGGGCAGTAATGACTCAAGGTGCAGCCTAATTATAATTAGCCAAGGATGGCTGTGCCTGGAGAGCCCTGCACACGCGGCAGGGAGTCTGAAGCGTCCCGGTTGTTGCCTAGGCAACTCAGGACGCTGGAACCGGAAGTGACGCCCTGGTCATCATGGAGACGGCCGGGACGTCACGAGGAGTACAGGAAGAGTCGCGGCGGCCTCGGGCACTGCCGCGACTGCTGACACAATGCAGCTAGAGCAGTTATTCCAATGCACTGGAGATCACGTTCCTCTCCTTCAGTTAAAGATTGGTTCGCTAGAGTGCAGTTCTACATGTCAATGGATGATATTATTTTTTCTGTAAATGATAAATACTCAGACTTCACGGCCATTTGGTTCAGCTGGTTGGAGTTTAAGGAAACAGAAGAATTTAAGGCTCTTCTTTGCACTCCAACTACGATTGAGGAAGGGCTACACAATTAAAAATTACTCTTTTAATTCTTATATAATGTAATTTAATCAGGTACACCTTTCGTCTGACTAGTTATAAGACTTGACACTTACTGATATACCCCACTAGATTTCCAGAAGGTAGTCTGAAGAGTTTCTTACACTCTTCCCCTCTTCCTCTCCCTGTTCCTTCCCCTCTTTACCCCTTGTTTTTTCCCTTCTCAAGTCCTTTGTCAGTCCCCTATTTTTTGTTTGTTCACCTATGTCAAGTTGTGTCTATTTAGATTTAAAAAAAAAAAAAAGGGGGAAAAAGTGAATTGGTTTGATTGCTTTATTGTAATTACCAATCGATAGATTTCTATTAAAGTATCTTTGCATATTTCTCTCAGAAATTGTGTCATTGTACTTTATGTAACTCTAAGCATATTTCATCGGTATTGAGCATTGTTATACATCCTCATTCTTTTAAATAAAGAATTTATAAAAAGAAAAAAAAAATTAAAGCCATTTCCTATTTTGTAATTTGAGCAGTAGTGATATGTCTGGTTTTCTCACAATTTAAAAAGTGCAGCTACTGCATGAGGCACATGAACCTTTAAAGGACAACCCAATACAATGTCTCCAGATTTCTTCACCATGAGTGCCGCAGCCGCAGTTGCTTTTAAACAACTTGGAAACCCCTTAGCAACTGGGTCTAGCTGTGTGCTGTAGTATGCTATGGGTCTGGGATCATTACCATGTTTTTGGACAAATACACCTGTAGCGTGTCCATCATATTCATGACAAAACAGTGAGAAAGGCATGTCATAATTTGGTGTTATGCATGATTTGTTGCTATCCAATTGTGCACCTGCCTCGTCAGAGAGCAACTGACACTCTATTCAACAATAGATCAAACCTTAGTGTATTTAAGTCACAAAATCACACAACATACACCTTTTCTGCGCAGAAAATCAACTTCCCAACAATAGTAATAACATTTCAGAGGCTTTAACAAGTGATTATACTATGCATGTATAACAAACTATCAAAACGGTTGTCTAAACACGTGGCAAATCTACCGGAAGTTCACATACACTAAGCAGGAAGTACACATACACTAAGCTATACAATACATTTAAAACGCAAAATGACAATAAAAAGAAAGTTTTCTCTTTTGTCTCAAGATTCAAGTTAGCGCTCCTTAGATAATGCAAAAACGGACATTCGGTTTCACAACACAGAATGATAAACAGGTTTTGAACACATTGCATTCTCACCCGTATATGACGCGTCTCCACCCTTTGTTGAGGAACTGAAATCCGTAGGTCTTGCGTATCGTCTGGTAGCGTAACTTCCGCCGTGAGCCCCAAAATTGTTATGCATGTTTTGTTGCTATCTAATAACGATTGTCGAATCTCGATTTGTGTTTCCAAAGCACAAAGTAATTTATTATCCAAAAGTAGCAGAATAATTCAAGCGAAATAAAAATAAGTACAGCCGTTACTTATCGCAGGCGCTCTGGATCCAGTGAACAGTCATTCAGGTCTGAAGGCTGTGGTCAAGGAAGACTGGTCACTAAGCCCAGAGCCCCTGCTTATATGCAGTCAGAAATACATTAAAACAATGCAGATGGTGTGGCTTGCTTCTATTGGTCCAGGCTTCAGGAAGGTACAGTGTACTGCAGGCCATAGGCCAGTTCAAACCAAAATATCCAAAGGTGGGGGTCATCTCTCTAAGGGATGTGCTCCGACTTTCCCGCCAAGAATCCAGTTTCAACTAGTCTATTAGCATTTTACAGGTGGTATCACTTTAAACATTTATTCCCTAACATCAATAACTATAATATGCAATGTGCGATCTCTTCGGCGAATGAACCGGATAGCTGCTGATGAATAGGGGATTAAAATGATACTAAACATGACACAGTTCCTGCAACCTGAACCTTGAGTTTCACTAACATGCATATAACTCATAATATTAAACATAAATACTGCTATATTTTGACACAAATAACTATGTGTTGCAACTGCAATTAATGTGTACTAATTACAAATGTGTGTGTTCGTGTGAATGTGTATAAAAGTGTAAAAACTGTTATTGCCACGTGTTGTGGCTGGATAGCCCTTCCACGCCGTAGCATGCTCTACGCATATTTTCAGACAGAGACAACCAAGTTTGCTCGATATTAATTGAAATGTCTTTATCCAATTTGCTGACTTCAACATTGGTATTCTCAGTGCGGAGCACTGCATCCTTCAATGTTTCAAATCATGATTTTGTCTCCTCTGTGTGAACAAAGGGTTCTGGGACTTCAGCCTTTGTCAAGTCATACAACGGAGCTGTTATCTGAGAAAAGTTTGGGACCCAGTGTTGAAAGTAGGAGGTTAGGCAGATAGACCCTGTTATTTTCCTTTTGTTGATAGGTAACCTGATCTCTTGTATCGCTCTCAACCTTTCTGGTGATAGGTGTCTGTGTTAGGCAATGCCCAATATATGTGGCTTTCTCTTGACATAATTGCATTTTGTCTTTAAAGACTTTGTGTCCAGTGCGTTAGTGTCTACAAGTGAGGTAGTGTAATCAGGTGAACATAGCAGCAAATGATCTACATATTGGATGAGTACGGATTCAGCTGGTAAAATGAGTGACTACAATTTATCTGCCAGATATTGGCTATAAATACTGGGCGAGTTTGCCCACCCTTGTGGAATTTGGGTCCAGGTGTACTGTGTGGTTCTGTATGTAAATGTAAAAAGATACTGACTATCTGGGTGTATTGGTATGCTGAAAAAAGCAGCACACAAGTCAGTCACTGTAAAATGAGTACTTTTTAAATGGAATCTGCATTAAAATTGTGGCAGGATTTGGAACCACTGGGTGTAGTGGTTCTAAAAATTGAATTGATTACCATTAGGTTTTGAATTAGTCGATAATCACACCCACCATGTTTCTTAATGGGGTAGATCTGAGAATTTGTGGGGCTTTGGGTCTTAATCAATACCTGCTTTTCTAGCAGCTCTTGAATTACAGGACAAATACCCTTCTCAGCCTCATGAGACAATGGGTATTGTGGTCTGCTAGCAATAACTGCTCCTGGTTTCAGTCTAACCTGTACCGGAGTAACTGTCCGCTTTTTCCCTACATTATGTGAGCTTCTTGCCCATAATTCCTCTGGTATCATGTCAAGCATTTGAGACACTTCTGGTGTCACATTGACTACAAATATTGTACTATCAAATCTACTAGGATCATCCTGTAATGCATTGGTGACTATATCTTCATGCTTTTCTGGTACTTTTAAATATACATCATCAGGTGTACAGAATACTGTGCACTCCAATTTACAAAGCAGGTCCCTGCCTAACAAATTGGTAGGATCATCTGCAGCTAAAAAGAAAGAATGCTCACCTGTAAGTGGTCCTATAGTGACAGGTAGTTTTTCTGTCTCTCTTAATGGTATCACTTTGTTTGCCACACCAACAGCATGAATTACATTTTCAGTTGGTGGGTATCTTTGTTTTCCAGATATCAAAGATCTGGCAGCACCTGTGTCTACTAAAAAGGGTTGAGCTTTTCCCTGTATTGCCAAATTAACTGTGGGCTCTTGGGATTTACATTGAATAAGAGGCATTTGTAACACAAGTTTTGCTTCTAGTAGTCATTGCATTTCTTTCCCCTCAGTTTACTCATCTTGCTGAGACTTATCCTGAGGTTACCTTTTCTTTCTTGGTTTTGTACATTCCCTTGAAAAATGACCCTTCTTTTGACAATTGTAGAAAGTAATTCCAGACTTATCAAACCTGGGTCTGTAACCCTGCACACTTGGAGTAGCCCTATAAACAGCTTTCAATTGAGCATTAATTTACTTTGTGCTGCAATGGCTTTCTTTTGTGTTTGTGCATTTAAATTATCCTCATGTGCTTCTGCTTCCTGGACTATTTCTTGGAAGCTATGTTTTCTCCACATGGGCACACTCGTGGTTACACGAGTTTTAATGGTCTAAGGCCATCTAAAAATGAATCTCTCGCTGACTCATTGTGTCCTTGTTTATGTGTCTCTATGTGAGTCCAGTCTGGTTTACAAGGAAATACCTCTTTAAACTGTTTCTTAAAAATTTCCCATGCCTTGTCAATGTTTTTCCTGTCATTGTTCATCTGGCGGACTAGCCAAACGTTTTACTTGCTCAAAAATCTTAGCACTTTCCATGGTTGTGAGTAATGCAGTAAATAACTGTACTATATCTCTGTATGTTGAGTGTAAAGTCTTATCTAACTTATTTACAACATATCCCAGATTTGTTTTGTAACTAGAACATTCTTCTACTATTTGTCCTAAATCCATTTTATTCCACAGCACATGCATAGTCCACTTTCCCCCATCGCCAGTTGTTATTTCTCTCATGGGGTAGATTTGAGCAATAGATGTGCTTTGTTTTCCCCTCTTATGAGACTGTATATTGCTCTGACTTACATTCAATATTCTTTTGTGATAAGGGGTTGTTGAATTAACTTTGTAGGGAGCATTTCGTGTGTCTCCCATGTTCCTTTTTTTGAATTCCAAGTCCACATTTTATCTTCACATAAGATTACATTTCTTTTATATGTTTCTAACTCTGTGTCATTTATGTAAATGAATTCTGTTCCTGTTTTGTCTATTACAGGGGCCTCTCTCTCAGTCTCCATATCTGAATCATAATATTCCACCAAGTTACACACTATTTTTGGTGTAGCGTTCCTGCCCATATGTATAGGAAGTTCGCCTTTTCCCTGATGTATGCGTGCCCTCAGCTCCATGTTCTGTTTGCCTAATGATATGTATTCCTTTAACTTCGGATGCAACTATTTTTGCTGCCATAGGTCTCGATGCTGCAGCAATCACAGCAAGCACAGCATCTGTGTTTAAGTCCTCATGTACATCATAACTTCTGTCACGTTTCGGACCTTTTGGCTGTAACGTCATGGTATGTTATACATATGCTGGAGGAGCAATGCTAACTGCCTCCATAACCCACTGACTATATGCTCTTCTTTCTGGTTCTGACTTACCCACATGTTTCTTCAATTCTATCAACAAATTTCTATTAAAGGTACTGGTCAAAGGGATACCTGGACATTTTTTGTTCCACTTTTCCAATTACTGCACACTCTCATTTCCATACTTTCGTAGCAAAACACTTCCTGGGCAGCCATAAGGTAAAAACACATTGTGTTTTTCTCCTGATGAGGATCTCCCTCCCATTGTGATTCACTATATTTTCTTCAACCCAGGGTACGCACAGTGTCAAGTCTGAAATTTCTTCAGACTTTGGGAGCTGGGTGATACAACCCCTAGCAGCCCTCCCCAGTCACCACGTCTGATGATACAGCTTCAACAACCACAATACAGAACTTTGAACTCTGAGGGGTGTCCTCAACACCCAAGTCAGAGGAGTTACTGGAGTTCTCCTCTGCTTGGACCCTGACCAGAATCAATCGCTATAAGGGTCTACACAATTTCATACATTCCTACACACAGATCATACTTGAAAAAGATGGAATACAAGATATACTATTGGTTTTATACACAATTCCTGAATACAATTTTTCTTTAGCACTCTGGATTTTTAATATAATGAAGAGACTTACATGAGAAACCTACCATAAAGCCTTACACAACAGCAGGGGACCAGCAATTAAGCACTTGAAACAGTTTTGAACTACTATATGGCTGCAGAGTCCGTGGACCTCTTGACCTGTTCCAGGAGTCTTGGGAAGGGAAGCTACTCACCCAGGATGTTTCTGTGGTGGAGTATGTGTTGAAGCTCTGAGATCAGTTAGAGAATCTCATTGGGCTCGCGCAGGCTAACCTAGCAGAAGTGCAGATGAAAAAGAAGACTTGATATGATCAGGGCACACGTGCCAAAGTATTTGAGGTGGGGCAGAAGGTTCTTGTTCTGATGCCCACGTGCCAGAACAAGCTCCAGGCTGCCTGGGCTGGACCGTACACGGTCTCAAAACACCTGAGTATCATCATTTATGTGGTGTCATTTGATAACGGCAGTAGGCGGCAGCGGACCTACCATGTAAATAAGTTGAAGGCATACCACGAGCATATTGAGTCAGTAGCAGCGGTTTGCTGCTTGCCAACTGAGGAACCAGAAAGTGACCCACTACCTGACCTCCTCGCAGATTCCAGAGGTGAAGGTAATGTAGAGGAAGAGGGCTGGGATGAGCAGTTGAGTGCCCGCAAGAGGGAGCAGCTTGAGGCAGTGCTGTGGCCCTTTGCGACTCAGTTCAGTAGGAAGCCCGGTCAGACTTCCGTGGTGATGCATCATGTGGACACTGGTGAGCATAGGCCAGTTAGGCAACCCGCTTATCGGGTCTCACTAGAAGCCAAATAAAGTTTATATACAAGGAGGTACAGGAATTGCTTGAGCTAGGGGTGATCCAGCCATCGCATAGTCCGTGGGCATCCTCCGTTGTATTGTTTCCCAAGGACAGGACAACGCGGTTTTGCGTAGACTGCCGCCGCTTGAACGAGGTGACTGTGCTTGATGCCTATCCCCTGCACTGAATTGACACTCTGAAGACGGGTTAGCTGGAGCAAAGTATATTTCTGCCCTGACTTGAGCAAGGGGTATTGGCAGATACCGCTGATCCCCGAGGCTCTGGAACGATTGTCTTTCATCACCCCATTTGGCTTGTTCGAGTTTAGGTCCATGCCATTTGGGATGAAGAATGCGCCAGCGACCTTACAGTGTTTGGTTGATTACCTGCTGGAAGGGTGTTTTCAATAAATCCTGGGAGGATCATTTGAAACATATAGGGCAAGTTTTAGAGAAAATTCAGGGGGCAGGTCTGACCATCAGAGCAGGCAATTGTCAAATGGGAATGTCAGAGGTGCAGTACCTGGATCATCATGTGGGGGGAGGTAGGGTTAAGCCAGAACCAGCTAAGGTACAGGCAATCTGAGACTGGCCCCAGCCCACAACCCAAGGACCAGTACTGGCCTGCTTAGAGATCTCAGGCTACTACAGACGTTTCATCCCAGACTTTAGCACTGTAGCGAAGTCCCTGAGAGATCTCACTAAGAAGAAAGTTCCCAGAGTAGTTGACTGGACACCCACATGTGAGCTGGCATTTCAGTCAGTAAAGGAAGCCCTGGTTCGTGCTCCAGTAATGTTGGCGCCCAATTATGACAAGGACTTTATTGTGCAAACTGACGCGTCACAGTATGAACTGGGAGCAGTACTTAGCCAGGTGGGGCCAGATGAGCAAGAGCACCCTGTGGCCTATTTGAGCAGAAAACTGCTAAACCGTGAGGTGGGGTATGCCATAATTAAGAAGGAATGTTTGGCCATTGTGTGGGAAGTTAAAAAACTTCAACCTTATTTGTATGGACGACATTTCACTGTGGTGACTGATCATAATCCTTGGCTACAACACACTTCAGACTAAAATGGCTGACTGTTGCGCTGGAGACTTGCACTTCAAATGTATGACGTAATTCACAAGCAAGGAACGGCTCACAGCAATACAGAGATACTGTCTCGGCAGGAAGAACTGGAACCTCTGGATCAGCTCTGGTAACCCTAACAACTGCGGACCAGGAGCCAAATCATTGGGACATAGCACACTGGTTGTCCGCATGGACAAGGGGGGGAGGAGTGTGACTGGATCACCTATAAATAGCTTATTTGTGGCTGGATCATGTAGAAATAATTTATTGTAGAAATGTATTTCAATCAGAGGTACAGGCACCTATGTGTAATTTGAAATGCACTTATCGTGTTGCATTGGGATGTGTTTTGTATGCAAGTATCATTGTTTGGGTTTGTAACATTGCTAGAGGAAGTCTGTTTGCTGATAGCAGAAATGTTAAGTAAGTCTTTTATGTGAAGTGACAAACACCTGTTTAGCCTTTATATCCAGCAGGGGGCCGCTGCCTGGCTGTCTGGCATGACTGCAACTCAGATAATATAAATATATATACACGTGTGTGTGTGTGTGTGTGTGTGTGTATGTATGTATTTATATACACGTGTGTGTGTGATATATATATATATATATATATATATATATCTATGTGTGTGTGTGTGTGTGTGTGTATGTATATATATATAAATATATGTATATACACACACACACTCTGTGTCATTCCTCCTTTCTGTGGCAGTTGAAATCTACAGCCTTCGCTAATGCCCTAATGGTTGCACAGAGTCTGGAAAAGCTTCAAAAGCTCATTCTTAAAAGGGGATGCATACACACAGATTAGCCTAATAGGCCATACGCAATGTGTCACAGACAAGCTCTTGAACAGATTGTAGTGTAAATAGGCTTCCCCTGATAAGAAAGGAGACTTACAATCACCCCCAATGGAACAATTGAAGGGACCATGAGACCACTATCTGCCCAGATGTCTAAAGGACCTAGGGAAAGGCAGAGAAAATTCCAGCGGCATCACATTTCTGATTTTCAAGAAAGATAAAAATAGATGACTAAACTGTGTCACACATCTGGGTCTTAGCGCCTCCTGGCCGCCTATGGCGCTCCAGAGTCCTGAGTCACTATCTGAAAACAAACACTCGCTGCTGTTCTACTTCATGGGTGTGGCCATTTTGGACTGAATTACATGATCCTTTCTGACAACCAAGTCTCCTGCAATACCAGTCACATGATTCAGCCAGCCTATCAGTGCGCAAGGTGCCCTACTTAAACCAGGAATTACACATTGACAGAACAACTCTCATTCTTTAGAAAAAGGTCTCCTGGCTCTGATTCTGTTTCTGTCTGCAGTATCTTCTACCAGCATTACCAAGTGCTCTGTTCCTTACTGCAGTATTTCCTACCAGCATTACCAAGTGATTTGTTCCTGACTGCAGTATTTCCAATGAGACTTACCAAGTGCTACCAGCAATACCAAATACCTATGGTCCTTTTCATGGCATCCACTTCCTGCGTCCATCTCACACAATTCACTGTGGGTTCAGTCTCCTGTTGGTTGCTCCATGGAGTGCAAGTTCTGAGTCTCCTGTGGTTCATTCCAGCTCTGAGTTTTCTGTAGCGGGTTCCAGGTCCCAGTCTTGAGTTCTCTGGCTCAAGCTCCAGTTCTGAGTTTGATGTCTCAGGCCTCTAGTATCCACAGAACCCGTGCTACTCTTCCGAGTAAGGCCCAGATGAACAGGAGTGTCCTCACGGCTCACAGCTTCAATTTCTCGTCTACTAAGCTAGCTAAGCCAAAGGGTCCTGGTCTGGAGCAACAAAACCTAGAATTCATGAAAAACTGGTCCTTAATGCTGTTCACGTTAATGATATATAAGGAAAAAGATGCTAATAGTTGGGAGAAAAAGAGGATAGGATATACAGTACATTATATCACACATCTCACCAGGTTAGCTCCATGCTGTTCATTGTGTGCTTTGGTTTCCCTTGGTTACTGCTATCTGCTGTTCAGCCTGGCGTTCCTCTATTATCGGACACCATCTTGCCCAGTGGTCTGCGCATGCGAAACCCCGGGAACCTTCAAAACCTCTGCTCCACAGTGATTGGATCATCTGCAGCCAATTCGAAGTATAAGGGCCCTTCTCCGTTTAATGGGTGTCAGATCATCAGGTCTCTCTACCTGATAGGAAGCATCCCCTCTGATTCCTATTATTCCTGAGACCGTGGATGGTGCAGCTCATCTCTACTCTCTACTTAATCCTGGTCCAGCGTTATAACACCTGTGTGGATCTCAGTGCTATTGCTCTCTACAGCTCATTGCTTCACCGCTTTATTGGTTCAGCTTCCCTCATAGTCAAGACCTGTGGCTTCACTGCATAGCATTGCTCATCATCCTGGTCCAGAGTTATACAGCTGTGTGGAGCTCAGTGCTCCAGCTCTCTGCAGTTCATCTCTTCACTACTACTTCTTATCTGCCTAACAGCTACTTGGTGGTTCTGCACATTATCTGCTCCGCGCCCCCTGGAGGACCACGACCTGCGGTTGAGAGCAGCTCAGACCATATTCCCTTGCAGGAATTCCTGGTGAACACCTCTCCCCCGTTAGACTCCGCACCCTCTGGGGGTAAGCTGTCACTCGAGCAGAGATCAAGATCATTCCCATTATCTGGCCCTCGTGACACATTAGTTACTACACCTGTCAGGGGGGGAAGTCTTCATCTGGCCTGCCTGCTGGATCTCCAGGCTGAGGTAGAAGCAGGCTTTTCTCTTCTAGCTGGTTGAATAAGGAGATCACTAGCAATTTCAGGAACTCATCCATTCATCCACCTCTACTTACACCTCCTCGAGTCATCTACTATCTCTTCTAGGACATCGCTCTAGTTAAAAGTTCATGTAGAGGATAGATATTTCCAGGAGTGATATTTGGATTCATGAAAGGAAAATACTTTCCAAGTAACTAGGAGATGAAACATGCTATTTAGCAAACTTGTACTTGCTAGTAAAAGGAGACCACATGATGGCTTGCTGTATTGTATATAGACAAATATAATTCCATTTCTAAAATACCACTTACAATATAATTTGTGATCAACCAAAAATTCATAAATAGTATGATTAGGGGCAATCCATATGTCAAATAAAGTCTGCCATGTAGGGAATAAGAGGAAATTAGTATCAGCTCCCCTAATCCACTTAACCTATGCCTATGCATGTTTGGTATCTGAAAATTAGTAAATTTGTAGTAGATTTCTTAATGATAACATTGGGTCTATGTGACACACCCCATGAAATATAGGTTTCATTTTAGAACTGGATATTAAACAGGGAACATGTAAATGTGGTTGTAAAATGTATCACAGGCCTCCCCTGAAGACCAACCCCTGTAGGAGCGGAAAGGTGACAAATATTGTCTTTATTTTCTTTAATAATCCTTGACACAGATTATACAACTCGTATGTAAGTTTATGTTTTGCTGTGTATTATGTTATCTTTTTATTAATTGTTTTTATAACCTGTAAGCATTGTACTTTTTGTATATGAAATCTAACATTTAATAAGTGCTGTCCTTATTGCTCTAAACCAGGGTTGTCCAACCCGTGGCCCTCAGGCCTCATGCGGCCCAGCACGCCTGTAAATGTGGCCCAGAAGGAGTTTTGGTTGTGGCAAGGGGGCAGCACTGTTAATGGAAAAAAAAAATCCTGCAAAAAAAAAGAAAAGAAAATACTTACGTTGCGGTCACGCGGTCACGTCAGCTGGTACTCCGGCTCCCTCCCTTGTCTCCTCCTCCGTGCGGTGCTCGCAGTGAATGTCGGGCGTGATGTCATCACGCCCAACATCCATTGCGGAGCGCAGCAGAGGAGTCATCCGCGTGAGAAGAACAATCAGCAGCACAGAATTGGAGAAAAGAAGAGGAGAGGAGAACAAGCCGATTAAAAGGTAAGTTAAGGGGGATTTTTTTTATTATTTCAAGGGACGCTGACCAGTGAATAAAAGTCACCTGGTCCTGGAGCATCATGGACCTTATCTCCTTGCTATATTATTCTCTTTGGCCCATTATAAGTTGTTATCCCTTAACTAACATAGTGGTGTAATTACCAAAACAGGTCACAATTTGGGGTCACAGTGATGTATATGTCAGGTACCGCAGGCCTGGTCAGGGCACCCTGATATACAATGCCTGGCTTAAATGCACTTTATTGATATTGCACTGAAACAATACAAAAAGTGATTATAATATAATAACTAGAGAGGATTTTTTGAACAGGGCGATTGAAAAGTAGGTATAGGGGGATTTGAAAAAAAAGTGAGTATATATATATATATATATATATAAATATATATATGTTAACTATGTTTTCTATGGTTTTTTGGATGATCAGCTATCGTTATTGTTAGTATAACTTATGTGCGGCCAAAACCAACTCGTCGTCTTCCAATGTGGCCCAGGGAAGCTAAAAGGTTGGACACCCCTGCTCTAAACAAATTCACTGCCTGTTTAGAAGAGTTTGATTGCTTGGCTGTGTTATCCCTTTAAATACCAGAGTGGGAAGTGCTAACGATTTTTGCTATCAGAGTGCAGAGTGTGCGCAATTATGTAATTAAGTCATAGACATTCTACGGGCCTAATATGTAGATGGCGACAGTTGGAGAGAGGTGCGGTAGTGTGTGCCTGTGTTGGGGAAGGGACCAGTTAAATCTATAGCATAAAGGATAAGTGAGAGCGGGATTGAGACTGTAATCTTGTGTGTATTCTTACAGTAAATGACCAAGTCATGACGGCACAAAGTGCGGTTTGTGACAGAGTATGGCACTACACCCAGTAGAGGTTTAGCATTAGAGTTGCGAAGTGGCCGATCACTTAGACCGTTGGCAGGATCAGGCACCTGTTCAGGCCTGTGAATGCAGATTCCTCTCCTACAGAATTAAAAAATAGACTTGGCATAAATACTATCAAAAACATAATGATTTAATGAGCAGCAAGTATTTAGGACACAGAAAAAAACAATATCAATAAAAACAAATATTAATGTTATAGCCCCCCCCCTCTACTTGGACGCGGCACCCCTGGGAGCCGCGGCGCACACTTTGGGAACCGCTGGCTTAGTCAATAAAACTTCCCTATCTTTTGATTCTGCTTCTATATATGACAAATTCAATACTTCCTTTACATTAAATGCTGCCAATAAAGGTATAACTTGTTTCTTAAAACATTTTCTTATGTACCTATGTAATTGGCCAGGTTTCATGTCACACAAACACAATGGTTGCTCTTGTAATGGAGGTTGCCAAAGGAGTTACTTACGAGACAATAAGAACATGAAGAAACCATTCTGTTCATGGAAAAACACGTAAGGTGAATTGATATACTGTGCTAATGTATTCTGTTTTATATGAATGAAACTGCTTCAAATGATTCTGCTACGCACAGCTGCCTGTTGTGTGCTCGTTTGTCAGAGGATACATTGTCATTTGAACTAAAAAAGAGAAATTATCCAGCGCTTCACTTTCAATTGCTGCTGGAAGGTATCTAAGTCACCTACACACTAGTTGATAAATCTAAGACTATAACAACAATATAGGGACCAATCCTGGGCTATTTATCTCTCAAGTGTGAAAATAAATAATTACTTATATTCAACAGTGAGTGAGACAGATGTTCTTTGAAAGCCTCAATATTGAAAAGCAGGCATATATGCAAAAAAACAAGAGCAAAAAACAAATAATGCAACACTAATATATATATATATATATATATATACACACATATACATACACACATATACATACACACACACACACACACACGGGTGAGTTCTTCAGTTTTGTATTCTGTGTATACACTTACACAAAAACCACTTGTGTCAATACACCAAATGTGTGCTTGTGTCTGTCACCTTCAGACGTATGTCTCTCCCATAAGAAGCCTACTTACAGGACATTTTCTTGAAGTTTTCATGCACAGTGAGCTTAGAGTGATTCTTCATTCTTAATTCCACACACAAAGTGCAAAGGAAAATTGTTCTTCCCAGTATTTCAATAGCACCATATAAAAATATATATAAAATAATCTAGTGCACTATATATTTATAAAAATGCAAGTTAAAACATAGATAAAACACTAGTTAAAACATAGATATCATTAAAAAGATTCAGGATCCAGTAGCAGGGCTGAGAGATTGCAGTGTAGTAACAAACAATGACCTTGCAAAGTTGCAATGCAAAGGCCCCCTATTTAAAGGGTAGTAAATCAAGAGTCATCAAGGACAGCTGGAGAGTGATTAAAGCCAGGAATACCTACTGGAGCACACTCAAGGATTTAGAGGTGTAGGGCCCGATTCATCAAAGTTCGCAAACGCATACGCATCTGCTAAATGGCTCTGCGCATGCGCGAAACAACACTTAAGCAGCGCAAAACACTACATACGCTACTCAGGCACGGCAGATACAGCTCTCAAAAGGCGACTCAATCTCAAACTGCAACGCAAATAGATTTGAGATGACTGCTGACCACTTGAGAACATATGGGTGGGAATGGGCGGAGAGTAGGCGCGGACTGGGCGGAGATGAGATAGTACTTGAGTAAAGTAGGCGTTATGCTTTTTCACTTGAGAATAGTAGGCGTTCCCTCTGCCCAGATGAGTGAAACTGACGTCACTCCTGTCTCAAATCTTTCACAAAAGTTAAGGAAGGCCAGGGTCATGTTTAACTCCAATACAGCTAGCTAAAACCACTATTAAACGCCTTTAGGAGCATCTTTTGCGTTTAAAATGCAAAACGAAATATGCACAACATACATACATATCAATACAGACTGCCTGTGGCATTTTTTTTTTTTTTTTGTAAAAAATTTTTTTTATTGAGCTTTTAGATATCTTACAAATGTTCCATTAGTATGTTTGTGAGAATTAAGCTTTTTTTGCTTTACATACCCCTTTCTAATCAATGCAATTCGCAAGTGCAACATGTTTGATGTTATTTTGGCCCTTTGGCCTCAATCCGGAACTGCCGGAATGCCGGAATTATTTAGCTGGAAATAGCGCCCTCTGCTGCTTACTGCCTCTTCAGTAAAGAGGACTGCCTTTTATAGGCCTGTACACTGCTAGCCACATATCTTCTCAGCATTATGGGGAGAATCCAGGTCACAGTGCATTCCGGCTGCCGGAATGGTTGCCTCAGTGCATTCCACATTCATTCCGGCTGCCGGAATGGTTGCCTCAGTACATTCCACATTCATTCCACTGCCGGAATGGTTGCCTCAGTGCATTCCACATTCATTCCGGCTGCCGGAATGGTTGCCTCAGTGCATTCCACATTCATTCCGGCTGCCGGAATGGTTGCCTCAGTGCATTCCACATTCATTCCACTGCCGGAATGGTTGCCTCAGTGCATTCCACATTCATTCCACTGCCGGAACGGTTGCCTCAGTGCATTCCACATTCATTCCGGCTGCCGGAATGGTTGCCTCAGTGCATTCCACATTCATTCCACTGCCGGAATGGTTGCCTCAGTGCATTCCACATTCATTCCACTGCCGGAATTGTTGTGCACACTGCATGGGTAATTATTTCATTTTATGTAAAATGTCTCCCAAACAATAGACTTTGTCATAAATATTTATGATAAATCTCCAACCATTCTGAACAATTACCAATATCATTAGTCTCAATATGTTACATGCCTGATTTGACAGTTGGTGATGGTGCGTTTGCAATAACAAATAATATTAATAGACATATAATAACTCGAAACTATATTTTAGGGTTTTACACACATGATTTATGCAAATTTAAAACAAGTGTACTATTACCACAGGGACACTTTTAACAGCAACACAAATAGTGTAAGGATATTAATGATCCCTAAGAGCCGAGGGCTGGTGAGGACTTGAACCCACGTAGCAAGCTGGCAAGGTGGATTGCCTAACTGCTACACCACTGTACAAGTGGTGATGTCAAGGGAATAGAATACAAATTAAAGATGACCAGCAACTTCTAGCATAAGTTGTTTCCCTTAAAACATGGGGAAAAATGCCAATACTTGGAAATATTATACCCAGAAAGATTTGGTGCATGCAGAGTCACAATTTATGCATATCGAAATATATCCATGTTGATAAATACAAATCAAAAATAGAACATTTATTGCTCCCATTTCTACAATTTGATTTGGTGGAGCACTTAGCTTTTTCCACTGTTGCCAGTACAGAATTCCTATGTCTTTGAAATCCAAAGTCTTTGCCAACAACTGCTTTGCTGTGTTGTAGCTGATAACACTGTTGAACATTACATATAGCCACCTTACACACCAAAACATATACTAAGTCACAGAGTGGAATAAATACCCTCAAACTTGTAAATATACCAAGGTTAGCCACATACACGCATCATTCAGGGTTCAAACTCATTACCTTGTTGTTGCAAGCTCATTTCTTTATTCACTGAGTTATACTTCACATTGAAACACCAACACCAAACTGCACATTAACTAGTTAGCACAGCTGAATGACTGTCTTAGACCTGATATATTGGCCATGTTGCAATTAATATGAACAGCATGATGGATAACGTGGTATTAAAATATTAACCCTAGATAAACACACACATTAATAAAAACACTGTTTTACTAAAGCAGCAGGAGCTGCAAAAACGTCACCAAACAAACGCGAATTAAGTGCGTTTGCGAATCTTACGCTAAATACAAGCAGTTGCATATAGTTTTTTACTTTTAGGAGTATGCTTAATAATGTGTTTTATTAACTCACTTGGTGCTTAGGGTTGACCTGGGGCCTTAAACTTCTGCACTTATTATTGGGGGGTGAAATACATAACCACTACACTATCGTGGCACATCTAAATGTAGCACATGCAAATGAATCATACGTCATATAATTGTACTTAAAACTATTTTACCCATACTATTGCCACAACACTAACAGCTTAGCTCATTAATGACATCTGTAATAATCGTTATAATCTCTACTTACCTACAGAAAATAAACGTTGCTCACATGTCAGGTCACTTTTACACAAAACCACACTTGGCTAATTAGAACGCACCTGCGTGCTCCTAATGACGTGTCCGGCATACTCTCCGGCCTACTTACCTGCATTTAATTCACTAATTACAGTGCTACTTAAAAATACCTTGCTTGGCCTTCTGTGTTGTTGGGAGATTCACAATTCTGGGTAAGTAGCCCTTAATGGTGTAATGTTTCAGAATCTCTGCAGTTTATTGCTGTACCTTGCTCAACACTCATGTTTATTTGTAGGAAAAGATATTTGTGAGATACAGATAGAAAATTATGCTGAAAGGTCCTAATGGTTAAGAATTTTATGTTGAAGGTTAGTGGAAAAGTCTTTAATTAGCTGCAGAGTTTGAATATTGAGGCAACTGTGTAGACTTGTGATGTGTCTCTGCATAGATACCTCTTGACTGTAGTGACACACATAAAGATTATCCATCTATATTGATTTATTTTGTACCTGTTTACCCTCCCCTCCACAGATCTTGGTCCTGGATTGTGTTTTTTGGCTGTCTTGTGATTGCTTATTGACATTCCACATTTGTCTGTCTGTGTGTGTGGTAAGTAGAAACCAGATATTGTTTTATTACATACCCCTTGTTAAAACACTTTGCATTAAGAATGTCCATACTGTTTTTTTTTTTTTTTTTTTTCTTTTCTTTTTCTAATACCTTTTTTTTGGAAGTGTGGTTTTTCAGACCCTACCTTAAAGACACATTAACACTCTGTGCTTGAGTCATTAAGGAGAGCAAAGGATAAAAAATAAGTAAATGTTCTAGTGGACAAAGCATGTTACAATGTAAGGGGTCAATGTTTTTTTTTTATTTTTGGAACAAAACATAAATATCTTCACATTTAAAAGATCAGTGGTCAAATCATGTGCAAGCTTAGTCAAGGGTTGATTATCTAAGGTATGGTAATTCAAAATGGGAATATGAATAGACATGGTCTGGTGTGTTACTGAAATGGTTTATATGTGTAATAATAGGGGAAAAACCATGGCTACCTGTATTTTACCTTTACAATGTGTGTAGAAAGTATAGCTTCATGCCTCCAAGTTTAGCCTTAATGTCTTTAGCTAAATGCACGTTAATGGGATAGTTTAAATCTACAGCCTAATGTGGCAACATAATTGATGTTTGGTTTTTCTACAGTTTATTGATCAGCACATATAGTGTTGAGAAGTGCACATTATTGACACTTTATTTGTTTTTCTTATCTACAGCCTTTAGATTACACTTGGCCTGCAGTGCTGGCTTTTCTGCCATTGCACTTTCTTTTGGAGTTGGTGGATGTTGCCATGGTGAAGGGTGTTGTCAAATGTAAGTAGTATAGTGCTATCTGCACTAAAATGTGATTGGCCAGTGAGTGTGCTTCATACAATAATGTCGTCGTTACTAAGCCTGCAATGTGTGGTTGCACAAACAAAACATATGGGCAGATGCTAGCTATGTAACATATGGGTTTGGTGTTTCAAATTAAGTCAAATAGTGCATTCAGAATCCTAGGTATAGTCCAAACACACAAGCCATTATTATACACTATATTACCGGCTTTTTTACACATGCCAATACATTGCTCAATCTCTTGATATCAAAATGCAAGTTGTCTGAGCTAATATTGCCATATTAATTTGTTGCCTTTCGTTCAACAGGGTGTGTTGGCGTGGATTTTGGATCCATGTTGTTGAATTTCTCCAGAGCTCCAAGCCTGCTTATGTCTCTCTTCAGTCTGGCCAGATTGTCATCTCTTAATCCAAGGAACTTTTACACACACAGACCATTACCTTGTTTGCTTTGTTTTTGTCAGCACGTTTGAATTCATATATGTAATAAATCTAGCCTATGCTGCAAATGTGTCAGCAATCAGTTGTCATGCCATTTTGTACCATTACTACAGTGCACTGATTAATATTTTAATACCCATAAATCCATGTGTAGTGCTTTCAAAACTATTGTGGAACAGGTTTTATTTTAAATGAATATATGAAATCTAGGTGTGGTTATTTTCTCCTTTGCCACAGATACACCATAGCCTACAAACACGCTCAATGGGGTAAATGTATAGTTTTAGAAAATGTCTATAGTGTGGAGGTTTCTATGTGTGTTTGGTGCTTAGTAGTAAATTGTTTGGACACTTTCAGCTTTTAGAGCGAACATGTGATGTGCGTAGGAATATAGGCATCACATTACAGGTAAATGTATATAAAGAAAGCAAAAATGTTAGCAGTGTCAGGTCACACACTACCAACTTTTGGCCCTTGGCCAAATGGGATAACAATATTTTTCGCTTGTGCTAGTGGCACTTTGTTTCAAAGTGGTCCAACACCCACATGCCAGACACAAACCCCACACTAACAATTATGGGGAATGCATTAGGGCACTAAGCTAGTGGAGTCTTGCTACAAGGCCATAATACCATCACCTAGGGCCTGATTCATTAGTAATCTTCTTATCTTGTGCAAAAGGTAAGATGCTTATTGTTACGAAGAAACAGGGAGATAAGAGTGAAGCAAAGATGGATTTTCATCCTAACGTAAGAAATTCTTCACTTATGCAGTGGATTTTGCTTCTTATCTCCCTTTTCTGAGCATGAACAGAGTGGATTAGCTTAAGATAAGCAAAAAATGACAGATAAGATCCTTAATGAATCAGGCCCCTAGTTTGCTAATTGGTCAAGGCAGCTATATGTAAACTTACAGCTAACATAGATACTCCACATGAGAACTAGTTACATTAGTCTGATTACACATTGTTAGGCAGCAGTCACTTGACATGTTTGCTGAACCTGATAATGTAGGTCTCCAATGTTATTGTGGTGTAGAAATGTGAAATTTATTCTCAATACCATTTTCATGTAGATTGCCCTCTGAAAGTGGAAAGTAGTGACAAATTCACATTCCACCTTTGTTTCTCTTCAAAGTGTGTGTCCTAATACCACCTATGTCTGTTTAAACATGCTAGTCAATGTTAACAATAATTTGCAGCATTTGTCCATGCCTTGGGCAAGGGAAGTACAAAGCCTTAATGTACAGATATCCTCCCTTTAGGATTATGGCTCCATGTTCAAATTCCTTTACCACCATCTAATCCAGGGGTGGGCAAACCTGTCCTCAAGGGCCATATCAGGTTCATGTTTTTAGGATTTCTTTAATCATGTACAGCTGAGTTAATCTATTTGGCTGGGTCAGTAATTATCCCACCTGTTTCTACAGACAGAAATCCTAAAAACATGAACTGGATATGGCCCTTGACAGGTTTGCCCACCCCTGATCTAATCCAAGAGTGTTGGGCCGAGCACACAGTATTTTGAGGGATTAATGTCTGGTAGATATTGTTGATGTTTACATTGTTAGGTGAGGCATCCAGTTTTTTTGGCTTAGAGGGTGAATGTGTGCAATGGGTACCTGTGTCTGTATTGGCAAGAAATCACAACATACCAAGCTTCAAATGATAATATGTTGCCCGTTATATAAAATAGCTTGGCCTTGCATAAATGTTTTCCAAAACTGGAAGGGAGCCAAATCCAAGTGACGTGCCCACTTTAACAATGAATGTATCAGTGTACATTACGTAAGAAACTCTAGGGTCTGTTTGTTATAATAATGTATTCAAGGTTCCAGATTGGTTTAAACTATCATGGATTGGGGGGATCAGATCATAGAGTTTGGAAAAGTCTTTACAGGATAGAGGAGTTTGGTGGACAAACTACCTCTTGGAGTCTACTTACTTGTATTACAGAGTGTGCTTCTTTGCCTGACCAAACCATATCTATACTCCAAGCTTTTTCATTTGCGTCTTACATGAGTAGTCAGACACACAGCACTACATACACCCTTATAGTGTGTCAAACTGTCACGTTAGTCTGTATTTCTTGATCCGAATCAGGGACCCTTGGGATTACCTGCAGCAGGTCTGAATCTGAACAGAGCAGCCTGGATGATCTTCCTGCTCATGTTCTTGCTGATTGTCCAATCTAGCAGGGGAATGAGCAGTCTGAGAATGTGGACACAAACACTGATTTTGTAATGCAGCCAGAAACACTGGGGCCAATAACTATCCACTGGAGAGAAGTGTGTTGTTCAGGCAATGAACAGATCACAGCAGCAGCTTTAAATAGTTTGTCCCAAGCAACTATTGGCTGAGCACTTAATGGGATCACAGGTGCTGAATCTGGTTGATCTGGAATGATCACCTGACTGCATCCAAGATGCCTGTGCACATGCAGCAGAACAAACAGTGTGTTTGATTACAAACGGAGCTGTGGAGGACGGGAATGTTGCTGACGACCAGAAGGCACCCAGGTAGCCGTGATATGACAGCGGCTGATGGGGTAAGTGCACCTAAGATCCAAATGTGAGACCCAACCTATATGTGCTTAGTGCAATAAGGTCATGAGGTTACATGTAAACAACTGTTATGCTAAATGACGTCCAGTGTACCACACACTGTGCATTAGCACTATTCTTAAATACAAATCCCTTATTAGATTTTTAGAATTAGCACAGATTCTTACCTGTACAAAATAGTAGTTAACAATATTTGTCCTGTGCCATCATGGGAAAAAAAAAATTAAATTTATTTTGGTTACCTTAACACCTGTCTTTTGTGGCTCCTTTGTGTCAGGTTACAGTTTGCAAATGCAATACTTTCTTGACAGAATGATTTGCCCTACCTCTAAAGGGGCACTGTAGTTGCACGTTGTGTTTGCAATTATTTAGTCAGGCAAATAAAGAAACACTGTGGCAAAAGCATTAAGAAGCTTACCTTGATACACTTCTTGTTTAAGTCTTCTTCAGCAAACCATGGGCCAGAATCATTCTGGAACGGTAAGGCAAAGTAACTAAGCAAGGGCAAAGCATGTGAGTTTGGAGGGGGATGTAAACCAAAAATGTCATTGGAGATGTAATTTTGGGTCAGGAGAGGTCCTACCTGACATGAACATTTCAGTGTACAAATAAGCTATCAAGTATTTGTGCGGTACATTAGGATACAGACATTTTTTTTTTTTCGTGCTCTAAACCTATTGCTAATTTGCACCACTTGCATTTTAAAAGGCTTTTGAGCAGCATTCAGAAATATGTATCCTTGACATCTAGGTTCATTACTCAATCAGGGCCATGGCATGGTTTTGGTCAGCACACTGATATTAGATACATATTTGTTTGAATACGTTAATGAATCAGCCAGTTTGTTTGGAGATTATACTTTGGTTAGACTTGATAACAAGTATTGTTATTAAAAAAAACATTATGGAATCTGCCGTACAAAATAAATACACATTTCAGTAGTAGGAATTTTTTTATTACAAAAAAAAAATATATACATATTTTCGTCATATATTAAACTATATTTATTAGGTTAAAACAATACAAATTATTTTTTCCGTGTCTTTTTAAAGGGGGTTGGAAGGGAGGCTCCCCTACTCCGACTTCTTGTCACCCGTGATGTAGAGGAGTCAGAGGAACCAGGCAATGGGGCAAGGCAAGCGGGTTGTGTCCGACGAGGTGAAGGTTCAGGGTCAGGGGATGGGGATGGGGATGGGGCCACGACAGGTGAGGGGGAAGTGGGCACAACAGGGGATTGGCCATAGCCACGAGCAAAGGCTAAACACATAAGACGACATAGTTCGGGGTCTGGGAGGGTGGACGCGACACACATCAGGGAGGGCGGACGCGACAGACACATCAGGGAGGGCGGACGCGACAGACACATCAGGGAGGGCGGAGGCGACAGACACATCAGGGAGGGTGGAGGGGACAGACAACTGGGTATGGGGGCTGCCGAACAAATAATCTGAGCTGGGTGAAGGGATTGTGCCGGAGGTGCGTTGGGAGTGGGCATGCAAGATATCACCCAGGAGTGTTGCAATATTTGTCACTGAAGTATTTAAATTATCCATTTTGGTGGCGAGTGTCATCAGTAAAGAGGTGTGTGTGCTCATGAAATCGGAGAGTGTGTTAGTGAGACTGGTGATTTGCTGATCCGTGTGTTGGACAGTGCTTGATATTTGTGACAGGTGAACATTCTGTGCAAGAGTGACGTCTTTAAGATTTTGGGCTGCGTGTGTGAGTGTCCGCTGCCTTACATATTCAGCTGGAGGCAGCTGAGGCTCCTCCACATCACGGGCAACTTCATCATCCACTGGTGAAGCAGGCACCTGCTGCTCACATGCTGTAGAGAGATAAGTAAAATAAAGTAATTAGAATCAATGAGTAAGGTGCGATATTATATTGGCAAAAACATCTTACAACGCGTGATGTAGCATTGGTAAAGTGTCAGCTTCCCTTGAATGTGCTAGCAGCCCTTTCCGCTCCACAAATACAAACATTGCCACTTATGGTCTGACATTTTAGGATGAGCCCTACATATTGAGACCATTTGTCTTCAGTGTGTAAATTTAATTTCCTACTATGTGATAGGCAAACACATTGTGCAATTGAAGTTTACCTTCACACACACATCCTGAGAGTTGACACTTTTACTCAGACAGATACAAAGCTTTATAGACATTAAGTAAGCAAACTCATCATGTACCTAGTGGAGCGGCCTCTCCTGTTCGGGATGGGCTAGAGCCAGTGTCTATGTCGCCCACCCCAACTATCTCCACCAGGGCTATTGCAGCCCTCGCCCGCTCCTCGAGGGATGTTAAAATAGTACGTAGTCGAGGCCCCCCACCAGTGCCTTGAGCATGCCTGTGAATCTCAACAAGCTTCGCTTTCAGGCGTCCTTTATAGTCTGCCCATCTGTGGAATAGACAAACATTATTGCCTCACATAGTACCTTCAACTCAAAATGACACATTTTTCAATAAAATACATTGCACGTTTGCTAATCACACCAATTTAACCTTCACATACAGTAATACAGATTTTGCTCTTTTGAAGCGCGTATAATGTGGTAAACATATTATGTCAATGTGACCAAGGGCCATGGTGTTAGTTTCTGAAAACAAAGGGCCTGATCAACAAATGCATTGGAGTCACAAGGTGGTTTCACCTCACAGGTGACTAATGCTACTATGTCACAATATCCATATTTATCTCTAGCGATATCTATATATATTATTTGACAAATAGACACAGTCAGTAGAGTTAAATAGGGCTATTATTTTTAAATTTAATTCGTACCTTTTCTGTACTTCAACCTTTGTACGCTCATACGGAGATATTTCATTTATGAGCCTTGTGATTTCCTGCCAATGCGTTTGGCGCTCGCGTCCGGTTATTTGCCGGTTCCCACTGTGGAACCTCGCCAGAACCTCTTCTACCAGCACCTCCAGCTCCTCCTCTATGAAATTGTTTTTACGCCTAGTTGGCAGCCCTGGTGCCTCCACATTACTTGGGCCAGCATCAGACATATTCCTATTTCAAAGATAAGTTGTGTCTTTATAGGCAATGCACACAGTCAGGTGGTGATACAGAATCTAAGCACATTCACCCCCTACATAAGGTACAATTTCACAAACTTCTAACTAGGTCTAAAACACATGCCCCTTATTATAATAAACATTGTGGTTTGTCTATTTAACGGCCATTTAGTTTGACCACTGCATTTTGACTGACATATTAGTCAAATACTATAGCAACATTCTCCTACTACTACTACTACTCTTCACTTTTCAAACCATAAAATTGGTTTACAGGTTAGCAACACACCAAAATTAAGGATATCACTCAGTTGCAAACCCTATATTGTGTAATTATTATTAATATTTGGTTACAAATCAGCCAGCAACACACTTAAGTGTGTACTCCAAATGCAATTGTGGAGGTATGTGGGCAAAATAAGTGTATACATTTGGACCCATGTGTCCATCAATGCAATGAGCTAGTTATTATGCCGTTGAACATGGATAAGTTTCAAAAGAACTTAGCATACTGTAGGCTACTATTGAAAACTTTACATGTTAAATGTGAGGCCAGGGGCCCTTTGCTTACCAGTTTTTTTTTACATTCCGGCCACACATATTGCAGAGCAAACAGTTTGCTACATTAGGAGATAAAAATATTTTTGCACTTTCCAGAAATTTCAGATAAATTATTATACTTACTTGTCTCCAAAATCTCCAAAGTTTGGCACAAAAGACAAAAAATATTTTGATAGTCAACTGGGTAATGCGTGGTATGGCCTGCAATAAAAAAACCAAATTAATTTTTATAAGCAAGGAAAGGTAATGTGGTAAACAAAACTAACCTCCTAATTTGATTATGGATAAGGTTCAAAAGAACTTAGCATACTGTAGGCTGAAAACTTTATTGCAGAGCAAACAGTTTGCTACATTAGGAGAACACAAAAAATACTAAAATCTTACAATCTCTGATTTAGTTTGGTACTTACTGTTTGTTGTTGGCTTCTTAGACCAATCATCCAAATGTAATGAAATCTTGATTGTGCTCTATCCAGGCTAAAAAGCGAATGAACAGGCACTAGACCAAAGCACAGGTGGGTTTAAATGGAGTGTTGAATTAATAAACCAGGTGTACACTCTTCTTCCTAATTGCGGAGCATACTGTACTCGTCTCAGTGCAGGCGCCCGCCATGTTCTTGGTGGGAGAGACAATCAGAGTCACAACAGAGGTGTGTGAAAGCTCCGCGTGTGACGTGAGCACGCCCATACGTGCTCAGCGAACCAATCGGAACGCAGAGGCCCCCATTTTGTGTTATAGACATTATACCAAAATGAGGGCTGCAATTTTCACCAGGCGTGAGTTGAGAGTTCTTGCAGAGGGTATGGACAATGTACCCTCTGGAAGGTATGTGTCCAACGAGGTGAAGGTGCAGGCCTATCAAAGGGTCCGCAGACACCTCCGCCTCCGATATAACATTCGGCGGAGCACCGTTCAGCTACAACGGCGGTGGAGCGATCTCCGGCGCCGCCAGCCCCAGCTTCTGGAGGAGCTCCGTAGGGAGATCAGAATAAGTGAGTTCTCTACTAATCGCAAAAAAAAAGTCAACATATATATATATTTGCTCTATGGCCCTGATTCATGAAGGATCCTTAACTTGAGAAACTTCTTATTTCAGTCTCCTGGACAAAATCATGTTACAATGCAAGGGGTGCAAATTAGTGTTCTGTTTTGCACATAAGTTAAATACTGACTGTTTTTTCATTTAGCACACAGATACTTGATAGATTATTTGTACACGGAAGTTTAAAGTTGATATTTGTGTGCTACATGAAAAAACAGTCAGTATTTAATTTATGCTCAAAACAGATTACTAATTTGCACCCCTTGCATTGTAACATGGTTTTGTCCAGGAGACTGAAATAAGAAGTTTCTCAAGTTAAGGATCCTTCATGAATCAGGCCCTATGTTTGTAAATATGTTCACCCTAAACACCTGACATGGCCTACATAACAATGTGCAAGCACACTATAAAGGTCATGCCCCTTCCAGTGCACCCAATAAGCTTTGGCTCCTGTGTCCTAAATTTGTGTGCTATCCATTTACTGCCCTAAATGTTTTTGTGTGACAATTTTTACCAATAAGTGTGGTTTAGGAAATCAGGCATTCTAAGTCTTGACCCGAGTGCTGTAACTTGCTAGTCTAACCTTAAAAACATTTTGGAGTGGAAGATGTCATTATTGGGTCAAGATTTCAAAGACAAAACACCTTAGTGTTTAGACTGATTTTTGCAAGCTCCCATAAGATGCAAACAGATTAGATAGTGTGCTAGATATAGCTAATCAATCATTACTTAACTGCCTATTTAGACTCTTTTAGACTGTAAGGAGCTCCCAACAAAGGGTGATTTCCAAAGTATACTCAACATTTAAAGATTTTGACCTCTATCCACTAATTCGGTGGTCCTGTAAAGAGAGAACTAATTGACTAATTGACCAGGGCCAAGGGAGTTTGCTGACTTAAAAGCACCTACATGAAAAAAAACATACTACGGGCAAATGTGAACAAAACCTAATTAGGCGGCCAGTAGTATGTTTGGGGAGTGTGGTAGACAACACATGCAAATATGGAGCAAGCCTCCAAACTCCACACATATGAAACTATCATCAGGGAGTTGAACTCCTGACCCCAGTGCTGTGAGGCAGACGTGCTAACCACTAGACCACTGTGCTGGGATGACAAGTCATGTGAAATGCTTTGTGTTCATCATGTTTACCTCCTTGCATTGTTAGTAGCAAATATTTATGCCTGCTGACAATGTAAAGTTGATTAAATATGTATGATCATTCTATGGGGAGACGTATGTGGGGTTAGACGTGTGTGATTTCTGCACTAAGTGGGATTTTCTCACAAAGTGGACGAAAATGCACAGTTAGACAACACAGTTGGACAAACATTGGACTACATTTGACTTGCTTTAACTCCCAGCAATAAGCAACATCTGCCACAGCCTATTTCTGCACTACTTGTCTATTTATATGGAATACTGCTAAGAGGTAATTCTTAAAATATCCTTGCTTTTTGCTTTTACCCCTTTTTTCACAATGTTTCACAAATTGCTTTTCTTAGTCTCATTTCATGGCATGATCTTTAGGACTGTGTCATCTTTCACCCCTCCACCAACACACAAATTTGTTCATATTGCACCTGCATTACTCCACTCACCTCTATTTAACACCCATGAACTGTTGTCCTATTTATTATCTCTAACAAGTACAGCCTCCACCTGTCGCCAGAAAATAAAAGGCCACACATCTTACAATCCCCTTGCCTATCTTTCGCTCACTCTGCTTCTATTAGCTGGTGATATATCACCTAATCCAGGTCCCCCACACTCCTCACACACACATGCATCAGAACACTACCGTTCTATAGCAAACCTCAAACACATCACCTGTCTACCCTCTCTTCCCAAGTCCTTTAAATGTGCCCTTTGGAATGCACGATCTGTTTGTAACAAACTTACCTCCGTTCATGATCTCTTCCTCTCAAAAAACCTCAACCTTCTGGCAATAACAGAAACATGGCTCATGCAATCAGACACTGCCTCACCTGCAGCACTTTCACATGGTGGCCTCCATCTCACCCACACCTCCAGACCTGAAGGCAGACAAGGAGGTGGGGTTGGACTACTTCTCTCCCCACAGTGCACATACACAGTTCTACCAAATGTCCCATCACTCACGTTCACATCTTTTGAAGTACATGCTATTCGCATTTTTAATCCATTCTCCCTACGTGTTGCGGTGATCTATCGTCCCCCTGGAGCACACCAACAATTTATTGAGGATTTCTCTGCATGGCTCCCTCACTTCTTATCTTCAGACATCCCCACCATCATCATGGGTGACTTCAACATCCCCATTGATAACCCACCTTCCAAAGCTGCTTCCAAACTACTCTCTCTAACATCCTCACTTGACCTCTCCCAGTGGATTGAATCATCTACTCATAAGGATGGCCACTGCCTTGATCTTGTTTTCTCTAGACTATGCTCAGTTTCTAACTTTATTAATACACCCTTCCCCCTCTCGGATCATCACCTTATCAGCTACACTCTCACCCCCACTGCTCTAACCTCTCTACTGTCTAACTCAACCAAGCCTCCTCATACTCGTAGAAATCTGAATTCTATTAATCTTCAACAGTTTTCCACCTCTCTCCAACACCTTCTCTCCCCTATCTCTACATTCTCATCCCCTGAGATGGCAGTACCTCATTTTCACCTAACCTTAGCAACGGCCCTTGATCAAGTGGCTCCAGCGACACTTCATACTACACGTCGACTTCGATGTCAACCGTGGCACACCAAAGCAACACGAAATCTTCAAAAACTGTCCCGTAAAGCAGAACGTCACTGGCGTAAATCTCGAAGCTCTAATGACTTCTTCACATATACTTCTGTCTACCACTCCTATCGAAATGCTCTGGACACTGCAAAACAAACATACTTTCAATCTCTTATCTATGCTCAGGCTTCTAACCCCAAACGCCTTTTCAATACATTTAATCATCTTCTCAATCCTCCCACCCCGAACCCTCCATCTACTATCAGTGCTCAGGATCTTGCTACCTACTTCAAGGACAAGATTGATAAGATCAGACTAGAAATGGTATCCTCTTCCTCAACAAGCCATCAGCTCATTTCCTTCCCACTACCCTCTGACACCCTCTCTTCATTTGACCCCACAAATGAAGAGGAAATTTCTAAGCTCTTCTTATCTTCCTACTCTACCTCCTGTCCTCTTGATCCTATTCCCTCGCAAATTGGTAGATCCCTGTCTTCTGTGCTCATTTCACCTCTAACTCAAATCTGTAATCTCTCACTCTCTACTGGCATCTTTCCATCACTATACAAGCATGCAGTGATTACTCCTATTCTAAAAAAACAAAACTCCGACCCAAACTCTCTCTCAAATTACCGTCCCATCTCTCAGCTCCCTTGCCCCTCCAAGCTTCTAGAGAGACTTGCCTACACTCGCCTCACACGCTTTCTTTCCGCAAACAACCTGTTGGATCCTCTTCAGTCAGGCTTTCGTTCTCAACACTCCACAGAGACTGCGCTGACCAAGGTTGTTAATGATCTGATCACTGCTAAGACTGAACGCCATTACTCTCTCCTAATTCTCCTTGATCTCTCGGCTGCATTTGACACAGTTGACCACTCTCTTCTCATACAAACGCTGCAATCCCTAGGTCTTCAAGACACAGTTCTATCCTGGTTCTCATCTTACCTCTCTAATCGCTCTTTCACTGTTAATTTCTCTGGAGCCACATCTGCTCCGCTTCCCCTATCAGTTGGAGTACCACAAGGCTCGGTGCTAGGTCCTCTGCTGTTCTCTATCTATACCGCTTCTCTTGGAAATCTAATAAGTTCCTTTGGCTTTCAGTATCATCTCTATGCGGATGATACCCAAATCTATCTATCCTCTCCTGATATCTCGACATCTGTGTTGTCCCGTGTAACTGACTGTCTTTCTGCCATTTCATCTTGGATGTCCTCTCGTCAACTCAAACTTAATCTTTCTAAAACAGAGTTAATAATATTCCCACCCGCCAACAAGAGCATACCTGACATTTCTATCTCTGTTGATAACATGACCATAAATCCCACCCCACAAGCTCGCTGCCTAGGTGTAATCCTTGATTCACGCCTATCCTTTGTTCCCCACATTGACTCTATATCTAAATCATGTTACATACATCTAAAGAACATTTCCAGAATCCGCACATATCTCACACAAGACACTGCTAAAACCTTAATTCGTGCACTAATCATCTCCCGCATTGACTATTGCAATTCCCTCCTTACTGGTCTTCCCAAAAACAGACTCAAACCCCTAAAATCTATTTTGCATGCTTCGGCAAGACTGATTTTTCTTGCAAATAGCTATTCCTCTGTTGAATCACTCTGTATGTCTCTACACTGGCTGCCTGTCTTCTACCGAATCCAATATAAAATACTTTTACTAACCTACAAGGCCATCAACAAGGCTGCACCAACATACATCTCCTCTCTTGTCTCAAAATATCTCCCAACTCGGCAACTCCGTTCTGCAAAAGATCTGCGTCTCTCATCCACCCTCATTACATCCTCCCATTCCCGGTTACAGGACTTTTTTCGGGCTGCACCCACTCTATGGAACTCTCTCCCTCGCACAATAAGACTCTCCTCTGTTCTACAAACTTTCAAGCGTTCTCTGAAAACCTACCTATTCAGACAAGCGTATAATATTCCTCAACCACCATCTTAACCTCACTACCTTTAGCCTGTTACACAATTTCACACAAGACAACTACCCCCGGACCAACATTATTGTGTGACAGGATCATTTAGCTTATGAGTCACCCTACCTTTGCAGTCTGGCTGGGCCAAGATGCAAAATGTATACTTAACCTCATGTGTCAATCTCCCATTGTCCCATAGATTGTAAGCTTGCGAGCAGGGCCTTCTCACCTCTTTGTCTGTTTTACCCAGTTTGTTTATTAGTTTATTACGTTTGTCCCCAATTGTAAAGCGCTACGGAATATGTTGGCGCTATATAAATAACTGATGATGATGATGATGATTGTCGAAATACTATAATTTTTTTCAAATGGTGATTGTGTTAACATGTTCTTTTGTTTATATTTCCTTTTTTCAAACAGACCGGGCACGCTGGGAACGCCGCCAACGCCGCAGGGCATTCGTCGAGGCGCAGGCAGCTGAGGAGGAGGAGCAGCAGCCAGTGGCGGTGGCAGTGCCACTGTCATCGGAGGAGGAGGAGGATGCGGTGCCAGTGGCAGTGGCAGTGTCGGAGGAGGAGGAGGAGGTGGTGCCAGTGGCAGTGGCAGTGGAGGAGGAGGAGGCGGTGCCAGTGGCAGTGGAGGAGGAGGAGGAGGAGGCGGTGCCAGTGGCAATGGCAGTGGAGGAGCAGGAGGAGGAGGAGGCGGTGCCAGTGCCGGTGCCAGTGGCAGTGGAGGAGCAGGAGGAGGAGGAGGCAGTGGCAGTGCCGGTCCAGTGGCAGCAGCGGTGGAGGAGGACGAGGAGCAGGCTGACCGGGAGCCCCAGGATTTTGCGGACTCCACATCGGGCAGCCAAGAGGCAGTGGAGTTGGAAGATTGTAAGTATTTGCGATAAGTGATGGACATAGTTATATAAGATTGACATGTGCATTATACTTGTACATAATCCCTGCTGTGACATATGTTGATTAAATGGTGCCTTAAATGCCACAGGTTGAACACTTATAATATCTGCCTATACATTTTAGGCGCATTAAACACTCAAACCACAGCCATAGCCATCTTTACACATGGGCACGCAGGGCATTGGGCAAAAAAATGTAGCCGCTAGCCTGGTCAACTCGTCAGTATATTAATGACTTGTTTATAAAATCTAATATACACCAAAATCGTTGGAATTCCTGTGAGTGATTGTATAGGTAGTGGCCCATGTAGTGCATAGACCTGGGGCCAATAATGCTGGATAAGACAACCCTGTACATGGCCCTCTCCCCGTGGCTCACCAGAATTTAGTACATTGATTCGAAAGCCTTCTCAATGTATAATGTGCGTGCAAATGGTTTTGTGGCCAGAGGCATAACTTTTGGAAGTAATGTAACCGTAAACATCTCTAGTAAATCCTGTCTGTTTGATGAAATATGTATCCATGTATGTAATGTTTAATTTCTGATTTCTTTCAGCACCCACTGAGGAAGCTGCCAATTGGGCTCCACCACCACCCACCGCAGCAGAACTTATGGCCCACATGGGTGAAATAGCGGACGACCTGGAAGGCCTCCACCTACATTTGGCAAACATTGTAGCCAACATTCGCTTCAAATTGGCGTACTGGGGGTCATTTCAATGATAAATTTTTTGTATTTTTTTTTCTGATGTAAATAGTTCATAAACATTGTTGCGTTGTACAAATATATACGTTTATCAAAAAACAAACCTTGGTGTGTGTGTCTTTATTCATCTCACACAACATGTGGGTATAAATAATAGTCCGAAAAGAGTAATGAAGAAAGATGTTTTGCTTATAACATCATTTGTATAGCACAAAAGGATTTCTTTAGCTGCTTGCATGTTATCCAAAAGTAACATGTGCCCTCCACGAACAAGCCACCCCTATAAGAGGTATTGCATCTGTAGGCCCTGTGTGCAAGATAAAATCCAAAAATGTCAAACGCTCTAGCTAGTTACCAATTCCCCCAAATACATATGTCATTGTAGTGATAGTCCAAGGTTACATTCAAGTAACAGAGCAAAGCCAGTGACACATTGAAGAGAGCCTCGAAAGTGTACCCAGAAGTGGCGTCAGTGGTGTAAGGCAGAAGTGCAAGCGAGGCAAAGGACCATGGTACTGGAGTGTGGAGAGCGGCCTGTTTGGATACAGCTGAGTACATGACATAACGTGTACGCCATGGATCCAGATGAAAGTCTATTTGCTGACAATGTTGCATTTACCTCCAAGGAAGCTGTCACCTACAACAACCCCCCCCCCCCCTCTTAGTCCATTTAGAATACTCAATGTCAGCATGCACCTAATACTGTGCATGTGAAGTATAGGCCGTGAGGCTTCTTGGATTTTCCCTCCAAATAAATATTTACTTTCAATACAGTATAAATCAGAGGGCATATTTTACAATATGGTTGAGCGTGTATAACAAATGCAAAATAAAAAAAGAAAGCATTGTGTCCCATTTCTTGTTAGGATAATGATTCCAGTCCACACATTAGTTATGGGTATGCTCAGTATTTGAACTCATGTCTGCTGTGTTGTGAGTCCAAAGTGCTAACCAGTGAGCTACCTGTGAGATTGGTATTTTGTAAGTAATTTGTGTGAATAATGTAGAGTAGTATTAAGTGTGAGGTGTCTGTGTAGCACGCATGCTGTATTGTTGGTGTTGTCTGTGTATTTTCATGTCTCAGGTTGGGGTAGCGGATAGCTATCCCCATTTGCATACAGTCATTCCTGAGTTGTAATCCAGACAGAAACCCTTCCTCTGTGTGGAGGTTGTATACACTCTTGTGTGTATCCTTTATGGAAGAGTATGCTATGCATTCATTTTGCTGAAAAGGCAAAGATGTATTCACACCACATACATTTTAATACATTCGTTATTCATGTGTTTTTAATGTAGCCATGTGCATGCATTTTGCATACTATACGGCGACTTGAAATCGAAGAAATCCTAAACACAGATCGTGAGCAATGTGTTTTTTACAAGTGTGTATTAGGTTAATTAGTAGCAAAGGAAAAACAACCGTCCAGAGTGTTGCACATCATTGTTATTTGTCAGTGATTAATGAGTAGAGAGCTATGTCGTAAAAATAAGCCCCAGGCATTTATGTTGTGTTGTGTGTAAACAAACTGTTGGTCCCTCCCACAGTGGGCGTGAGGTTTGCATTGCTTGGCTTGTCGTGTTTGGGAACTTTGATGTATCGGGCCCGTATTTACTAAACTGCAGGTTTGAAAAAGTGGAGATGTTGCCTATAGCAGCCAATCAGATCCTAGCTGACATTTTGTAGAATGCAGTAAATAAATGTATGCTAGAATCTGATTGGTTGCTCGAGGCAACATCTCCACTTTTTCAAACCCACAATTTAACAAATATACCCCTTAGTGTAAGAAAGCCCACCAACATCCTTGAGTTGAAGCAGTTCTGTACCAAGCCAATGTGCGGGACTGATCAACAAGTACAGGTCAATGTTTGATCAAAGTCATTGCTGCTCAAGAGGGCTATGCCAGTTACTGAAAGCAAAGGTTAAAATACTTTTTCTGATTAAAAAAATTAGTGCTGGATTATTCTGATTAATAAATTAAAAAAGTATATAATTTTTTGTGGGTTCTCAATTATCCAATTAGAGCTAGGAGCACTTCTTCATACTCAGCCTCCTGGACGGCTTTACTGCTTTTTACAGTTAATAACCCTCTGTTTTCAGCCATATGCTTTTCTCACTGTACATCTCTTCTCTAGGTGAACTAATTTGCTTATTTGACATCCATTATTTACTTATATGCTACCTCTCTTTCCCTGACCTCCCCCAACTCTACTATCTCTCTGCAATTTCCACATGGATGTCCCAACTCTACCTAATGCTCAACATGTCCGTAACAGAGCTTATCATGTTCCCTCTTGCGAGAGTCACCCAATTCTCTGAAATCTTCTGCACTATCAACAACACCATAATGTTCTCAGTCTTCCAAAGCCTGTTGTCTTTGTGTCACCTTTGACTTTGTCATCTGCTCCAGTCTCTCTCACTAACCAAAATACAATACATTCTCTCAGTATTTCCAGTCTCAACAACTGTTTTCTCATTCTGAAGCGCTGTGTTGTTTTACAAAATTATTAACAATAATAATAGTAATAATAATAATAATAATAAGGTAGCCCTTACTGTCTCCTGAAACATAAGGTTATGTACATAAAAATATATGAAATAAAATCATGTGAGATTCAGAGATGGCTGGGGACTATCTTTAGAGGTGTTGGCGACTTTAGGATACTCAAGTGTCCCTAAATGTGGAAAGATGTCATCTAGCTCCTTGCAGGTGTATTGCACCTCCACTGCACTGTGGTTCAAATTCAGATTCAAATCGGAATGCAAATTGCACGCAAGTTGCGGTTTAAAAAGAAGCACGGAACATAAGCGTAGTTCTAACCGTAGTCAAATCCAAGCGCATCTCAAGATGTGTTTTGATTTGAATCTGGGTGTAAGTACGTTCTGCCTAAATGGTAATTGGTATATGTTAGCAGATAATATACACACAAGCATATGTGCAGTTTAAGGTCACATCAGAACGCATACAAATAAACTTATATTATAAAATAAAAAAACAACTATAAAGAGTATAACCACTAATAGAAATATGTTTGGCTTACAAAAATAAATTTTTTAGGGAATTGTTTTACATAAAATATATAAATGTAGATGTTTTTAGAGCGTACTGTACATACAATGCATTTTGATAATCTATATTCAACAAATACACTGTATATGCTGCATTTTTTTTTATTGTGTGAGATTTTATATTATTTATTTTCTTCTCTTCTTTTTGTCTTTTCTTTTTATAATAATACTGTTACATCTAATGCACAATCAGGGCCGGACTGGGACTAAAAATCAGCCCTGGCATTTAAAGCACACAGGCCCACCTCTGTTGATTAGCAGGAAAAAAAAATGTGTGCCGCAGTGCAGTGGCGGTGCCGCCAAAGGCGTAGCTACATTATGTTGGGGGCGTGGTCAAAATGGTGCGTTGATACATACATTATAATAAAACATTACATTTATCAGACCCTCCCCATCCACATTACGCCACCCCCCCAGATACATTATGACACCCCCAGCCCACTGTACTTATCTATGCTTCTGATGCTGCTGACATTTCTGTAGAGTGAGCAGGGAAGCTCTTAGTCTCATGAGATTAATAAATCTCGTGAGACTTAGAGCTCCTCGGCTTGCTCTGCAGGCTGTGCCCTGTCCGGGACGGAGCACAGATCCTCCTGCTGACCAACTGGATTAAGGCTTGGGGGGCCCGGGCACTTAAGTCAGGGGGGCTCCTATGATCTAATTTGGCTATTAGACAAATTTTTGACAAATACAAAGGCAATACAGTGTGCACTACTGTTAGGTGCACGCAATTCTGCCTTAACAAGCAGTACAGTGTGAAGCAGGACATATCTCCCAACTGTCCTTGTAGTCAGACCAAATCCTGACTAAGTGGGACAGTCACCCACCAAATTCAGAACAGTTGGCAGACTGTCCTGGTCTCTCCTACCTGTCTTGTCATGGTCACCACTTGTGGCTGCTGGTGTCTTTAGATCAGTTGCTGCTTGTCTGGATCCTGGAATGTTGGATGCCCTATTTGGAGAAAAAAATGAGCAGTTGAAATTTAGCCCTGGTTTTAAATCAATATAGCATCCATGTTTTAAAATTAGGCCTCACTGCAGCCACAACATTAAAATACTAGTATTCACATTTGATAAATACATCTATTTCCCTCCAACTAGCCCTGACATTAAATAGTATTCCCATTTAATAAATGAAACTATTTCCCTCTCTCCAAAGCACCGCAGCATTAAATTAAAAATGCAATCACCCCATCTGAAATTGATAGGCCCCACTATTAAATTGCCCCCACCATCACCTCACAAATTGAATAGCACCCAATAATTAGCCCCCACCTGCAATTCCCTATTAGATTAACAGCCTACCTCCCATATTATATTAAGAGCTACCCATACACACATTATTGTCATACACCGACCCTCACACACACACACATTATGGTCATACGCCGGCCCACACACACATACTTGTCACACAAATAGCTCCCCTGTCACACAAATAGCTCCCCTGTCACACATATAGATCCCCTGTTACTCATATAGATCCCCTGTCACTCATATAGATCCCCTGTCACACAAATAGCTCCCCTGTCACACAAATAGCTCCCCTGTCACACATATAGATCCCCTGTCACTCATATAGATCCCCTGTCACACAAATAGCTCCCCTGTCACACATATATATCCCCAGTCACACATAGAGATCCCCTGTCACTCATATAGATCCCCTGTCACACATATAGATCCCCTGTCACACAAATAGCTCCCCTGTCACACATATAGATCCCCTGTCACACATAGAGATCCCCTGTCACTCATATAGATCCCCTGTCACACAAATAGCTCCCCTGTCACACAAATAGCTCCCCTGTCACACATATAGATCCCCTGTCACTCATATAGATCCCCTGTCACACAAATAGCTCCCCTGTCACACAAATAGCTCCCCTGTCACACATATAGATCCCATGTCACTCATATAGATCCCCTGTACACATATAGCTCCCCTGTCACACATATAGATCCCCTGTCACTCATATAGATCCCCTGTCACACATATAGATCCACTGTCACTCATATAGCTCCCCTGTCACTTATATAGATCCCCTGTCACTCATATAGATCCCCTGTCACACATATAGATCCCCTGTCACAAATATAGCTCCCCTGTCACACATATAGCTCCCCTATCACACATATAGATCCCCTGTCACACATATAGCTCCCCTGTCACTTATATAGATCCCCTGTCACACAAATAGCTCCCCTGTCACTTATATAGATCCCCTGTCACACATATAGATCCCCTGTCACACAAACTAACCCCCCCTCTTACCTTGTGCCCTCCGCGGCGCGCTGTGTAGTCTCTCCTAACACATTGTGCTCGTCCCATGTGACATCTCCAGAGCCATTCATAGAAGAGAGGGGAGGAGGGGAGGCGCGGCCACACCAGGAAGTAAGTGTAGTGCCGACCCCACCGCTCAGCACACAGACTGTCATGCCGAATTCTGGCATGACAGTCTGTGTGCTGAGCGATGGGGCCGGCCAGCTAGTAACCGGCCCATCTGGCCATCGGCCCTTCTGGCATTTGCCAGAAGTGCCAGATGGCCAGTCCGGCCCTGTGCACAATTGTAAATAAGTTGTCTCCATCAAACACTGCAAAGATCTGTGCTCATGGTTATCATCATCAGCATGTATCTTTGCACTAAGGCTGGGTACACACTACACGAAATGTAATATCTTTACCAATTTTACTAGCGACTAAAAAAGAAAAGTCCTGATCAGTCTGTCGATTCCTGTGTACACACTATTGAAGTTTTACACGATTTACCCTCAGATCTAGGGTCGAACTGGCCCGCAGGGGGCCCAGGCTATCCTTCGTTGGTGGGGGAAATGGGAAACTTAAATAAAAAAAAAAAAGAATACTCACGTGACCGCGGCACTCCCCGACTCCTCTCTGCTCCGTTCGCACTGAATGTCACACCTGACGTTCAGTGAGGAGCGCCGCAGAGAGGAGTCGGGAAGAAGACAGAAGACAGAAGAGAAAAAGAGACAAAAGAAGCTGATAGAAAAGGTAAGTGAAGGAACGGAAGAAAGGGGGGAGCAGAGTGAAGGGGGGGCATGGCAGAGAGTGAAGGGGGAGCACAGACAGCATGGCAGAAAGTGAAGGGGAGCACAGACAGCATGGCAGAGAGTGAAAAGGGGCACAGACAGCATGGCAAAAAGTGAAAAGGTGCACAGACAGCATGGCAGAGAGTGAAAAGGGGCAAATACAGCATGGCAGAGAGTAAAAAGGGGCAAAGACAGCATGGCAGAGAATGAAAAGGGGCACAGACAGCATGGCAGAGTGTGAAGGGGGACCAAAGCAGCATGGCAGAGTGTGAAGGGGGGGCCAAAGCAGCATGGCAGAGTGTGAAGGGGGGCAAAGACAACATGGCACAGGGTGATGGGGAGAAAAAGCAGCATGGCACAGGGTGATGAAGGGGGGCCAGGAGAAGGAGAGGTGCAAAAGCAGCATGGAGGGCGCAGTGTGATCATAAGGAGGCACAGCATGGTGATGAATGGGCACGGTAATGTGTGTGTGATGGCACAGCGGGCTTGTGACAATGTAATGTGTGTGTGGTAGGTGGTGGCTAAATAATGGGTTCTATTTTGTTTGTAAGGTGAAGGTTGGGCAATTTAATTTTATAATGGGGACTATTAATTTAAGATGGGGTGGTTTGGGGGCTATTAATTGAATGTGGGGATGAGTTTGAGGAGCATGAGGTCTATATATTAAATGTAAATATGCATTATTTAATGGCTGTGACGGTTGCGGGAAATAGGTATATTTATTATACGTAAAAGCGATTAATTTATTGCAGGGGCTGTCTGGAGGGAGTGAAATAGGTTAATTAAATAGGAATACTATTACTTTAATGTTGGGGCTGGAGGAAGGTTTAAGTATTAATTATGGGTCCTATTGATTTAACGCCGGGGCTGGTTGGAATTTTCTAAATGTACCCATTACTTTTACAAATAGGGCCCCCAACATTCCAGGATCCAGACAAGCCGCAACTAAAGAAACCAGCAGCCACAGGTGGTAAAAGTGACAAGAACAAGTAGGACAGTCTGTCAAATGTTCTGAATCTAGTGCAGGCTTGGTTAACCTTTGGCACTCCAGGTGTTGTGAAACTACAAGTCCCAGCATAACCTTCCAGCAATAAGCTGCTATATATTGGCAAAGCATGCTGGGGCTTGTGGTTTCACAACACCTGGAGTGCCACAGGTTAGCCAAGCCTGGTCTTGTGGGATAATCCCAATTTTTGGTGACTGTTCTGTCCAATCTAAGGGGCAGGACAAGATTGTGTACTCTTTATATATACACACTGCATTCTTTATATACTACACTATGGTGTTAGCTGTCCTTCGTGGGCTGACCACTCCCCTACTAGTGTCTGTTCTCCCCTCTATGATGGCTGGCCACATCCCCTCTGGTGGGCCCCTAGCATTGCAGTCCCCCGGGGAGCCCTTCATGTCCCAGTCTGACACTGCTCAGATCTGTGCTCTTCATCTGTCATAACCATTGACTGAAAAGTAGCAGCATAGTGACAGGAGGATTATGACAGACTGGGAGGTACCTGCAGGTGGTGGGTGTTCTCCAATTCTGCAGTGGTGCTTATGGTGATGCTGCGGTTATGTGATGTACAAAACATCTCTCTTATTGCTCCTTTTCCATGGGGATTCAATAACTTGCATGTTGGTAAGAGGTGTGGGTGGGGTGCATCGATCTGGCATCCAATAAGTACACCAGACTGTCTTCGGTTGCTTATGGTATCCATGTAAATCAAAGAGGGGGAACCAATGGGGGGTCCGGGGAGGTGGTGGCAGGGACCCGTGCCCAGGCACAAGCTGTAGCAGGGAAGAGAGGGGCAGAGACACAGGAGAGTGGAGAGGGAGAGGAGTGCCTGGGGCGAGGGGAAGTTTCTGTCAAATATTTGGCTCCTTTAACCAGTGCTATCAGTCAGGCTCGGAGTGTTATGGCGACCCCAGCGTCTAATCACTACAATCTGCTAAGCTCTGGCTCTTCCAATGTGCATGCGGAGCCCTGTGGCGTGCAGCAGGCTTCAGGATATAGGGATGCACAGACTCTGCTGCAGAGCGATTACATGCTGCATAGTAATGGGCACTCCCTAAGCCACGCACACCAGTGGATCACAGCTCACGGAAAAACGGGAGAGGCAGAATTGGAGCGACATTGTTCCATCGATTTTTAGTTCTGTTTAAAAACCTAGCTCAATGATATGGAAGGCTTTGGAACGATAATCGTTCCTTGCTGCAGGGTGCACACTACTGTGATATTGGGCCAATTAGTCATTAATTGTCTGCTTGGCAGGATAATTGGCCGAAAACACAATAGTGTGTACTCAGCCTAAGGGTTCATTACCTGAAAAAGATACTTGGAAACAGGCATAACTGGAGATTATTATTATTATTATTAATTTTTATTTATAGGGCGCCATAAAGTATCCGTAGCGCCGTACAAGGACAAACAATGGCACAGTACAAGGTGAAACAGCACAGTACAAGTAACAGTAAGCACTATAACTCTGGGGGCTCAGGCACAGCAAGAAAGAGAGGGAGGGAGGGGAAAAGTGAGTACAGGCAGGTAACTATGGCCCAAGAGGGTGGGCACGGATGACAGGTTGAGAGTCACTGAGGGGAGCGGAGAGAAGCGAGAGGAGACAGAGGGCAGAGGGACTGAGAGGAGGTGAGCTGAGTAGCTGGAGAGCGCAGTTAAAAGTGATGGAAACAGAAGGTAGGAGAGCCCTGCTCAAAGGAGCGAACAATCTAAAGGGAGGGGAAGACAGACAGACACATGGATGAGACGGAAAGACGGGAGAAAGGGGGAGAAGGGAAGAAGGGATGAGAAAGAGAGGTAGCCGACCGGTGGGAGTTTAGGCATGAGACTGGAAGGCTTTAAGGAAAAGGTGGGTTTTTAATGTTTGTTTGAAAGAGGACAGATTAGGGGAAGTTCTGTTGGAGCGGGGGAGCTTGTTCCAATGGAGGGGAGCGGCGTGGGAGAAGTCTAGGATACGTGCGTGAGAGGAGGTAATCAGAGGGGAAGAGAGGCGACGATCGTTGGACGATCGCAGTGAGCGGGAGGGAGTGTGAATAGAGATAAGGTTAGAGATGTAGGGAGCAGTGGAGTTGGCGAGGGCCTTGTAAGTCAGAGTGAGGAGCTTGAAAAGGATTCTGTAGGGGAAGGGGAGCCAGTGAAGGGCTTGGTAGAGTGGGGATACAGAGGTGGAACGGCGAGAGAGGAAAATAAGCCTAGCAGCGGCGTTAAGTACAGATCTAAGGGGAGCGAGATGAGAGAGGGGGAGGCCGATAAGGAGAAGGTTGCAGTAGTCCAAGCGGGAGATAATCAGAGAGTGGACGAGAGATTTGGTGGCATCCTGGGAGAGGAAGGGCCGAATGCGGGCAATGTTGCGAAGCTGGAAACGGCAGGATTTGGCGAGAGAGTGAATGTGAGGGGCAAAGGAGAGAGAGGAGTCGAGGATGACACCTAGGCAGCGGAGTTGGGGAACAGGGGAGATAGATGAGTTGTCAACAGTGATGGAGAGGTCAGAGGGGAAGGAGGTACGAGAGGGAGGAAAGACAATGAGTTCAGTTTTAGCAAGATTGAGTTTAAGAAATCTAGAGGACATCCAGGAGGAGATGGCAGAGAGGCATGCGGATACCCTGGAAAGAAGGGAGGGAGAGAGATCAGGAGAGGAAAGGTAGAGTTGAGTGTCATCAGCATAAAGGTGGTACTTGAGGCCGAAGATGTGGCTTATTGAGATGTTAGAAGTCGGGGTGGGGGTGGATGCCCAAAACACAGCAGAGGAAAAGGGCCCCTGTTCTCGTGTGCCGGGTACTCATTATGCTGTAAGGAAAAGGGGAAAATATGGGAGGGGCAGCTCCGCAAGATGAGTGCACCACGGGAACAGCCCTTGCCGGACTATACCGCAGTCCGAGCCCCGGATTTTAAGCCTACCTTGTCTTGGGGCTCAGGACTTTAGGTCTTGGACGGGTAGAGGGGCTTTGTAAGCCACTCTCAGTAACTTATTCACTAAACTATCAAGGGACCAAGTGTCCCCTATGCCTAGGGACCTAGCGTCCTGCTAAACCAGGGCCTATAGCCTACTACTTGCTATAAGGGCCTACTGCCCTGCTAACCACCAGGACCTACTGTTCCTTACAAAGACCCAATGCCCTCTCCACAACTACAGGACTGCCACCCTGCTACTCTGTCAGGAGCCTAGCGCCCCACTAACTTAGATGCCTGCGCCTCTCTACGCTCTCAAGGGCCTTGCGCCCTGCTGCACCCAAGGGCCTTGCGCACTGCTACCACTCAAGGGCCTTGCGCCCTGCTAACACTCAAGGGCATAGCGCCCTGCTACAACTACCTATTGGGTCTTGTGCCTATATGCTATCACTGAGGCCGTGTGCTCCCCCTCTACCTATAGGGCCTTGCACCCCCCCTCTCCCTACCTATGGGGCCTTGTGCCCCCCACTGTCTCTATCTATGGAGCCATGTGCCCAAAAGAATCTTACCTAGGTCCTATCTGCGGCCGGGACTTGTGACCCCTACCTGCGCCCCAGGCCTAATGCCTGAATTGCTCCAAGGCCTTGTGCCTGATCTGAATCTTTATACTCACCTGCTCCGCGCCGCACTCTCAACTTGCCCCAACGTCGTCGTCCCCGGGTCTTCCAGACCCTGCAGCCATCGGCGCCTCTTCTCCGCTTCGCCGCTTGTGTCCCTGCTGTCTTCTTGGCGGGGGCGCTCTTAGCCCCTACAAGGGCTCCCTGCCGGCGAGCTCTTCTCTGGCTTGATCCCAGCATCTTCTTTTTTCTTTCCCGCGGGCTTCTCTTGCAGCGTCTTCTTCTCTTCTGGTGTCGCTCCGTCGACGTCCATCTCACTCTGCCGCCGGACTGTTCTCTTGAAGATGGCAGTGCCCAGTGGCTTGAATGGCTCGCAACGGCGCCAAAACTTCAAATGTCCAAAGGCGAGCCAGGTATGGCTCGCCTGTCCGGCCTGCAGCGGGGATTGAGCCCTGATTGGCTCAATTTCCCGCTGCCACCAGGACCTGCAAGTAAAGAAGAAGAATACTCACTGCTGGAACGCCGGAACGGTGAGTAGCTTCCTTCCTCTTCCTTCTTCGCCCTCTTAAAGGGCACCTCATTCGCGGGGCACATCTCCACAGAGAAAAGGCTTCCTACACTTGCACGTGCACACCTTTACGGTACTTGAATTGCACATACACCCCCTGATTTACCTCTTCAGGCATAGGTGGAACAAGCACAACTTGCATGGAGCTCAAACTTCCACTTTGTTTTACTGCATCTGTGCCTTTAAGATTTTGTCTGATGCTTTATGTGTCTCAAAAATGTTGAAATTCTTCATTTTTTTGTTCCATTTTAGTTGTCCTGTATCCCTTACTTAATGCCAGAGACATTGTATTTAAATGAGGGATTATATATAGGCATGTTTGTAGTTTAAAAAGAAAGACGATCACATTACTTAGAATTATACATATATGTTGCACTAAAACTGAGGATGCATCTGGAAACGAAGTTAGGAAAATAATGTATTATATAACTGTTTGATGTTTAAAGTTAATTAATATAATTAATATAATGTACATGATTCAATTTAATTACAGAATAGTTAAAAAAGAATAAATTACACTATTATATATATATGCGGTTTAAAGTTTAGGGCTATTAGCAATGGCTGTGTTCTCACTTAATAAAGTGTTAACTGATGTATGTTCTCTTTTGAGAATTACAATATTTATATAAGTTAATAGTCTTTGGCTTGTTTCTCCATATAAAATATTTTTTCGTGGAAGGCAACTAGTTACTGTGGTTTCTCAACATATCTGCGTGAAAAAAAATGATTCTTTTTCCTTTCTTTCAAAGTTTGATTTTAATTTGAACTGAAACAGACTTGCTCAGCTCCCCACTGAATCAAATCCACATTTAGATGAAACATTTGGAAAGCACATACACCCAGCTATTGGCATTATAAGACCCTGCATTTTTCTCATAAGTCCCTGAGTGCATGACCTAATACAAGCTTTCTACATTCTAATGTTTCTTCATTGACTGTATCTTTGCATTTAAAAATGATCACTGAGCCAGAATTGAGGACATTTAGAGACACATGGCAGACATTAGTTGCTTTGGCCAATATAATTGTAGTGTATTTTACAACACGTTTGCTCTAATTGTCCCACTGGTATACATGCAGAATTTGACTGACATGGCTCAAATGGTCTTGGGAGCATATGCGTTTGTTCTGGGCTTCCAGTGAAAACATTTAACGTGATGTAATAACAAAATTCTCCCACTAGATGTCAGACAAAACTGATAAACAGTGAGGAAACCAGTACTTTAATCGGTAATAGGTAAAATAAAATATGAAAGGAAAATGATTAAAATCAAGCATAAAAAGAAACAATACCATATAATTTAAATATGCAAAAAATAGTGCAAGTATAAGTAAATGTTATGTAACAACGTTGAAAAATAATTTGTCCATTAAAATTTGGCCACATACAACATAATACAGCAGATTAGCATAATGTTGAGCTTTAATTTGATAATGTCATAGGCTTGATCTATAATGAGTACATTTTTTATATGATTTTATTAATATTCAGTATGGAGTGTAATTCCTACGCAGTATATAAACTGCAACATTTGATATTTCTTAGGTGTATTGATTGACACCGTTTTACTTAATTTACATCTTCCATATATATAGAGATTCTAAAATAATTCTGTAGTCTCAGCAATATGTCAGTACTTAAGTACGCTCTGTTTCTATTAAATCAGTGTGTCTGATCTAACAACAGACCAGACACCTAGGATATACCACTATTAGTTCTAATGGAAGCAGTGTGCATCAAAATCAGCCCATTTTTATTGAAAGCCTAAAATCGTGCTTTCACCCTAGTGCTCGAAAAAATAAGTAACTTAAAAAACGTGTTCCAAGGTACCATTCAGACCCTCCTTCAAAGAGGAAGGTTCCCTCTATCCCCGACCCCCGGATCCATAAGGACCCTTATGGGGCAAGGGTCTTCAGACCCCCTTTTCCGCAAGGCTAGTGGGGGTCCCTTTAACCAAGGGTTCTGCCGAAGCTTCCCCCTTGGTTCTTATGCTTCCCCCCCGAAAGAGGAGACCTCAGATGGTTCAGGGGGGTGGGAGCCACTAGGACCACACCACCCCCCCTAGATTCTCGGGGATCAGGACCCATAAGGGCTCCAGCACCTCCTCCAATCCGTGAAAAAAAAAACATATATAAAAAGGTGAAGTGACAAACAGTGAGAAAAATAAATAAATAAATTAGTGCCGTGCAGAACGACCCCAGCATTTCGGCCGAGATGTTAAAAATGAATCCTGCCTAGCCAAACGGCCAGGGCAAGGAAGAGTATGTAGCAGAAAGTGGGGTTCGTGCAAAGTGCTGAATCAAGTTAGGGTCACCACTCCCCAGGTGAGTTCATGCACCCCTGGGTGACTACTCCAGGGGCACTATCCCAGCTTTCCCATGGTCCTTTCAGGACGGGCAGAAACAACTACTTGGACAGGTACTCACTTGATCTTAGCCAAAAGGCAGAGAAGCGATCAAAATCAGCCCATACCATACATACTAATAAAGATGGTAGACCTGTGGAGTCCATGGGATGGAGAAATTGTCCTCTAAGAGACAGAAACAGCTTCCCTATGTAATGTATGGCGAAAACAAAAGACGATTCAGTGTGCATTGCAGTGACTTGGTTAGTTGTGCCCCAGAATGGAAGATATTTTTTCGGTAATGAGAAGGGGCAAACTATGCCACCTACCCAGCCCTAAGTCTGCAGTCTAACGGGTCCATTTATCATTGATGGCTAGCTGGTCGCGGTCACTATCATTCTGTATGGATGTATATTGCAGCAATACAAACCATAGTACTGCTGCTATTTACCATGCCAGGGCTGCTTGGTGAGCTCTGGCAGAGCCCCCCCCCCCCCCCCCTTTCCCTCTAAACAATATGGGAAAACCTTTCTCCATTAGCTTAACGCTGCAACAAAAGGAGGTAGTTATAATTCACTTCCTTGGGTAGCTATTGAGCATGCGTGGCTAACATCAAAGCATGCACATAGAGATGGGACTAGCAAGGGATCCAGCGAAGCTTCTCCACAGTCACTAGAATTGTAACCAATGCCATCCTGATAAATGAAGTAATTTCTTAATTTAGAGATCAATGGCTACTGGGTTAACCTGTGGAAAACACGGTAAGGTAGGAGAAATCTCTGATAACCAGTGTGCAATAGCTATTCTCTGGCGAAAACTACAATACAGTGTTCTCCAAATATCTTAGCTTCATAAATAAATAACTATCAAATAAATAGATCTACTGCATTTTAAAGTCAAGTATATGAACTATCACTCTGGTTTGCAAAAGGCTGCACTAGACAAAGTTAACCGTAATGTCAGTTTTAACAACTTTCTTTTGTCTCCAGTTTGAGTTATTGCATCCACTCATTTGATCATAAACCACAGGATTGGTAGCAATAAAGCACATCATGTGTGGTTCTGATTTTTTCTTGGGTTCACAATTGAAGCAATACAAACTGCGGTCTAGGTAGCCTAGCAAAAAAAAAGCTGGTGAAATAATATTAAAAAACAAAACAAGAAAAGAAGTGAGGAAATCAGTGACATTTTCAAAACAAATCCCTATTGCACAGAATAGTGCAGCAAAAATGGCCTGTGCCACCTGAAGAAATTCAATTCACGTGAAATTTCACCACATTTTCTGTTGTCTAGTCTGTAGAAGAGGAAAGTGGTGAATGGATTGTTAGGCTGGGTATACACTACAGGTTTTTTTCAGCCGATTACCAAGACAATCACAAGGTAAATTACATATGATATCACTTTGGTGTGTATGCTACAAAAAAAAACGATTATCGTTGCAAAACACATTGTATTGTTTCATTTAATTTTTAAACCGGACTAAAAATCTTGTTCAACGATGGACTAATGTTGTTCCAATTCTGCAGTTTGTACGCACTCAGGACCGGTAGTGTCCATAGATATCTATGGAATGTGCAGAGTCATGATCTTTTCAGCTGATGGTTATGACAGATGAAGAGCACAAATTTGAAGGTAAATCTTGTAAAACGTATTTAGTGTGTACACATGAATCGGCATGCTAACTTTTTCAATTGTTGGTAAAATCGTTAACTATATCTCATCAGGAGAAATTTTCTGTAGTGTGTACCCAGCCTAAGAATGTTTTTACATTTTCTTCTAAATCTAGTCAATTATTATGTTGTTTTTTTTAACAACTTTATTTATACAAAGTTCAGTATAATATTCCAAAAACATAGTGGTAGGTTAATTGGCTGCTAACAAAATTAACCCTAGTCTGTGTGTCTGTCTGTGTGATGTGTGTGTTAGGGAATTTAGACTGTAAGCTCCAATGGGGCAGGGACTGATGTGAGTGAGTTCTCTGTACAGCGCTGCGGAATTAGTGGTGCTATATAAATAAATGGTGATAATGGTGATGATGATGATGATAATACTGTACAACACACAATCTAGTAAATTATTTTATGTGTAATATCAAGCTATATTCCTTGGCTCAGACAAAGTGAATCCTGTAATATACTTAAATGGTTGTACGTGTATCATAACTTAAGATTTTGCAACTATATAACAACAAACATGCCTCAATGACTTTATTCAACTGCATGTATGATCTTAGGAACACATATGTAATATTTAAAACTAGCATGTTTTAGTTTTCATAGCTTCCTTACAAATTAAAAATATTTTCTTAACAGTCCATATTTTAATAGACTAATGCATCTTTTGTTTTGTGCACAATCTATATGCATGGACAACTACAAAAGAATTGTTGTGTAGAATCATGCAGTATGTCTCTTCTATCTATATGTGGACAGATAGTGAAAATTGCACAATAACATGCCTGTAGTTCTAACTTTTAATATGTTTTGATTCTGTTTATTATAATATTTATGGAAAACAGTCTTTAAAAAAAATATAACATAATGTATAATAAAATCTAGGGATTTTCCCATGTTTGAAGTATATATGGAGTATATATCCATTAACATTATTTACAGAATGTACAGTTAGATTTGCTACACAACTTGTTAGGCTAAGTGTTCAAAATAATTATTATATTTGTACATACACATACATAATGTTCATTGAAGAGTTTGCCATTTGATTTATGCTGTTGTATGGTTATTGTTATTTTGCATACTCAACAAAATTGCACCGACATACATTTCCTCACTTGTCTCGAAATATCTCCCTACTCGACACCTCCGTTCTGCACAAGATCTACGTCTCTCCTCCACTCTCATCACATCCTCCCATTCTCGGTTACAGGATTTTTTCCGGGCTGCACCTACTTTGTGGAATTCCCTCCCTCACACAGTAAGACTTTCCTCTAGTCTTCAAATCTTCAAGCGTTCACTGAAAACCCACCTCTTCAGACAAGGTTATGATATTCCTCAACCATCATCTTAATTTCCCTAGATTACCCTATTGCCATCCTCTACACTGCTAACGCAAGACAACAACCTTCTGACCAACATTGCAACACACACAGCCCACTCAGTACTTTTACCTTTGCAGTCTGGCTGGTCCATTGTGCAATATGATGTAGCACATGCCCTTGTGTTTCTAACTCCCATTGTCCTATAGATTGTAAGCTTTTGAGCAGGGTTCTCTTACCTCTCTCTCTGTATGTATTACCCAGTATTGTCTTATTAATGTTTGTTCCCAATTGTAAAGCGCTACGGAATTTGCTGGCGCTATATAAATAAATGTTGATGATGATGATGATGATGCTCCATATACTGCCTGTTGTTGATTATGGACCTCATTTAGAGTCGGGTGCAAAGTCTGTGTAAGAAGTGTAGGAGTGGGAGTGTGCCGCAGCTTGGTAGGGTATTACGAGTGGCAGGCAACCCCAGTTGCATCCCACTCTTAATACTCTATCGAGCTGCGAGAAGTTCCTGCAGCTAGCTAATGCTTGCGCCACCTAATTCCTGCCGCACAGCTTTAGCCTTGTTTTGACATGTGTTGCGTCTGCGCCTCACTGCGACTAGGATGTATTTACATGGTCACGCCTTCACAATTCCGTGTTCCTCCCATTCTATATATATATAGTGTTTGTGTGTATATATATATATATATATATATATATATATATACATATATACTTATCTGGTGCCATTTCTTGATGCACTATTCTGCATGATATAATAACTTTTTGTGAGACCATCAATTTATAATTTCTCACTCATTTTGAATTAACTGACCCTTAGGCTGGGTACACACTACGGTGTTTTCAGTCAAGTATCGGGTCAATCAAACGATAAACGACAGTTGGCCTTGATATTTTATTAGTGTGTATGCTCCAGCGATGAATGAGGATTGTTCCAAAGCTCAGATCATCGTTTGATTTAATTGTTCAGCAGAACTATAAATTTCGTTCAGCTATGGAATGACGTCCTGCCAAAACTGCAGTGAGTATGCACTCATGATCAGGATTTCCATAGAGTATACAGAGTCATGATCTTTTAAGCCAGTGGATTCCAAACTTTTTCAGTTCAAGGCACCCTGAGGGTCTCCCAACTTTTTTCAAGGCACCCCTAAGCCAAAATAATTACCAAGTAGTCCCCCGCCTTGGTTACCAGTGGCCCTGGCCGAGGCACCACTATGAGATCTCCAAGGCCCCCCAGGGAGCCTAGGTGCACAGTTTGGGAACCTCTGTTTTAAGCCGACGATTATGACAGTTGAAGAGCACAGATCTGAGGGCAAATCTTTTAACACATGTATAGTGTGTACGCCTGAATCAGCATGCTGATTGTGAATTTTGTTTTTTCCCCAGTCATTGATACAATCGTTGTAGATAACATATTGGTAGGAAAATTCTGTAGTGTGTACCCAGCCTAAGTTGTTTATCAGTTATTCAAATCTGATCATTATACACCACTATTTTTACTTGCCTAGGGTGTGGTGTGTGCTACATGAAAAAGTAGACAGTATTTTCCTTGCATGATTGCATAAATTAATTTGCACCCCCTGCATTGTAAGCAAACTTACTCCTTTTTTTTTATTTGCTCCTAACTCAACATCAGGTCCTTAGACCATAATGTGTGAAGGGAAACCATTCTCTACATTCACTACATCAGTGATCATTAGGGCAATGAAGCAAACTGTCATGGCTAATTGATCCCAATTGGGTTTTGTGTGCAAATAAAGAAGAAAATAAGTGTTAACTCTGACACTTTTAGCACTTAAAAAAGCTAATGTACATAACTAAATAAAATAGGTTACATTGGACTTTATTGGTTTCCCTATTGTACTTTGGCAGTGTGTCAGCAGACTGTTTACCAGCACGTCTGCTCTCTGCATACATATTGTATTGCTGTATTTGTAAATCAGCAGAAGTATCAAGTGAAGCAATCCATGCAGCTCAGCCCAATATACCACGTTATTATTGTTGGATTGGAGCAGAATACTTCCCTCTGGACATTCCATGTTAAGTTATTGGAGTCTTTACCATCCATTAGAAAATCTACAAGCTATAGGCTTTGCCTTTGTTGTTGCAACAAAGAAACGGAGGACTCGTTCAACCTCTTCAGGTGTTTTTCCAGCATAACAGAAGAGAATATAATATTTGAGCGGTCATTTGTCAGAAACATAATGATGACGACTGACGTGGTGCTTATTTAAGGCTTGGGGAATCGCGGTTGTTATGGATAGACTAGACCCTTAAAGTATTTGCTTTTGGAGTATAACTTACTCACTGTTGAAGAATCCATCGTGCTGCTCTTATCCTGGCAGCAGCAGCTTCAATAACCTGCTCACATGCCAAAACTCCACTCGTTACTGGATGCCTGATCAGAACACAACCCATATTAATCAAGCCAGCTCTGCAAAAGGAAAATCTTAGATAATTGTTTAAATTCCCTGATGCAATTCCTGCGATTCTTCATTACGATGATGGGCGACCTGCCTACCAATTACTGTATTGCTTTTCGTTTTTTGTTTTGATAGCCATTGATCACACAAACTCTTTTCTCCCCAAAAGATTTTTTTTTTCGTTAGGCATAACAACTTCCCACCCCTTGTCAAAGCTGTGCACTTTTTTAAAGATGATTCATCCCTTATGTTAGAAATTTGAACTTTTGTTTTTATTTCACTGGTCTGGACCAGGAATGACGAACTGCCTTGAACGCATTCAACATATTTTGAAGCGATTAACTAAGCAGACTCTTTTTTCAAATGCCAGTCTTATGTAGGGTTTTCTTTCCTTTTGTATGGAACGTACTAGTTATTAGGTTTTTTTGATTTGTAGGGCTCATTTCTTGAGGCTACCACTCGGCAGAGGCTGTGATTTATCTTAGATCTGTTTTGCTTATGATGTGCAGAAGGTGCGGCTGTGGTGTAAAGGTTTTGTACGTGGGGATGCTGACAAGGGCAGGTTGAGATGAGAAAAGACTGTGCGTCTTGGCTGTGAGCTGCTGAGGCATCAGGTAAACCTTCTATGACCTAAAAGACGGGGAAGCCACATATTGGCATGCTGCTACCAAAGCAACATTTCAAGCGCCAGGGAACAGGATGCCTAATAAAAAACTGTTGAACAGAATTCCAGATTTGATTGCAAACGCCATCTTACCATAAGTTCTGCTCCTACGCACTAAGATCTTGCATTCTTTGTTCTGCGATTCCTTTCTGCACTTATTGCTGATCGGAAGTAACTGTCAATTACAAAGTGAGCACCTTCATCTCTCCAGAGGCAGAGGGTGTGTGCGTATGGGAGCGAGAGAGGAAGAAAGAGGGTAAAGGAGGGGGATATAGAGCGCACAGAGAGGAGCTGATGCCTGTGACTCACTCACACAGCGAGCAACTGAACTTATCACCTCATCTAAGCGCAGGATCCGTGTGCGTCTACTAGATCACCGTATTCACCGGATCTCTCACGCGGAGGACAAGAACCTGGGAAGTACCAATCCATCTGATTTCCCGTGATTGCAGCCACTGGTCTCCTCAGCTATGTGCTCGATCATCTCTGTCTACACTTGCCTGTAAGAACTGTCAAATTATTTCCTCAGTAACATATTAGGCAGAGACCCATACCGTAAGCATTCTTGTGACAGAGTTTGATCTCTTTATTGCTTTGTCTCCTCCAGATGTTTACACGTTATGGTGCTGTGCTTTTGGGTGCAGGTATGTGGATTTTACACTATATTCATGTAAGAAAAGCTGTCAGATATTTAAAATATGTTAAATTATTGTAGTTTTCCAATAAACTTACTGTTTTCTGCACTACCTGTTCTACCAATCTGGCTTATTACGTGCCTATGCAGAAATTCCAGATATGCAATTTTATCTATGTTTTGTTAGGAAGTCAATTAGCTTGTGTTCAGACAACAGTTTCTATGTGACTACTAATTTGTGAATGCTGATTAATACACTTTATTTTAAAGAGCTTGTACTTTTTTTTTTTAATCTTAGCTTCCTTAGGCACTTGCTTAAAATCCACATTTTTCCTTGCCAGAAAAAGACTACTCCCTTTCCGTTTTTTTTCCAAAGGAGATGAGATTTTCCCTAAATTGATTTTAATTATGTGACCACAGAAAAAAAACTAGCTTTAAACTGAGATGAAATAAGTGTAAGCACATTCAGGAAGAACAGTTAAAAAAAAGTTCAACTTATTTATAGTGTAGCAACATTCCAGCAAAGGAGTAAAAAATGCACCCAAATGTTTTAAAGGTTTTCTTGGCATTGGTAGCTATTTTTTTCCCTCCCTTTCTACTTTTTACTGCTAGCGCTACCGTGAATCTTAACATGACACACCCTCTATTTGAACTGGTGGTTGTTGGCAAGTCAGGTAGAAATCTTTATACATTTTCTTCAAGCCTTACTTTGCTTTTTTTGACTGGATAGGAAGTAGTGGACTGGCACCAGCTAACTGTTGTATACCCATTCAGGTCAGACATAGCATTTCCTATCACCTATATGGTGCCACACTGAAAGAAATATTCAATTAAAAAGTTTTGACTTCTTTGGTTAACACAATTTCAGATTTAAGAGATTCATCCCTTAAGCAATTTGCACTGTAGAAGTGTGTATTGCGCAATATAAGTGGAATAAGAGTAGATATGAAATGTGTCATATCCCTAGTGCAACATTTGAGTGACTGTATTTAAGCATTAATATTCTGAGTGGCAACTGAAGGTCTGTTAAAACAGTGGATGGATTGTATAATGTATTCAGATATGTTGCAAAATGTATACTTTTAAAACTAGCAATGAACATATTGCAAAAAAGGGAAGACATGTTTGTAAACGTGGGCATTGACGACTAAGGGGCATATTTATTAATTAATAGGGTTTTGCACTGTTAATTATCATCTGTCATAACAATGACAGATGACTTTTGGGCCCCATTTAATAAACAATCTCGGGACAGTGCATCTGATATAAATAGATGATGATGATGATGATGATGATCTGATAGGAGGCTGTCCCAGCCATGATTTCACTTACATTAAAAGTCCCATCCTCTCCGGTCACTATGGTAACATTGCTTTGCGCATGCGCAGAGACATACCTGCATAGTGACTGGAAGGGAGAGTAGGTAAGCTGCAGTGAGGGATTCGAAGATCCCACTACCGCAATGCTCTTCCCATAGGCTTCAATGGCTAAAGATGGCATTAGTAGGAACTTATTAAATAGGGAAAACCCCCATCTCTACAGAAACCTATGTGGACTGCTTTTGTGAATGAGGAGAGTGGGACTGCAGCAGATATCAGATATATCTGCGGCGATTCCTTAGTTATAAACAACTCTGATCCTCAATATTGCAGTTAATCCCAAAAAACTGCTGTTTATGGTAAAACTACATTGATAAATGGGCCCCTATCTCTAAGTAAAGCACATAGCAAACTTTGTCCTCGCTTTAACAGAGTATTAGAAATGAGTTAATGAATTTGCTGGCCAAACTACTTAAGCTTGATGCTGCCATTTTAAAATGGCACATAAAAACAAAGCAGATTCAGGCTATCCTCTCAATCTAGCACTGGAACCAGGCTATTGGAGTCCAGTTCCAGTCATCCATTCTCTGTGACACTTACATATTTTGCATGAGTGTCACACGCTCATACAAACATGCTTGTATGTCACGTGAAATGCATGTGATCCCAAACCTTCAAAAGAGTCATAATTACTCAATTTTTTTCAAGTTGCTCCAAGCCCTATCTCCAATGTACTCTACTCTATTATTGATATACCTATTTTCACAAGAACTAGCCATTACATTATGAGGTCATTTTTTGGGGTTGCACTAATTATATAAAAATAGTTTTGGAGAGAAATTAAGTTTAATTTTTTATCATATATTTGCCGCTATAAATCCCATAAAATAAATATATTTATTCTAATATGCTACAAAATTAAGCCCAATCTATCCCCTCACCCTCCCAAACAATAATAAAATTAGCTTGGTAGAATCAAAGAAATAGGAACGGTATTCCCAGTGAAACCAGAGCATCTCCAAAATATAAAACTTGATCTAGTCATGAATGGTCGATAACCCTCTGGCCATTATTAGTTAATGCATATCAAAGCTTACCAGCAGCACACTGTACTGTATAGTCATTTAGCCTATAGTACTCCATTGCATGCTTTGAGTGTTAACGCTGCAGGAAGTGTCAAAATTGATATAAAGTGAGCACTTGTCAGAAAGTGTGTGTGCACCAGTCCATTCACTTACATTATTTTTTTTGGACACTCAGCATCTATGTTTGATGGATCATGTGTTAAGTGGTTAAAATTAAACCATTTGTGTATAATTTCTTAAAATTGTGACTTTATTTTATTTCTGGACAGAGTGTGGTTTTGAAATTTTGTTGCATTCAAGGATTGATCTGGCGCCTATGGATTAATAAATTGTACATTCTGCCTAAAGATAGCCGTTTAATATTGCAGAATGTGAAGTTAATCATTTTTTTTCTAGCTTCTTTTAGTGAATCAGATGAAATTTGGCATATTGCCTGGAAAGCACTTGCTAAAATCTGATCTTTTACTTTAGTAGCTTTAAAACTTTGGAAGTTATTGGCGTTTACACAGTTGGAACCTGTAGTCTTCCAAAGCAATAAAATGATGAAAAAACTGTTCTGTACTTGGTGATTATTAGAACCATACTTAAAAGGCTTCTCTGCTGATTTTGCAACATTTGTGAATCTGATGTTACCATTATGAACTGCTGTGTAAAAACGTACTTGACATGAACACGTAACATGACAGATTTTGTGGTGGTTTGTTATACAAATTGAACAAGTTCACTGTAACACGTACATTATCTCTAAATTACATTTTGACAAATATATCACATAGGGGTATGCAGATGTTTTTGTTAAATATTAATCAGGGATCTCACACCAAATGTATAGAGAGCTCAGATCCATGCAGGAAATATAAAAGATGCACCAGAGCATATGAGGGGTGGCAATCTTTGGCTTCTGATGAGGCCTCTGGTCCGGAAGCTACAAAGAGCATGCTTACAGCTACATTCTGTTATATAAAGGTGGCAGTCATGGATGAACCAGACGACAGGATGAACCTGACGCCCCCTCTCTCTTAAATGCCGCACTTAAACTATGAGCCCCCATCTATAAACATAAGTTTCCTGTGGTCAGATGCCTTCCTATCAACTTCCCAAATCTCCCACCCACCATATGATGTGAAATATCGTGCAAATAATACACAATGTGCTTTTAAAAGGAACAAGATCCACTTTATGTCCATGTAACATTCTCAAAGATAATATCTTTCACAATGGTGGCCATGTTAGGGCATTCCTCATCCGTGCCAAGAAGTGACACATTTAATATACTTCACTGTCTTTTGAAACTACTTACAGCTTTGTTTGTGTTCATATTGAAATTTATCTTGGCTATATATTCCACAGCATAAAACAGAAACGGCATAACCTGTATGCCTAGCCCCACCCTTCACACTCCTCCATCTGGTCACATGGCACAGCTCTGAGAGACTGACCATTTTCCTTTCTTTCTTAAATAAAATAATATATTACATAATAAACAAAAAACAAAATGTAATTTAACACCGTGCTAATTTCTTCAAAGGTAAATTAAAGTTAGCAGGGGACCTGGGCAGTACTCAAGCCCTAAGCCTCTGCTCCATGTATTCGTTCATGCCTGATGACCCACTTAAACACTTTACAGTAGGGGGGCATTATCACATGTATACATTGTTGCCAGTGACACAGTGTTTTGGGAGGATAAGACATAGTGTAGCTTGCCTGCTGCTTTGGTAGATCGATACAAAGTACATGGTTAGTATGGGCTTCCTCTCTCTTTGTGGTAGGAAGGGTTCATTTCATTTAATGATTTCAGTGTGTCAAGATTTTTATTACATAACTTCTTTGCTGAATGCTTTCATTTGTACGTGAAGAACAAACAAGGTTTGTTTAATCATTAGCACGTTTCAAGTAGATTAAGGAATATATAACCAAAGGACAGCACAATGACACAGTGGTTAGCATTGCTGCCTTACTACGGTGGGGTTGTGAGTTTGATTTCCGACCAGGGCCCTACCTGTGTGGAGTTTATATTGTTCTGTTTTTTGTAATGGTTTCCTCCGAGAGCTCAGGCCTCCTCTCACAGTCCAAAAACATAATGATAGGTTAATTAGCTGTTGACTATTTTGGACCCTAGTCTGTGTGAGTTAGGGACGTTAGACTGTAAGCTCCAATGGGGTCGGGACTGATGTGAGTGACAAATATTCTCTGTACAGCCCTGTTTAAGATGGTGTTGTTATATAAATCAATAATAATAATAATAGAGGTTTTGTGTTTTACATTATAAATATAAAGTAACATTGCGTAATCTTCAATGGTTTTTCTTTCTATTTTATTGGTTTGCAATTGCTCTATATGTTGGTCCACTATGTGTCTGAGCTCTGCACATAAATAAGCCTCAGCTTGTGACATGTCTTACTACATTCAGCTGGTTTATTTTATTACATACACCATCTGCCTCATAAAGTTAAGGGCATTATTGTATATAATTATTTTGCATTACTATCTATAATACGAGGTGTGCAGAATGTGTGTTTTTTGCGTAGGCATCAAAATGGGGAAGAGCTTCTCAGCAGGAGGCACAATTTATATAAAAAGGTAACTATCACTTGGGACAAAAAAAATCCCCTGAAGCTTGTCTTACAACACATGGAGCCGTTCGGGGGCATTTATAAATAAATTGTGTATGACTTATTTGATGCTATATATAACAACTTGCCTTCTTCTAAGAGCCGATGTCGAGGTTGTATCTGAACCCTGACTAGAATCCGGCTGATGATTAGATTCACCAGTTGCTGTATTCAGCCTATTTGGGCAGGGCCATCTTTACCTTCTGTTCATGTGATTGTATGTAATTTGCTTTTTTGTAATGATTCCCTATATGTACAGCTCTGCATATTATTATGTATTTTCAACTGCCTTTCCCCCATCTCCTCCTGGATGTCTTCACGTTTTCTCAAAAACAACATTGCTAAAAATGAACTTATTGTTTTCCCTCCTTCTAAATCTTCACGTCCTTGTGATCTATACATTATCGTTAATAACACCACCCTCTCTGCTGTTCCCCAACTCCGCTGCCTGGGTATTACCCTCGACTCCTCCCCATCTCATGCCCAATCCTGTCACTTTCAACTATATATTGCCCTTATCCGGCCCTTTCTCTCTCAGGTTGCTGCTAAAACTATCGTCCATGCTCTCATAATTTCCCGTCTTGATTACTGCAACCTTCTCCTCACCGTCCTCCCCATCTCCCATCTCGCCCCCCTTTGCTCTTTTCTTAATGTGGCTGCTAGACTTATCTTTCTTTTACGCTGCTCTTCCTATGCCTTCCCACTCTGCCTTGCCTTACACTGGCTCCCTTTCCCCTACAGAATCCTCCTTAAACTCTTCACTGTCACCTACAGGGCCCTCTCCCATTCCACTGCTCTTTATGTCTCTAACCTTTTCTCCATCCACACTCTCGCCCATCTCCCATGCTGTCCCCCTCCACTGGAACAACCTTCTTGCACCATGCGTCTGTCCCCTATTCTTAGCTCTTTCATACAGGCTCTCAAAACCCACCTGTTCCTCAAGGCCTACCAGTCATTCACATAACCTTCTCCTTCCTTGTTCTCCTCACCTTCCACTTCCTTGCCTCCTCTTGCTCTTGATCTCCTCTACTGACTCCTCTTGTGCCTGCTGTCTGTTTCCCCTCCCCTTAGTATGTCAGCTCTTATGAGCAGGGCCCTCTTATCTTCTGTCTCAGTTCCATTTCTTCTTCTCTTACACCACTGTACTTGCTGTGCTTGGGAATACTGAAGTGTTGGTTATACTTGTTTTACTGTACTGTTGTACCCTTCTATGCTGTCTGTATTGTATTTTTTTGTATTCTGTATAGTGCTGCGGATACCTTGTGGCACCATATAAATAAAGATAAATAATAATAATTATTATTATTTTATATAAGAAGTTTGAGGATGTTTATTTCAGAATTACTTTTTCATTATAATAGAGCTAGCCTGGGCGTATTATTACTATAATGGGATAAACATAAGCATTGGGTCCACTGCTATGATAGTAATCAGGAGGATGGGTGGGTAGGGGGGGGGGATAGCTTAGTCCACTCTCCTAGTCATTACAAGCAATGTGCTGAAAAGCCTTGATGCTCTTCCAGACCCCTGGATTGTGGGAATGTTTGTAAAAAATTAATGGGGCCCACAGAGTGTTAACTTGGAAAGTTTTGTTGCTTACTAAGCAGGGCACCAATTAGTAATACCACAACAACCCCCCCTCAATATAACCTGCCCTCCAGTGTAGCAATTAAATAACAGGGACTCCATGTTATCGGAAGCCAAAAGTCAGGTCACGGTACACTCATTCTGTCCAGTTTCTTTAATATAGCTCCATAGAGCTACAAGCAAGGCGTGGAAAAGCTACCCCTTTTAAGAAAGTTTAGGTTTTATTTAAAATGGAAATAAATAAATAAATAGATGAAAGAACATTGACCTATATTTTGGAAGCATGCTTTTTATCTTTTTTTTTTTTAATGAGAAATGCCACTGAGAATTTATGTAAACTTAAGCCATCTTGTACATTTTATTTTCATACTACTACTAGTACTACTACTTTTACTAAGATTTTTCTTGATACATAATGCTTGAAGAACAGTTGCAAGGCGTGTATGCCATTAAATGTTGCTCTGGCTGGTCACAACATTTTTGATGCAGTTCCATGTTATGCACCAAAGTAGAGCAGAATTGTAAATTATCCAAAATCGTTGACAATAAGCAACTCTACCTAGATGATATAAAGGTTGAACGGCAAAAAATATAGAGCAATGTTGCAGTAAAATTTAGAGGGGCAGGGGTGGCTCTGTCATCTCTAGTGGCCCTCTACCATAGTTTGCACCCTCAGATCTATGCTCTTCACCTGTCATAACCATCTGCTGAAAATATCATGACTCTGTAAACTGTATGGATATCCTGATTGTAAGTACATACACACAGCAGAATTGGGAGGACATCATTCCATTGTTGAACAAGATTTTTAGTCTGGTTTAAAAATCAAATGAAACACCCTTCATTCATAATTTCAATGTACACACTAATGCAATATCGGGCCGGACAGTAATTTATTATGTAATTGGCTGAAAAGCCTGTAATGTGTTCCCAGCCTAACATATAGGAATGAAAACAAATACTCCCCCCCCTATTTGCTGGTGTTCTGTCTTAAGCATAATGCAGACTAGGTATTGATGGATGCCCTGTCATTATTCATACACTATATGAATATTTCATACTTGCCCAGAAAATTACTTTTATTGCTTAACTTCAAACAGGCAAATGAAAAGTGAATATGGAAGAAACTATACAGCTGTAACAAACAATTAATTTAATTTCAGAATTGAGAGCTTCTCTCCCAAAGGTACCACACTGATATTAGTATATATAGCAGCTTATTAAGATTGTATAATGCCCAGAGGATTTTTAAAGAGGGCAGGACACTGTCGAGAGTATCTCTTTTATCGCGTGTCACTGTTTCTCCGGAACATCAAGGCCCCTTTCAATTTTTTTTCAGATTCTAGTCCTGTGATAGGCAACCTGATATGCTTCAGGGGCTGCATAGGCAGGAATTTAACCTTCAAAAGTGCAGTGCATTCAATAGTAGTTCAAGACAGTACATTTAATCAAAGAAAGAGACACCTTTTTGTAGTAACATATCAGTAGGAATTTTAAACTTTAAGCAAGTTATAGCAATCAAAAAAAGTGTTACAAGCTATAACAATCAAATCTTACAATAAGAAAGAAAAAGTCAGGGGGCGCAGGTGAAGGCTTGGAAGGTCACAAGGGGTCACCTGTTACCCATCTCGTCCAGGGCCTAAGTCATTAAGGAGAGCAAGACAAAAAAAAGAATAAATGTGATCCTAGACAAACCATGTTACAAATTAGTTTATTATTTTGCGTACAAGTTATACTGGCTGCTTTTTCATATAGCACACAAATACTTGATAGCTTTATTATTACACTGAATTGTAAAGTTGATCTAGGACATGCCCTACCCAACTATAAATCTATAATTTTAAATTTAGCTCCTCCTCCAATGCAACATGGTTTTTCCAAGGTGCAAAGTTACTCCTTTTTTTTGCTTTGCTCTCCGTAATGACTCAGGCCCCTAGTCTCTACAATATGTTAAGTCTGCATATCTGAAAATTACAGGAGCAACATGGAAGGAACTTATAGATGGACATCCCCATTTATATACTTCAGTTCAAATTATTCATCTTGATGTAACAATATTCTTTATGGGCTCAGGGTTCATGCGTTTCATACTGCTTAGAGAGAGGTGTCATTAGGATATGCAAAAAAGTAATTCACAACATGCTTTCATTAGAGCTAATTCTGCTTATTTTGAAATTTGAGTGCAAATATTTGTACTGCCATTCTGTGCAAACATCACTTTGTTTCAATTTTCTAGTCTGTTGGTGTTTTTAAGTTTGTGGCCACAAATGTGTGCTTGGAATTTAGCTTAGACCTCAGAAAGCTGTACTGGAGGCTCGGAGACCACTGATGACATTTACCATAGTTCACTCGTCTGCATTCTCCACTCACATTTAAAACATATCTTGTTTTAGTGTTGCAATTATAGGTTTATATAGTAGCGCCAGGATGGACGGTTTGTATAAGATGGGCTTTAGGTTTGTTTATGTTCATGATGTTACTGTACATTAGACTAGTGGTGGGCAACCTGATACACTTCAAGGGATGCATGTGCGGTCCTCTGACATTCAGAATGGCAGCACATTAACTTAATCTCAGTAATATACTTAAACAATACATTTAATCAAGCAAAATACACCAATCTGTGATAACATATCAGCAGATATATTCATGGAAGACAACCAAGTATTACAAGCTATAACAAACATATCTGATAATTCAATATGACTTCTGGATGATTAGATTTTTCACCTGCTTTTTAAAATTAGATGTGAGGCTAGAACAGGCACAATGCAATACTGCAGAAAGATTTCCATGTGTCAACCTATAATGTGCCCAATGATTGAGAATCTTTTTACATATGTAAGTGGAACCAAAAATTAACAAGTTTGCAGCACACTGCTCTATAACAGGACCTGCCTAATAATTCCTTTCTTTGCTGTAATGAAGTGACCAGGAATGGTTGGTCTCCCTTCGTTGTGCGGATGAGGTTACGCAATGTATAAGTTCCCTGTGGCGAGAAAAGAATAAGTTGAAGTTAAGTTTTATTCTCTGTTTTATGGCCCACCAAGCTTGTTGTGAGGGTAAAGTTTGACAAGGCCCAAAGGAGTGAATAAGAACTGGGGCTGAGAAAGCATAAAAGGTTTGATGGGTCATAAAGCAGGAAGGAGTTGGGGGCCATGGGCCCATCACTGCATTGAACATTTACAACCTTGAACAGTATAGAAAGTACAAACATAGTTCACAAAACTGAGTAACTGTTATGATTCCTAGTAAATTCAGGAAGCAGCAACAGAAGTATAGAAACCAAATATCTTTATTTAGGCAAAAAATGCGAACAAGGATTCAGTTTGTGGAATATGCAAATTTTCAGGTAGCAGAATAAACAGGTATACTCCAATACACAAATATGAACAGGTGTGATGAATGGCAGGAATAGTCCACAGAAACAACAGGTTCCAAGCAATGACAAATACAGTTTAAATGCAGGAACAAGTATATTGAGTTACCCAATTGCCAAGAGGCATGAGGCTCCAGACTAAGGAGGCAGGCATTAGGATTCCAGATTGCCAGGCGCACAAGGCAGTCCAGGGAAGCAGACAGACTAGCTGAGTCCAGTGACCAGGCAGAGGTCAGGGCAAAAGGCAAACAAGCAGGGTCCAGTAATCCGTCAGAGGGTCACAACAGGATATCAGACAGCAGCAACGCAAAACTGGAACAGGGGTGAACAGGGATTAACAGGAGACAAGGAGCAACCAGGTATAAACGACAAACTGCCCAGAACACAGATTGAGGCAGGTATATGAAGCTGTGAGACAGGTGCTGGTACTAATCAGATAGGGAGATTAACTCCTACAGGAGAGGTGTAAAGTTCAGGGGGAAACAGTAGCACCTCTGGTGGAATTGAGGTACTGCAGCCACATACAAAATACAGGCAGAATCCTAACAGTAACCAAGGGTTCTCACTCTCTCCCTTTATTAAATGTGGTCTTACTGTCTGTTGGTAACAATGTTTCATTGGAATTCACCTGTCCAAGACTTTATCAAGATTTTAGTGAGTGTTATAATGAAACATTTAGTGGTACCACTTATCTGTACCTGAAACTCCAGGATAGGCGGAATTTAAATGCTGGTCGCTGTCCTCTTGTTATGATTAGACTTTTTGCCAATGGGTAGTAGTTGTCACTTCTCTTCATACATCTATTAATTCATATTTCCCTTTGTGAAGTTTCTCTGAGCTGTCTCTGTTTCTGACCCTTCTCTCATCCACATTTTTCTTTCTTTTGAGCCTTGTGCCTTGAATTTTCTCTTTCTCAGATTTGATTCTCACTCTACCCTGCTGCTGATTTTTACTCCTTTCTCTTATTGGTTGCTCCTGTATTTACTTCGGCTGTCAGCTGTCAGATTTGTGAATTGGATGGAAGTACTAATTGATATTGACGCTACTGTACAAGGAGGCGCGGAGTGTAATGCACCCCCGGTATTCACCAGGAACCCGTGCGAGGAAGTTTGAACTTTTCTGCTCAGGGTGTGCAGGTCGCAGTTCTCCAGGACAGTTACCAGTGTAGTTGTGGTGCGAGTGGTCAGGACAATCCGGGTCAAGCCAATCAGACAACACAGTACGAGGGAGATCCAAAGAATGGTCAGAGTAGCCGAAGTCAAACCAGGAGATCAGGCAAACAAAATCAGGATCCAGGAGAATGGTCAAGGTACAAGCTGGGTCAAACAGGAGGTCAAAAGAAGGTGAATAGCACATGGAACGCAGGAGGCAGGAAAATACATGATACTTTGGCACCCTAATGGTGTAAGAGGCAGGTTTAACATGAGGTGCAAAGCGAGTGATTGGTCAGTGGTCAGTGATGTCACAGACCGCTGACGGGGAGCCAGAAGAGCTTCCCGTTGCCTAGCAATGGGGCGCGCTACTGCGTCTGCTCAGGGAGTGTTCTGACGGCTGGGGGAAACAGTGTCTCTGTTGCCTAGCAGCAGAGCTCCCTCGGTCAGAAGTTGCAGGCAGCTGTCCCCGGTTTATGGGCACGATGCCGGGACGGTGCCAGACATCAGCCCTTTATTTGTTCTCCTCTCATTTCAACTACTTCTTGCTACTTCCTTACATTTTAACTATTTACACTTCTTTCTTAGCGGCTACTCTTATCTAATTGTTCCTCTCTATCTCGAGTAGGCAGTCGGCTGGCAGTCCACCGCTAGTTTTAAAGGCACCTTGACTCTTTTTAATCTTATTGAAACACAAATTTAAACTGTACAATTACCATAGCTATACACAATGATCTCACATAGTCTTCATTTCCATGTATCGCTCCACATTACTTGGCAATCGTTTTCCCACAATTTTTATCTTTACTGAGTCTTTGTTTCCATAGGGCATTCCTTTATTCCTTTGTAGCGCAGTATACATGAGTTTTAATAATCATGTGAGCAGCTCATTTACTTGCAGAGGCTGTAGTCTTGAGAAACACTCTATGACGTCATCAAGATGCCACCTTGCCGTACTTTAGCTCTGAAACATGACGTGAGCTTGGTGTCAGAAGAACTTCAGTACTGACAAACAGCTAATTTAGCAAAGGAGTTTATGATGCAAAGAGAGAAGAGCAAAGTTTTGTAGCTCATTTTACTCAATAATGTTTTGTTTATAATGTTGGTTTTTGATTGGTGAACAATTGTACACTGCAAGTAATGTTTTACTCAAGCTGTTCTTTTAATAATATGTTTCAAAACGGCATGACAGATCCACTTTCATATAAATCCAAGACAGAAAAAAATGGGGGTGAAAAAGGGTAAATGTTTAAGAAATGCCCTTCTATCTGTTTATATTTTTTTGAGGCAGAGATAATATACTTGTTAAAATAAATGTATTTTGCACGCACAGAAATTTCTTTACTAACATCTATCACATAGTCTAGACAAAAGAATTGCCTGCATTTGAATTTCACTTGTAATTCTCTACAGAATTATACTCAATCTAAAGCTGAAAAAACAGCCACATAAAGTATTTTAATTGAGAACAGAACTTGTGTCCTGAAGTATGCATGTAAGATGAAGTGAGAAGTTAAATTGTAGGCAATAGAGAAACTTGTTAAATAAGACTAGCACCAGCAATGTGTTGCATTTATGGACAGGTGTTTTTATTATATAGATTTGGAAATAATGTAGTGAATTTTACTTTAATGAAACACAACTAGAAAGGGCCTTTTTAGTAAGTGTTTAATAATGTATTGCACATGGATGTTTTTTAAAGATGACAAAGCTAAACAAATTTATAAGGCAGAGAACAAATACCAGTGAATGACCTTCTGTTTTAAACATAAATATAAATTGACTAAATGTATGTATGACATAAACTTTATTACAACACAAGTTTTCATGCTTCATTTATGATATATTAGATAATATATTTAAACACAATAATCTGTTTTCTCTTTTGTATTGGTGTGGGATAATTATTGGTAATTCAAGCATGTTATTAAGTAAATTCATTAGATGTCAATTAATTCTGGATATGCTTAAAGTCACCATATCCAGTATTAGTTATTAGTAAATTCAGCAATCTTGTAAGAAACAAATGTATGGCACAAAGGGTATATTGTACAAAATTGTTAGAAGTGTGTGCGTCCAACAGGAACCAACAGGAACCAACATATACCACCATTGCCCAAAACATTTTTCCAGAATATAGCAGCAGTGCCTGATACATTTACCCATTAGTGCCCAATGTGTCAGCAATACCTGACATATTTAACCAATATGTGTCTTCAGCATACAGACAAAAATAACCAGCATTTACCAGAATATTCCAATAGCACACAAAAAAATGCAACTCTGCCTACCTCTAGTGACCAACATGTGCCACTAAACACTAGCAGATATCTACTCATTATCCTCCACTGGTTAAAGTGCCAGTCACTACTGCAACTAACTGCGACTGCCATTTTTAGTACAGTAAGTTCTTGCTGTTAGAGCTTGTTCCTAGTATAGGCCGGAGGTCATGAGACTGTAATGCAAGCTGCTTGGCAATGCTCACCTCTGGCCTGGCAATGCTCACCTCTGGCCTGGCAGTGCTGACCTCTGGCCTGGCAATGCTCACCTCTGGCCTTAGGGACCTTGCGACTGCATTTTGTTGAGTCCTGCCCTAGTGTCATGGAAGATTTCATATTAGGCTTTCATTGCAGATGGTGAAACCAAACACCAAAGAGCAGGTTATCGTAGGCTAAAGCATATGTGGGAAGATATATGAATACACTGTATGAAAGTGAATTTTTAAATCTGTTTCTTAAAACACAATTTTGAACATTTTATCTCATGTTTATTGGACATGGGTCCTAGAAATCTTTGTCAATTGTACAGAGTCACTGGGAATGACAGTCCAAATTACTTTTATAATGTTTACTTTTAAAGCCACTTTAAAGATCTATTTAAAATATTGATATAAACTTGAACAGCCACTGTCCCTTTAAAAATAAAATATTTTAATATCTTATTGTAAGCTCTGTCAACCAAAGCCTGTTGACTGTCACCATTACTGTACACTAGATGGGATTGACAGCCTTGGGGGTCCAGTGTTGTGGCCAAGAACTGTTTAATGGAGAACTCCAGTCTCCACTACAATGGTATCCATTCTCCCAATTAGTTAAACTGTGATGTACCCTACTTTGCAATTCCTACACTGCCCTATCTGTTTGGTTTATTCTCTGGGACTCTGAGCTTCGGGATCTGACTCTTAGTTTTGTGGCTCAGATGACCATGGCTTGTCACAATGTGTTCGTATGTATCTGGTGTCAGCTGAAAAAATAAAAACTATGCCCTAGTGTGTAAGCTTTATGACTGCTGTATGTTTACACATATTTGGTATGAACAAACGGGATTGTTAAGTTTGGCATTATTATTATAATGTTTTGAACCAACATGAAACATGAAAAATCATTTCGTATGGATGTTGTCACGTCAGTAGTCAGTGGCCTTGCAGCTATAAATTAGCTGGTGTGTTTCCCTCTCTTCTACTTAATGATGCCAAATTATGTATTTCACTGAACTGTCTACTAGCAAGATGATTGAATCAATGAATCTGAGTTCTTCATGTACATATATTTTTATGTTGATGTCCCTATTGTGATATTTTGAAGTAGAAGAGCTGTTAGTGACAGAGGAATTGGGTTTGATCTTTGCTGTTATCTATGAGGAAGAGAGTGGAGAACAAATGGATTGGTTGCTATCACTGCCAAAGTCCAGAGGTCGGATGAGTAGCAGAGACATGCTTAAACACCATTCTGGGAATGATCTTGCCACAGCTTGTGCCATTGCCTGTAATCTATCCAAGTTTCCTGGTCCATTCTTAGAGCTGCCCCGGCCGAACTATAGACAATTATGAAGACAGGTAGACTGAATGGCATCCCTCAATAATCCTCTCAGCATGACGAGGATGCCTGAATGCCAGAATGCTACTGTGTTGTAGGGTGTATTTTGCATGGTGATTGTAAGCTGGGGAAATGCAGGTTTTCTATGTGTGTGTGTGTGTGTGGGGGGGGGGGGGGGTTAAAATGCTGGTTTACAGAGAGTGGTTGACAGTCCTATAAATCTGGCACTGGAATAAACTTGCCTGGCATTTAATAAGCCTGCAGATAAATAGGAAATCCTATTGATCTCCCTATACAGATCACAATATATATCATACTTTACACAAATATATGCACAATCATCTCTTTATACAGATTATAGACAATATAATACTAAAAATAAATATATACATATTGATATCCTCATACAGGGCCTGTATCATGTTTGGCCGTAAGTCCATTTGCATGCTGTATCTTGTGTTAACTAGCTCTATGCATGTCCAGAAATAAACCTTGTGCCAACGGATGCATTAGCATGCAATGCATGTCCAAACGCAAATGACACTTATGCCAGTCTATGACTAGAGGGTCGGAACGAAGGAAGGGAAGAGGTACTCTAATGAAGGCAAAGTACAGTAAGAGTGTTTCAGAGGGTGTTCTGATGCAGATGCGGCTGATTCAAGTCCTGGGATTCTCGTGAGTGTGTTTGGTTTCGGCCGTATCATTTGCACCAGCTACAGGACAGAGTGCAGATGTAAGTGCCGACAGATGGTCATGGCAGTAAATGTATTAATGCCACACTACCTAGCACAGAAGATGTGTATGAAAGTAAGATAGACTATAAAATCACCTTGTATGTTCTTACTGCATTAAGAACATTTGATTTGATGTATTTAATGTAAAAAATAATAATAATAATTTAAAACAAATCATATGTTTATTAAGGATGATAGTGTCAGTTGTTAATTTATTTATTTTATGTAACCCCCTGTCACTGAGTGTAATGTTAGTTGTACCTCCTCGCTAGCCCTGGTTAGCTCATGGGTGTAAATGCATATGAAATGCATTTTTGTTCAAGAAGTCTCTTTGAAGGAGTTAGGACACAGGTGATGTAACTTTGTGGTGCTGCTCAATAAATGTCACAATAATTTGGGCGTCTCTTCTTCTTCCCACTCCAGCAGGTTGGTGTGTGTTTTCAGCATTGCAGCCAGCCTGGGTCACTGAGGTGCGTGGTTTTTTATAATGCCACAAGAGGGCGTTACATTTATAATTTTAAGGGATTTTCTGCATATAGATGTGACCTTATTTTGCACATATGCCTGTGTGAATACTGCGGTCTGTTTTATATGTTAACATATGGCAAGCAATGCTTCCACAGAGCATATTTACACCAAGATTCAAATCTAAATGTATCTTGAGATTCACATGGATATGAATACAGTCGGAACTACGCTCAAGTTACGTGCTCTTTTTTAAAACACAACTTTAGTTGCATGTAGACATGAATCAGGCCAATTGCCCACACCGATTTGCGGAGAGTGTACCTGGAGTTAACCAACAACTCCAACACCAAGTTAGTGCTTATTGGGCTCTCATTTGACTTTTGTACACCCCAATACCATGTCACCATTTAAATTATAGCTCTTTCAAGAACAGTTAAGATTCGCACAAGAAGCATGTAAAAATAAAATCACAGAAACCAGATCAACACAAAACATAGTCAGTCACTGGTCTTTGTCCTGCCATCAAGTCAGGGTTCTATCCTAGTGTAACCTAGTGTCAACACGCTTTGCAGGCGCACACCACAGCACAGAGTCACAAAGTTCCATAGGATTAAAGAAGGAGTTTGTGATCCTCCCTGATGTTGTCAGTGGGATTCTGGTTTACAACAGTTCAGCACAAGCCATAATTCCTAGCCAACCCTGTAATTCAGATCTCTCTTAGGTCCCCTCTTGCCACTATTTATACCATTTTGCTTCACATGTGTGGTAATGGATAGTAAGGAGGAGACTGTCTCTGCCAATGCCCAATTGGTGTGACTTGACATGCAGGGGCTTGACAGGGGCTCAGTCACATCCCTCAACTCCCAGGAATCCCTACTAGTTGAGGCTCCATGCAGTCTGCAGATTAAGGGTCCAAACAATGAATCCAAATTACCCTCAATAAAGGAACATTCTTAGTTGCTCACTGCCACTACACCATCCTCATCCGTTTATGGATGCTTAACTGTTTTGATCCCCTCCTGTTGACCTGAAACTCTGGCAAAGCCATCTTAGCCCTTGGTTCCTATATCTAACGTCCATTTACAACAGAGTGTGCTCAGATCAGTTTTGGCTGGGAAAGTGCACCCCAGGAATGACAAGCTTTTGGGACAGTTTCCATATATCAAACATGGAACATTAACATGTATACATTTATAGATCATCTATAGTATCATTTATTAATAGAGCACCATATACATTGTGCTCAGTATGATAACTTTAATGTGTGTATGTATCCCTCTAGAGTATTATATACATGGCATTGTATTTATTACTCGGCACAGTACAGAGAATATTGTAATCATTCCCAGTAGTTACAGCCTCATTGAACTTTACAGTCTAAATTACCTGCGAGGAGATCAGTATATATAATACTGTAGATAAACTTATACATCCTGATCTCCTCATACAGAGCACAGTGTATAAGATATAGTATTAATAAATCTATAAATAAATAATGATCTACAGTGTTATGTATTAGAACTGTACTATATACACTGTGCACTGTATGAGGAGTTCAATGTGTATATCTCCATCTGTAATGTTATGTACACAGCACTGAGATCAGTGCATATAATTCCTCACAGCACCCTCGGACACCCTCTATTCATTTGATCCCACAAATGAAGATGAAGTATCTACTCTCATCTTATCTTCCTACATTACCACATGTCCTTTTGATCCTGTACCCTAACAAATCTGTAGATCCATGTCTACTGTGCTCACTCCACCCCACTAAAATCTGTAATCTCTCTCTCACTCTACTAGTATCTTTCTGTCGTTATGCAAGCACGCAGTGATTACTTCTACCAGAAAAAACTAAATTCTGACCCAAACTCTCCCGCCAGCTGTCAGCTCCCATGCCCCTCCATGGTTCTTGAGAGAATTGCCTGCACACACTTTCTTTCTTCACACAACCTATTGGATCCTCTTCAGTCGGGCTTTCAGTTTCAACACTCCACAGAGATTGTGTTGACTAAGGTTGTCAATGATTTAACCACTGCTAAACCTAAAGGCCATTATACTCTTCTAATTCTCCTGAATCTATCTGCTGCATTTGACACTGTTGACCATTCTCTTATCATACAAATGCTACAATCCCTAGATGTTTCAGTGTTAGTTTCTTTGAATCCATCAATGCTCTGCTTTCTTCATCAGTTGGATTACCACACGGCTCAATACTAGGTCCTCTGTTCTTCTCTATCTATACCACTTCTCTTGGAAAACTAATAAGCTCCTTTGGATTTCAGTATCACCGCTATGCGGATGATACACAAATCTATCTATCCTCTCCTGATCTCTCACCATCTTTGTTGGCCCACGTCACTCACTCTCTGTCTGCCATTTAATCTTGGATGTCCTCTCACCAACTCTAACTTAATCTTTCGAAAAACAAGTTAATAATATTCCCACCTGCCAACAGAAGTTACCTACATGACAGTTATCTTTCTGTTAACAATATGACTATTAATTCCACCTCACTGCTTAGGTGGGATCCTTGACTCAGAACTATCCTTTGTTCCTAACTTAGTCTCTAAATCAGATGGCATAAATCTAAAAAACATTTCCAGAATATGCGCATATCTCACACAAGGCAATGCAAAAACTTTAATTCATGCACTAATCATGTCATGTGTTGATTATTGCAATTCCCTCCTTACTGGTCTTCCCTGAAATCAGACTCCGACCCCTATGATCTATTTTGTATGCAGTGGCTAGACTGATTTTCCTAGCAAATCGTTTGTCCACTGCTGGCCCACATTCTTCAGTCTCTACATTGGTTGCCTGTTTTTCATTGAATCCAATAGAAAATACTTATACTAACATACAACGTCATAAACAAAACTGCACCAACAAACATCTCCTCACTGCTAAAAAAAAAACATCTCCCAAATCCACACCACCGGTCTGCAAAAGATCTGCGTCTCTCATCATTACCTGCTCCCATTCCAAGTTACAGGACTTTTTTTTAGCCTGCACCCACTCTGTGGAATTCCCTCCTTCGCACAATAACACTTTCCTCTGGTCCACACCTCCAAGCATTTTCTGAACTCAGCCACCCTCTTAACCTCCCTATGTTACCCTATTACCACCCTTTACACAGTTCACACAATATGCAATATGTAGTGCTTAACCTCGTGTATCAAACTCCCATTGTCCCATAGATTGTAAGTTTGCGAACAGGACCCTCTCACCTCTCTGTCTGTCTGTGTTACCCAGTTTTGTTTTATTACTCTGTTTGTTCCCAATTGCAAATTGCTGCAGAATTTGCTGCAGAATTTACTGGCGCTATATAAATAAATGTTGATGATAGGGATTATACTTTTGTCTCAATGCCTCTGGGATAAAGTCAATCACAGTGGGCAATGGCAAGAGTGCTTCCTATTGTCCAAGAGTTACAGAGTAACAACTTGTCCTGCTCTATGGACATGGCTGAAAATATGTTTTTTTTTTCTTTTGTATGCTGATAACGTCCCTTGCTGTTACTGGGTATCTACATGATTATTCTGCCTTGAACATAATAAATAAATGACAAACATGGACTCTGGTGTGCGTGATTAGTTGATTGGAGAGTAGTTAACAGATTCTTATGATAACTCCTTTTCACTGAACCAATCAAGATTTCTGACTTTGGTTGAGTGAGTCTTGAGGGTACATTTTCAGTGGTGTCCCTTACCATGTGAATGGAAGCATGGCCATTTACACTTTTCAAAAGACTTTGAAGTATTGATTATCAGTATGTCCTTCGATTCACATATTTTTCGCAGCTGGCTGTGTTCTTCAATGTGCAGCGGTTAAGGGTTGCAAGCTTCTCTCTCTTACTAATTTCTAGAAATAGAAACCTACGCTTCCTCTTATAGTGTGTGGATATTATGAGCTGATCCCACATTTAGGGGTGGTGGATTCCCTTTTCCACCTCAAATACTTAATAGTAGGACTCTAAGGGGGGAATTAAATTGGCCGGGTTACGAGTAAAAGTAATGCGGCCTGCGCATTATTACCGTTATTACGGTAGTTTCAACGATAGCTTTTTGCTTGAAGCTCCCTGAGCTGCGAGCAGAAAGCCGGCTTAAAACTACCGTAATAACGGTAATAGTTTTAACGCCGTGGGAATTCAGGGGGAATTAAATTCCCCCCTAAGGCGCAAATGGATTCCAGTATACTAAATCATGTAAATGAATGTGCTCAATAAGAGTTCAGGGTTAAAACAAAAGTATTTATATTTTTCAAAATAAAGAAAAAAAAAGAAAAATTTATTAATATAGTATGAAATTGAAAATAGTACAAAGTCTGTGTTACCTTTCTCTAACAACAAGCATATACAGAATGTTACAGTGTAAATTATGTCAATTTCATTAGTTCCATATTTGAATTGTCCAGGTATGAACATCCAATGTATTACAAAGTAATTAAATGAAGTTGATAGTTTTCTCTGAAACGATGTGTGTAAATGCATGGTAAGAGCTAGTCTCAGATTATCGTACTTTCAAACATTATTACAAACTTAAAATTTGTCATGCTTTGTATTGTGGCAGGTGAATTTGTGATTTCCATTCACTTGTCTGACTTTTAAAATAGTAAAATGTCTCTAATGCTTTTGTATATAAACAGTGTCCGTTATAGAAGTTTTTTTACTCAATTTCTGTGATATTTCCATCCGGATTCTTGTTTCTTACCAGTCTCGATCTTCTTAATCAGAGGCATCCTCCTGCTGACAGAAACTGGGGGTTCATGCTGTGACCACAGCATTTGCTTCCCCTCTGTGGATGATGCACTATAAGTTCGCTTTTCTCTGAGTGTTCCCGTGAATGATTAGTGAGTGAGCCAAGAGTTAGGATTCTAAATAAAACGTTTCATCTGAATGATCCAAACTTTGCAAATGATTGTGTGTTCTTAGATATTAATTCAAACTGCTTAAATACCCTCCATTTTCCTTAATGCAGTCAGTGGAGTGTTGTTATGGTAGTAAATTGTCAACAGCTGGGATTCTTTTTTCTAATGTTCTAAGCTGGTCAGTCTTATATTAAATCATATATATTATATTATGTACATAATGAAGGCCTTGCCAAAGTCCAGATAGATATGTTTCATTGTTTTATACATAGCTTATATATAATTTTATTTGATAATCATACTTTTTTTTTTTTTTAAACTCTTTATTTTCCACAAAAACATAAGTTCCAAACATTACACAGCAATAATACTGAGACAGTAGGTTTAAAACAGGTCAATGATGATAACCAAAGTAATATCCCAACATAAAACAAAGTACTGAAAATCTTATACCTTTCTTATTGGGAAAACTTGAATTTTAAAAGACAGTACCCAAAGGTCAGTAAACGAGAGGAGGGAAGTACCCTGCTTGGATCTGAGGTTTGTTATGAGTTCGTTGTAAATTGATCTATGAAGATGCTAAATGAAAGTAAATGACCTGATCCAACTATGAGCGGAATAAGTCCCTATTGTTAGGAAACATCATATCGTTGCTAATTCCTTTTAATTTTTTATTAAAAGATAATAAAGTAGAAAGAGAGTAGGAGAGGGAGAGGGTAAAGGGGGAGAAGAGCAGAGAGGGAGGGGAAAAGTAAAAAAGGAATAGAGTGGGAGGGAAAAGGTAAAGCAATCCTCCTTCGAGGTGATATAACATCAGCCCCCTGGAGATTATGTGTAAGCCAACTTGGTAAATATATCTGTAATACGGTTTTCTAAGTGGCGGGCATTGATGTTTGATGGATTTTGTTGTGGGGTAATCATACTTCTTAAACTGATAACGTTAGTACATATGTACCACAGTATACCTTCAAATTCATTAAGAGATCAATTTCTTAAATCAGTAATACTAGTACAACCATATGTCAATTACACTTCCATTAGATTTATTATATGTTCTTAAACTAAAATTTCAAAGATACTGCATAGAGAGACCTTGCTTGCAAGGTCAAATAGATTTATTAGATGTCATGTGTAAATGTGTAAGTCTTCCTTCGGATGTTGTATCATATATTTTAGTTCATATATAATTTGTCTTCCCTATGTTTTGTTATATCAGTCCTACTTTTTCTATTTTCTCATTTTCGTCTAGTATGAGTGATATAAGCATCTTATTACCTTCATATTTGCATGTCTAGGAAAATCGGGAAGAGAGTAGTGTGAATAAATCTCATTAATTACATAGTAGCATCTTGAACTCATCGTCTGTCGATTTGTTATAACATCTTTTTAACATCTTTTTAACACCCTGTATTGTTTCCACGTAGATATCAGAGATTCTCTGTTTATCCTGATTGTATCAGATAATATGCTTATCAAAAATGTCCCAAAATCCAAGTTAAAAGACCAAGAAATAGAAAGGGACAAAATAATGGGGATGGCATTGCTCTTCTCTGTCTTACTGTCTTGAGGACTTTACGGTTGGCAGAAGTTGGTGGACATTGGAACTCATTTGTATTTTTAATTGGACCCATAATGCTTCTACATGTCACACTTTGAAGGGGAAGCACGTTCCCAGCTACACTCTGAAAAATTTAAAAATACACTTCACACAAAATTGTCACATGTAATAAAAACAAAACAAAAAAACCTATTAAACCTAAGACAGCCTGGACTAGTTTCCACTTTCCACAGGGAGACCATGAGTATTGGGTTTTCTGCTGTAGTAAAAACCACACCAGGCAGGTCAGTGTTGGGTCAGGTTCTATGGGGTTCAAAAACCCCCCAGCATGTCTTCACCCCCCTCCCTCAGCCACACACACAGACACACACACACACACACACACACACACACACACAGACTACCAGACTCGCTGTGGAAGAGTGAAGAACAGCCACATGTGAGGGAAAGTTTGATTGCTCTGCACATTCCCTACATAAATTGGTGAGTTTATGGAATTTATAGAGGTATGGCAGCCCAGATTGAGATGTTCTACTGGAAGAAAGGGTACATTTGGACTCTCTGAAGCTTCTACCAGGCCTAATTATCTAGGCTTAAACATCCAGATTCCTTTTATTGTTTGCTGCCTACATGTTTACTATGCTGTCTGTGTTCCTGACCACTGTGCACCTGTTGTTGTTTGACCTACTTACAATAAATATTCCACATTATGAACTCCCCTACATCGTCACTAATGACTTGACAGTGTCTACTACATGTGGGTGCTAAAATTGTGAACAAATCTATTCCTGGCTACAAGGATGCAATTATAGGATAGGCTAAAGAGCTCTGACAGTCCCAGACCCTCTTACCTCTCTGTCTGTATGTATTACTCAGTAACTTTTTATTACTGTTTGTTCTCAATTGTAAAGCGCTACAGAATCTTCTGGCGCTATATAAATAATGTTGCTGATGATGATGATGAAGGATATGGATTGACAGACACAGCACCTACTCTTATTGTTCCAGTAGGTGTAGACTGAGCATCAGGAAGAAGGCTTCAGGCTTTAGTTCAGTGTTTCTGATTATGCTAATAAGTGGCTTCAACTGAGAACAAATACAGCTGCCCAGATTATAGAGTTTTGATGCTGGTCCTTAATGGACTTGCTATACATTTGGAACAGTTGGTTTGTCCCACTACGCTGTTTTCATGGTGACAGTGGTCCGATTTGTCAAGAATGCACTGGTTGCAGACAGCTGACACATCCATTCATTAAAGCAGTCCTAATCAGCACAGCTCCTATGATTCCACTGCAACCTAGAGAAAGAAAACCTTTGAGTGGAAAAGAGGGGTTAACAGCTATATTGAGTCCAGGCTTATCTGGAAGGTCCAGCTAACGTCTTCTAGCTTACTATACTACTGATTCAAAGGCATATAACAGGTTCTCACTGACAATCTTTGTTGCACACTTCCTTGAAACACCCTATCCATGTATTCCAGTCTGTTTGTGCTTGGAACCTTTTACTTGTCCAGCATGTGGATTGGAGGGACACTCGGAAGATGGTTGTTCACAGAAACATTGTTGTTTTTGGATGTATTCAAAACAGCTTGTGTTGAGCCAAGCTATCTGTTACTTCAGGTAATAGTCATAGGTGATAGTTGACTCTGGCACCAAGAACATTTTGATATGAGATGAGTTTTTGACACTAAAAGGTGCTTAAGAAAAGTTTGCTGTGTATTGGCTACATAAATAAAGGTGTGATAAAAGGTAGTTAATTAAAAGGCAAAGAGAAGCTAAACATTATTGTCCTATGTTTTGAAAATGTCTTCAGTATCCAGTCTGAGGCTTTAGACTCCCTTGATGTCTTCCCAATCCCAAGTGATAAGCCTTAAATCACAAAGAATGTATGTTGCTAGAGGTTTTAGTGGTCAAGCAAAAACAAAAGTGGAGATATTTCAGGAGTTAGAGGCTCATACTGTCCATGTGGCAGTCACCTGGGAAGAGAGAATGACCTTGATAGAATCACAGCCCAGTTCTATACAACTAATTATGGAGCTTACTCATTCGTTATGGCTGCCATGGAGTATCTCAGTGAAATGAAATTAATAAGTCATAATTCTCTAATTTTTGGGGTAGCCCCTATGGAAAAATGGTAGTCCTGTTGCAGTCCGTGGAATTTCTGAAGAAAGAAGTTGTGAGTTGTCTGTTATATAATTGAATCATTAGGTCCAGGTAAGGAATAAACAGTATTTTAACACTTATATTTTTGTAAATCAAACGCCATATTATTTTTCACAGAAAATAGCCATCTTACTAATATATAAGGAAGAACCAAAGCCCATATTACAATTGTCATGATTTCTGGGAGGGGGTGAAAGGTACGGTAGGATGTTATCTGTAATGTATGTAGTTGTAAACATACTGAGATAGATTAAACTACTACGTGTATATTTTGTGAGTTTTTTTTCTGTGTTATAGTGATCTTAGCAGCAAGAACTATGTCCAATTTCACCACATGTGGGTGGCCAATTTGTATGACATCCAGACTTATTATTGGGTATTGCAGTTGTTTTAGGCCACGCATGCAGTGATATCAGACTAATTCCTGGATGTTGCCTGTGTGGCTAGCACTAGATTCTGTTTACTTTTCTTCTTGCTAGTCCTTCTCCTTATCTGGTGGCACAGCAAACATTCTTCCAGTGCTTCCACAATGTCCAAAGGTTGCTAGATTATCCAGTTCTATGCACGCCTCTCTGCATTATGTAGAGTGTAGAGAAGAACATAATGTCCCAGGACTTTGAGTTAGCAGGCAAATTATGTTGAGATGTCCTAAAGATGTAGTGCTGTCTGTGGTCAGTCAGAGCTCAAGTGGTTTTCTCTACACCAAATAATTTAAGTCTCTTTTTTTTCCAGACAGTAGGATGTGACTCTTAATTTTTAATGATTGAATAATTTTATCATTTGACCTTACAAAAATGGAGTGTAAAGATTTGGAGACATTTTCCTCCATCATATTAAAAACGTTTGGAACCTGTTAATTTCTGAACAAACTGAGTAAAGCAAGAAAGCTTCAGCTTGACTGCTTTGTGATTGACTTTTTTATATTCTTGGTTGACGAAGAAGACAGTGAATGAATGTGACAGGTTTGGTTGATGTTACTGATAATTAGCGGCTGTAAAAACAGCTGCAGTAGCAGTGATTAGTTTGGGTAGTCAAGAATTATAAAATTGTAAATGAGAATAAGAATGTTTAATGAAATTTTGTGTCATGGGAATATATCAACAAAATCAATGTAGGTAAAGTTATAGAGAACAATATTCTTGGCAAATGAAAACATGAGGTGTTCAGATACAAAAAAGTTTTTTGATTAGAAATGTATTTTGTTATCTTTAGTTTTGTACTGTTTATTACTGTGTCATTAGAGTCATATTTTATACTGAATTGATCCCAATATTTATTTCACTGAATGATAGTAGCCATTAGGTGTTCAAACTTGGCATTTAGATATTAGTGGGAAATTGATAGGCTAACAAAAAGAAATAGTAGTTCCAGCTGCACACTTAGAAAAAGGCGCCCTCCTAACAGCTGTGACTTCCTGTTTGTCATAATTGACATCAATAGCCATATGATAATAGTGACAGTGATAGTAAGTCAATGTGCTATTGATAACTAGAGTGCTCACAGTGACTATCAACACTGCCCCTATTACTTACAGGCTCTCAAATAGCATTTGAGTCCCCATGAATGAAGTTTAATTTTCACTCCCCTTTATTTTTTCCTCTTAGCACCTTTATGACGAAGTGGGAAATAACCAGTACACGTGAGATTTCATTTATCAAAAGCATATAGACCAACCAACCACAGTGCTGCCTACTTTTTCTCATTAGACCCCAGTCAGCATTCACCAAACTTCACTGAACTCCAGCTGGTACAGTTCAATGAGGAAACCAATTCCAATACTGTAACTGGATGATGTAGCTGATTTTCATCAATAAAGTAACACTATAACAATATCACATACCAGACATGTTATTTTAGACAAAACCGTAGTGCACATCTATTCTAATACAAACTGTTGTAAAGATCACCATCACAGATCTTTTATTAGACTTGCAAAGATATCAAATGCTGATGTGCAGAAAATAAAAACTCCCCTGGAAGTGTGTTGTATCCAGGAGTACAAAAAATACAATAAGCACAGTTTACGTTTCATGATGTTTGGCCCCTTTTCAGGTGCTTGATTATTAAAAGTGGAGGGATGAAATACATAGTCAATGTAACAATTGTGATTCAATAAGTACTTAATAATCATTGTATACAAATCACAAAAAATACAAAAAATGTTACATAATATATATTTTGAAATAATAAATATTGAACATTAATACATTTAAAGATCTTCAGTTGTTACGTTATAGGAGTACTACCATTAGAGATGCTCACTGACCCCCGTGTTTTGGTTTTGGATCTGGATTACCGTCGTGTTTTGGTTTGGGTTTTGCCAAACCGCCATTGCGTGTTTTGGTTTTGTTTGGTTTTGTTTTGCTATTTTGTTCAAAAATCAATGTTTTTGGTCAGAAAAGAACCAAATTTAGTGCTCCACCTGTTTCTTGGATAAGTAATGTAGTTGTAAAGCTAATAAATTATCAAAAAAACAGTTTCATTCCTGATAGGCCTTCATTAATTCTACACACAAACCAAATTGTCTTCCTCTCCATCTATGCATTTTGGCAATGCATATATATAGGCCCCCCTCCCAAAAATTCAGCCGTTATAGACTGTACAATATTAATTGAAATGCAGGAAGCCAGTTTGGTTTCTGTCTCTCTAGACCCCCCTCCACTTGTAGAAAATACAAAAAAATTCAGCTGTTATAGACTGTACAATATTAATAGAAATTGACAAAGCCAGTTTGGGGTCACTCTGTGTATGACACCCTACCCTTAAGGAGAAATTGCCCAAACAGCAGCCTTTCAAGACGGTACGTGATATGGAAATGCCCCAAGTCCCTTTCCTCTTTGGGGGTAGATTGCACCCTACACTTAAATAGAAAGTTTTAAAAAGATGCTATCATTATCATCTTCAGCTTAATCCTCACCCTCATCAGTGTGTACGTCATCATCACAGACTATTAATTCATCGCCGCTTGAATCCGCCATTAGAGAACAGTCAGTGCTTGGATGTCTTGGATGGTGAAGGCCTTCCTCGTGGAAGATGTAGTTCATTTTTATAAACATCATTTTCTCCACATTTTTGGGAAGTAACCTTCTACGGCGATCACTGACTAAGTTCCCTGATATGCGGAACACTCATTCAGAGTACACACTGGAGGGTGGGCAGCTTTAGTATCGCAAAGCAAGTTTGTACATGGGTTTCCAAATTGCCTGCTTTTCTTCCCACTAAAGAAAGGGACTGTCTGACATTTCCATATCAATTACCTCTTTAAAATAATCCTCCACCATCCTTTGCATGTTAATACTCATATTGGATGGAGTTATGGGCAAGGTCACACATTTTTTTGAAAACTCCTTCAAACCAGCCCAGATGTTAAACTATTCTGGTCTGCCCTCTGCGTCTTCCCTGCTTCTTTTTTTAAAATTTATTTTTTTACGAGCAGCAGCTGCTTGAGAAACTGAAGGAGGACACGTTGTCAAGCCAAGGCCCAGTTCAGCGGACAACTTGCTGAGCAATAGTTCCTTGCAAAAGTTCACATCTCGTTAATTTTGAAGCAAAGACTCAATGTAGGTCTTAAACCTTGGATAAAGCACAGTGGCCAAAACATATTGATCCGAATTCAAGATCTTAATAACTCGAGGATCATTGTGAAGCGAATTAAGTACTTGATCGACAAGGCCAACATAATTTGCGGAATTGCTTGCTTTCATCTCCTCCTTCAGTTTCTCAAGCTGCTTTTCCAATAGTCTAATTAAAGGAATGACTTGGCTCAAACTAGCAGAATCTGCACTCACTTCACACATCACAACTTAAAATGGTTTCAGCACCTTGCACAGCACTGAAAGGATTCCCCACTGTGCAAGAGTGAAATACATCCCCCCCTCCTTTCCCAATGTCATGGCTTGTGCAATATGCTTGGATGGCTTTGCGCTGTTCCTCCATCCTGTGAAGCATGTACAGAGTGGAATTCCACTTAGTTACCCCCTCCTGCTTAAGTTGCTGGCAGGACAAGTGAATACTGTTCATGGAGCTGCTGCAATCTCCTACATGCTGTCGCAGAATGCCTGAAATGGCCTGAAATTTTATAGGCCACCGAAAGCATCTCCTGCACCTCACAGTTATTTCCTAGGAAGCTCTGCACCACCAAGTTGATGGTGTGAGCAAAACAGGGAATGTGATAGAATTCACCCAGCTGTAATGCTCGCACTATATTGTTGGCATTTTCAGAAATGACATATCCTGGGGAGAGTCCAAGTGGTATAAGCCATGTATCAATCACATCTCTTAGTTTGCATAATAAATTGTCAGCTGTATGCCTGTTAGTGAAGCCGGTGATACAAAAAGTGGCCTGCCTGTGACAAATGTTACGTAGTTGTGTACATGCTGCTGCTGTTCCTGCTGTTGAAGGTGAATGACCAACCCAGTGGGCTGTCACAGTCATATAGTCTTTGGTTTGGCCACTTCCACTTGTCCACATATCTGTGGTTAAGTGGACAGTGGGCAGAATGGCATTTTTCAGTGCAATCTCTACATTTGTACACACTTTTTGGTATAGTTGTGGAATAGCTTTACAGGAAAAATGGTTTTGCGATGGAATTCTGTAACGCGGACACAAAACCTCAATTAACTGTGAAAAACCAGCTGCGTTTATTGTGAATATTGGACGCAGATCTAACACTAACATGGCAGCCATGGCGTCTGTGATTCGCTTGGCGACTGGGTGACTGCTGTCACATTTGCTTCCCCTAGCAAATGATTATTTCACAGTTAATTGTTGAAATGTAGGACTGCTATTTTTCTTGGCCTTCCTCTGGGCTGACGATTCACCCCCAGCAGCATCAACAGCAGAAGCAGTGGGACTAACGCTTTCTTCAGAGGAATCAATAATAGTGCAGGAGTCATCCAGCCTTAATAAGTGGGAAGCAGGGCTAACTCCGAGCGCTACTGAGGATATTGATGAAGATGGTGTTGTGGGTTTATTTTGTAGCCATCAGGATGTCGGTGACCGGAGGGTCCTAGCTGATAATGGAGTGCTTGTAATTTTTTGGGAAGAACTTTCAGATTTTCCCAACACTTTGCCATGAACTCTCGTCAAATGGCGTAACATAGACGAGGTTCCAAGATGGTTAAGGTCCCTCCCTCGACTGACTGTGGCTTGACATACACTGCAAATGGCTATACAATTGTTGTCTGGATTTGGGTAGAAATAATTCCACACATAAGAAGTGGATTTTTTTGTTTTATGCCCAGGCATGACAAAGTCCTTTTTCTTTTCACGTGCCAGAACTGCTGCCACTGGTGCAGGACTTACACAAACAACCTCATCCTCATCAACATCCTCATTAGCGCCCTCGTCGCCTACACAAATCTCCCCCTCATCCTCTTCTAATTCTAAAGTGGCATCCTCAATTTGTGTATCACAGGCTACACTCGGGCTGTTCAGGCACACATCAGCAGAACTGCTGAAAGGGCCCTTCTTTATGGGTACACTAACAGAATGCTCATGATTAGACATACCACTGGTGGATGGACTCTCCACAGGGATTGTTGTCATTTCTGATTCAGAGCATACATTATCCTCTAATACCTTACTGTTTTCTTGCAGCTCAGCTTTAACGCATAACAGTAGTTGTGCACCACTTTTAGACTCCAAATTACTTGGTCTTGCTTGGTCACGAGTGACCGTACAAGAAGAAGGCTCGGTAACATTTTTGGATCTGCCACTAATAGAGGAAGGCGAAGGCCTCATTCTTTCTTTGCCACTGCGTGTGTAGAATGGCATGTTGGCATTTTTTTTTTTATCGGCACTGAACTTTTCCTCCGTTACACTTCTTTTTCGCTTCAACACGGTAATTTTTTTTCTGGTGTGTATTTTTTCCCCTGATTTAAAAAGACTGTGTACTTTGACATCGCCTTTCCCAGATGACGTACTGGGAACACTACCATCAGGACTGGTGACAGAACCGGGTTGCTGATTCTGCTCATATGTGGACTGCTTTGAATCCATTTTAATGAGGCCAAAGCACTTTTAGTGCCAAAATTGTATTAGCTAGATACTGCTGACAAATATGACTTTTGACAGCCAGAAAAATAACTGTAAAACACTGGGGAATATGGGACACCCCAAAAGCACTTGGAGTGCAAAATATTGTTTTAGATACTGCTGACAAATATGACTTTTGACAGCCAGAAAAATTACTGTAAAACACTGGGGAATATGGGACACTCCAATAGCACTTGGAGTGCCAAAAATTGAAAAAAAAACATTCTCTATCCTCCTCTTTTACTGCTCTAACAATTGCTAATACAATTGGTATTAATATTAGAATTGTATAGAATAGAAACAATAATGTGTCCAATTATTGCTCTGTCCCTGCGCTAATATAGCCTGTGACCTAACCCTGCTCTCTCCCTCTGTCAAATGGCGATGGATTGCTGTGTAGGCGGGTATTTATGCTTTTCAAATCTCGTGAGAACCGAGCTCAGAAATATGTCACAATGACGTTTTGCCTCGATTTCGATTCCGAATGGGCGGGAGAGTACCGAGCCTGCTTGGCTCGGTACTCGGATAGGCAAAATCCAGATGGATTCTGATCTCGGGGAACCGAGCCCGCCCATCTCTATCTACCATACTCAATTTTTTTCTATAATGCCAAAAGTGCTCTTGGACCATAAACATTGTAACTCTTATAGCTCAATTTGACATTTTTTACCTTTCAGTTTACGTCTTTTAGTAGTAGGGTATTATTATTGTAGCTGGAAAATCTTATCATGATTAAGGTGCATTTAAAACCATAAGGTATTTTATTGAATTTTGTATATAATATTGAAATGTGTAAAAAACAAATTATCTTCATACTATAAGTGTATGTGTATATTGTAACAAAGGGATGAATCACAACCCACCATTGTTTTTTTAAATATTTTGCCAGTTTTATTTGAATGAATTAAATAAAAGTAAAACTGTTTTTAAATACATGTTATTTCCTTTGGAATGTTCAGAATGTGCACCAACATAAATAACCACCCTTTTTCTCTTTTTGCCATTAATTAGTATATGAGACATAGGCCTTACACGATATAGATGCTCCCAGAATAGAAGTAAGATTGGAACCTTGAAACAAGAGCTAACAGAAAGCCTCAGAAAGTCCAAAGAGTTCTCAGTGGACAAGAGGCGGGGGAAATCGATCAAAGGAGAAAAAGGGGATGAGGCAGAGTTTTGGGAAGAGAAAGGGAGAAGACTGTCTAATAACTGGAAGGATAGAGGTGAAGAACTGACAAAGCTTCATTGATGCTGCGGCAAGCATAGACCAATATTTCAAGGAGCTAGGGGGCCTAGATGATTTTTCCTGAATCCCTGACATGTAGTCTAATTCTTTAAACTCTTAACACAGTAACCAAGTGGCAGAGAACTCAGTAAATTTATAATTTGCCAAAGATATAATATCCTCCATGATCATATAGAAGTCAATCCTTGCATACTTTTAAAGTTAGGGGGTGGAGAGATATCCAGTGAATCAGTATCACAGCCTTTGTGGCATTGTTTGGGTGTTAATAAACTAAGAACATAGCTATATGTCTGTAAAAAAACAGACCCTTAAAGAGCCAGTGTAAGAAATCAAAAGTATCTATTCATATATAACAACACCACATGAGATTCACTCAAACCAAATGCAAAATCGGGGCCCATGTCCATTCAAATGTGATTACTCTATATAAATGAAAGCTTGTGTGGTAATGTGGTAAGATCTCTTCTGGTAACGTCAATCAAATACTTCCAGCTGTTTATGATCCCATGCTCAGTGTTAAATGGTGCATATAAAAGACAAAATCATGTCCAGATCTAAAATATTACCTTTTAAAACACTGGTTTAATTTTAATAAATGTATACAAGGATCCATAAACAGTAAAACACATAAAAACAGCAGGTAAAAGAAATCTTCTTTGAATTTTTATTTTGATCCCTTCTTGTACCTGCCTATGAGTAAAATTAGTCAAATTCAAAAAATCTCGCGTCTTTGGGAACCTCACCTGCCACGATCAAGTGATTTAGTGCTATGGAAGACTTCATTCCAGAAAGGTGCTATACTTGGGCATTCCCACCAAATGTGTAGGACTATTAGGATTTTATTCAGTTTTGGTGGTAATGAATGAAGCCACACACTGTATAATATTTGGTCAATTTAGTTGATATAAACAAATGTATGAACCATAATCTTACTGTGCTCAGTTGTCAGATGTGGGCCCGGTACCAGGGACTCACTTACCGGGTCTGGAGTACCCTAGTACAAAGAGAACTGTGACTAATGATCATTGATTTATGACATGTTACCTTTGCTGGTGACCTTAACCTTGGCTTATCCTTACTATTCAATTGCCTGCTGATTCTATACCTTCACCGCCAGCTCGTTCCAGGCTTGTTCTGACACTCCTGTTGGCTCCTGTGGACCAGCCTATCACAACTGGAACCTGGGTAGAGGGCTGTGATCTGCAAGTCACCTTGCCGCAGAGCCCAAACTCCCTTGCGGAGGTCCCTGGTGAAAAACAGGGACATGTTAAACTCCATACCTCTCTCTGCTAAGCCTGACTTACAGTTTCTCTCAGTGCAGTTGTGGCAACAGGTATCTTAAACAAGTGCTACAAGCTATATATGCAGGAAATAGATGGGGGACGCAGATGAAGTTATGAAGGGTGCATGTGGCCCTAGGGCCTCCAGTTTCCCGTCACTGACCTACATATTCCTTCATTTTATTTTTATATGATAAGTACACTTAACTAATCCTTTAATTTCTGCAATGATTTATAACAGAATAATATTTTTTTAAACTAATTGTAAATTTTCTCTATGGGCAAGGAGATGAACATCAGGTTTAAAGAGACTACGATCTGATATTGTGATCCAATTTACAAGGAACTAGCAGATGGAATTGGGGATTACATATTAAGGTTCACCAACTGTCTTATATCCTTCACATCCACTTCCTCATCTAATGAGGGGGAGGGTCGGACTCACATACCCCTAGGAAGTAATGACTGTTGCGCTCATACAAAGCATCGTCAGATTGCACCACTTAGCTGTTGGGCCTGTTCGAAAATCCCTGCTCAGTCGAACCAACAGGGGTCTAAATGCAGACGGTCTGCCCAGGGAACAACTGTCTTAAACGTTGGAATGTTTTATCATGAGTGGTCTTGAGCAGAAAACTGGATCCACATATAGATTGTACCTTTGGAGCTTGAGCTTGAAACGTTGAATTTATGCTGAGGAAGTATCTATGTGTTTGCGGAGAATAGTAATCAGGGGTTGATGGTATGTCTCAACCAACACTGGATGCCCATAAATAAACTCATGAAAGTTTTGACAAAGAAATAATGGAGCAGGTGGACAGCACCAAGACCATACTGGGAAGCATCGGCAGAGATCACAGCAGGAACATGCAACCTTGAGGCTAGAAACAGCAGCAGTATGGCAGTCCAACCAACCAACACCATTCAACATTGTTGTGTAAAAGCTGGTGGAGTGGAAGCTGGTGGAGTGGGACAGGCAGCTCACTGTAGTGAGGCAAACATTTTGAAAGGTATTTGGTCATAACCAAAAAACACTGCAAGCTCAGCTTATCTGTGGGGATAGGCATAGGTTGGATAACATGTGTCTTAGCAGGATCCAGCTTAACACCCTCTGAAGTTAGGCCAACATACTGAACCTCAGTGACTCTGAAATGACACTTTAAGTGCATTTTGATTTCACTGATTCTTTGGAGGACATTGTGGAGGTGTATGTTCTTCCATGGTGCGATCCTAAGCAAGGATGTCATCTATAATGATCTCACAAGGATATCCCTCAAAAAGATGCTCTATGCGATGTTGGAATACTTTAGAGCCAGTGCATATTCCAGCACATATTGTGTTATCCCATAAAAAGATGCTCTATGCAACGTTGGAATACTTCACAGCCAGTGCATATGATAGCACATATTGTGTCATCTAAACGTATGTGCAGGTGACTGGGAGTTTCCCAATGGTATTAAAATTGAAAAATCTTTTAACTCTGGAAAATCCTGTTGAATAACATGCACATCAGCACTTAAAGTTATTAACCCCAGTTTCATCCTGTCCAGCGTACCTAGGAGCGGTTTGACGTTACCGTTCACTACATAGGAGTTAGGGGTGTTTTATGGTGGTACACTCACAGTGTGCACTTCAGTGGCGGAGCTACTGCTGGTCCAGTTTGAACTTGGGGCACTACTGTATGGCATGATACGAATTGGGGATACTGCTGTGGCATAATATGAATTGGGGGAATTACTGTGGCAAAAAATTAACTTGCGGCACTAGTGTTTGACGTTGGGGACGCCACTGTGTGGCATAATATCATACCTAGGTGGTGCTAGACACACACCTCCAGCAGTGAGTATCCTTCTCTAGTTTGCCCTGGGGGCATACATGTGTAACATGTGTAACATTTGGGGCATGCAAATTTTTGCAACTGGGCCCAGAACTGGCTAGTTCCGCCTTTGGTGAACTTGGTGCGGTGGGCTGCTGGAACGTGCAGTGTAAGTTTGTCTGAGGGGGTCCGTCCAGGGGTCGTGACCACGAAAATTGCTTTTTTGCTTTATTGCTTTGGCCACGATGACACATTTAGCCCTGTCCCCACCCACTTCACCAACGGAGATAGCTGGATCCGTGAGGTTTGCCTGCTTTCTTGGGAGTCTGGGAGAACTCCCAAAGTTCAGGAGTCTCCCGGACAATCCGGGAGAGTAGGCAACTATGCTGTACAAGCTTGGAAAATTATTTTGTTTGCCGCATTTGCATTGCAGCGGTATTTGGGGTTATTTGGTGCCACTCTGCAATCTACAAATTTAGCACCCTCCTCTTTTATAACTTAACAGTTGTTCAGACAACCTGGGGGGCACTGTGCATGCCTTGTACTCCTCATCCCCACCACAGTATAGCTTCATTTTCTTTGGGAGGGGGGGTGTAAAAATCTGCATCAAGTTCTGAAGTAAATACAACTGGTAGCCATGTAGCCAGAATTGCATATTCCTACTCACACACACCTTACCCATATCCACACCTCCCGACATTTTTCAGTCACAAACCGAGACACAGTGGGCCTGATTTATTAAGGCATGCAAAATGAACATTCTGAACAACCAGAATCGGGACAATTGATAGATAGTGCTATTCTCTCATACCTGTCCTTGCAGCTTTGACTACCTGTTGCTGCTGCTGGTGTCTTAAGCTTAATTGCTTCTTAGTCAGAGCCTGTATTGTTGGGGTCCTGTTTGGAATAGTGATATATATTATTCACTTCATGGAAAGCACAGCAACTAGTGAACACTCCAAGCTTCCCTCCTCTAACCAGCTCTGACATTAAATCAACAGCACCCACATTTCGTAATTAGACTTCCTTCCCGAAATCAAATTAGTAGTATTCATATTTAATAAATAGACCTATTTCCCCTCTACCAGCCCTGATATTAAGTTAAGACATTTCTTATATAGGTCTTCTACTTCCCAACTCAATCCCACATTCAATTAAAAGCACCAAAACCTCAGTATTAAAATAATAGTCCCATCACCAAATCTTAAGTTAATAGGCACCACCATGACACCAGCACTATATAGTCCCCACCACAACAGTCATCCCACCATTAAATGAATAGCCCCCCTAATAAGTGAATAGCCTCTAAGTCCATTAAATAAATATCCCCCACCAATAAATTAATAGTCCCTACCCCTATTATATTAATCCCACACTCACCACTTTGTTAAATGAATAGCACTCTCCCCATTCTACCTCAACACCAACTACTTTACTCTAAGAACCCTCCCACACTTACCTTCTTCCAGCCAGACTCCTTAACTTTATACTTTAGGAGGCAGACAGAGAAAACGGGAGACAGAAGGAGAGACTCACATGTTGAGGGGGGAGACAGAGGGATGGGCTGTCACACACAGGTGGATGGGTGGCTTGGCTGGCGGTGCTTGTCACCTTGCTATACATACACTGTAGCTTCCTATACTTACACTGTAATGGCTATATACACAATCACATTGCTCTCCACACACACACTGTCACCTTCACGGGTGTCATCAGAAATTGTGGGATCCAGTAAAAATAAGACAGGCAGGGCCCCCCGCATCCCAAAAAGGACCCCGACATGCCCACATCACTTATCCCTAAATACCACATACCCATCACTTGCTCCAAAATTCCACCTGCTACTCAGAACTTTCTCAGAAATAGCTCCACATGCCCACAGGTACCACATATACACCAAATTGCCAACATATGCCCATTAAACCTTCCCACATGCCCATCAGACTTCCCCATCTGCCTTCAGACTTCCCCACATTCCTTCAGATTTTCCCACATACCACTTACATGCCCACCTCCACATGTTCCCCTGAGGAAACTTATATAATTGAATATAACCACCTTGGCAAGGGGGCATGAAATGCTATTACACAGTTCCTGAGAATTGATTTACAGTATGTGACAAGGGACAGGGTCTTACTTACTTACAATCAAGCTGAAATATGGTGTGGCTGCACAAGGTGAATATGGGGTGGGTATGGGTAGACAAGTGTAAATATAGGATTGCTGTGAGTAGACAAAGAGTGAATATGAAGTGGCTGTGGAGCGACACAGGGTGAATATGGGGTGGCTGTGTCGAGACACAGTGTGAATATTAGAGATGTTCACTGACCCCTGTGTTTTGGTTTTGGATCTGTATTAACATCGTATTTTGGTTTTGGCAAAACCGCCCTCACGTGTTTTGGTTTTGGTTTTAGATCTGTATTTTTTTCGAAAAATTGCTAAACTATGCTAGAATCACACAATTTAGCTCTTTTTTTGTTCCTACTATATTATTAACCTCAATAGCACTAATTTCCACTCATTTGCAGTCAATTTTAATTTAATCACCTCACAGGTCACAATATTATTTAAAGTGGTAAAAGATGGAATTGTCATTGGGCCCTCCCACCCACCCTTATGTTGGATCTTAAATGCACAGTTTAACAAACCAAGCACTTTAGCTGCAAATAGTGCCACTTTTGTGGCTGAAGTGCTTGGTTTATTGGGTCCCCCACAGAACAAGCTAACAATAGGCTTAAGGCAGCTAAGCTAACAGTGCTGTCAATGAACTGTAAGACTGCAGCAAAAGGCTGGTTAGAGCAATGGCAGAAACACACAGCAGTTTATATCACATCTAGAAAAAATTGCAAATGCCACACAGCAGTGTCAGGAAAGAAAAGTGGTGCAAGATGGAATTGTCCTTGGGGATTCCCACTCACCCTTATGTCGGCTTGACATAATATGATTGATGGGCAGCAGTCTAGAGAAGGCTATAAAGTCGACAGTATAATGACATCAGCAAAAGGCTGGTTAGAGCAATGGCAGAAACACACAGCAGTTTATATCACATCTAGAAAAAATTGCAAATGCCACACAGCAGTGTCAGGAAAGAAAAGTGGTGCAAGATGGAATTGTCCTTGGGGATTCCCACTCACCCTTATGTCGGCTTGACATAATATGATTGATGGGCAGCAGTCTAGAGAAGGCTATAAAGTCGACAGTATAATGACATCAACAACATTATTAGGACTATAATAGAAATGTAGCAGAATTTATTTAGTTGACCATTCAAATGTAGACTGTATTATCCCTAACTGTAACCCTGTCCTATCTCTATCCATAGATCTGTCCCTATCCCTATATAGGCCAGGTCTAGGGAGAGGGATGGGGCCAGGGCTAGGAACAGATCTAGACCTGTCCCTAAGCATATCCCTATAATAATACTGCCCACATTTGAATTGTCTACCTAATCATACTGTCCACCATATGAATTGGGGACCTAATAAAACACGTGACACAGGAATTGTCGACTGTTACACAAGTTGATAGACCAAGGCTTAAATGTTAAACAGTACAAGATGGAATTGTCCTTGGTAATATGTTAAAATGAACATGTACAGTTTAACAAACCAATCACTTAAGTGACAAGGACTGCCCCTTTTGTGGCTGAAGTGCTTGGTTTGTTTGGGCCCTCACAAAACTAGCTACCAATGGGCTTAACGCACCTAAGCTAACAGTGTTGTCAATGAATTCTATAGTGGCAAGATGTTGTTGTCATCACCTTCAGTCTCATCCTCACCCTCACCAGTGCATACATCATCCTCACACAATATTAATTCACCCCCTTTGGAATCCACCATTACAGAAGTCTCTGTACTTTGATTGCCGGTAAAGGCCTTCCTCGTGGAATTTGTAGTTCATTTTGATAAACATAATCTTTTCCACATTTTTAGGAAGTAGCCTCCTATGCTGATTGTTGACAAGGTTCCCGGCTGTGATGAAAACTCTTCCGAGTACACAATGGAGGGTGGGCAGCTTAGATATTGGGTCTCCATATTCCCTTTTTTTCTTCCCAGTGTCACTCACCGGACCGTGAGTGCCTCTGCGCTGGTGCGTGGTTCTCTATCCTTCCTGCCGGCGCCTGTCCTGAGCCGCGCCGTCCACCATCTTGATGGACTGCGCATGCGCAGCATCCATGAACTCTTATGACCTTGCTTTTAACCTAATTGGTGGATCAATCACCTCTCCCTATTTAAGGCACCTGTGGCCATGGTATTGTGGCCTGATCTCGAGTCTCATTCCCTGTGGGTCTCTGAAGGTGTCTCCTGTGTCCTGCTCGTATCTTCAGTTTCCTGCTGGATTACCTGCTCTGCTCATCGGCGGTTCCCATACCCGCTACTGACTCCTGTGTCTTGCTCGTGTCTTCAGCTGCCTGCTGGATTACCTGCTCTGCTCATCGACGGTTCCCTTACCCGCTACTGACTCCTGTGTCCTGCTCGTGTCTTCAGCTGTCTGCTGGATTACCTGCTCTGCTCACCTGCGGTTCCCATACCCACTACAGTCTCTCAGCTCTCCTGCTGTGCCTGCATATCCTCGTTGGACAAGCTTCTCTACTCAGCAGCGGTATGCATACTTGTTATTGACTATCAGCTGTTATCCTGCATATCCGCTTTGGACAAGCTTCTCTACTCAGCAGCGGTATCCATACCCGCTATAAACTATTAGCCGTTACGCTGCATATCTGTTTGAACAAGCTTCTCTACTCAGCAGCGATATGCATACTTGTTATTGACTATCAGTTGTTATTCTGCATATCCGCTTTGGACAAGCCTGTCTACTCAGCAGTGGTATACATACCCGCTATAGACTATTAGCTGTGACGCTGCATATCTGTTTGGGACTAGCTCCTCTGCTCTCCAATTGTATTTATACAGTTATAGACTCTTATCACTCCTCCACTTATCCGCACCTGGACAAGTCCTCACCTCATCACAGCAGTGGTACAACTTGCTATACGCAGACCACTGACTCTCCCGCTACCTACCTACACCTGGACAAGTCTTCCCTTCACAGCAGTGGTACAACTTGCTATACGCAGATCACTGACTCTCCCGCTACCTACCTGCACCTGGACAAGTCTTCTCATCACAGCAGTGGTAAAACTTGCTATACGCAGACCACTGACTCTCCCGCTACCTACCTGCACCTGGACAAGTCTTCCTTTCACAGCAGTGGTACAACTTGCTATCCGCAGACCACTGACTCTCCCGTTACCTTCCTTCACCTGTTCACGTCCACTCTACTCTCCTACCAGTACAGCTGCAAGTCGCTGACTCTCCTACCAGTATAGCTGCAAGTCACTGACTCTCATCTATTCCATTGGCATTCTCTCTCCATCTGCTGTTATATACATTCCTACTATTCACCCTACTGCCAGAGGACCGCTGTGTAAACCCCGCCCCTCTGGTAAGCATTATCAACTGGTGAATCCTGGGCAGAACTCCTAGTGCCCATGACACCCAGTATGTAAAGGGACTGTCTAATGTGTCTATTTCTATGCTGTTATTAAAAAATCCTCCACCATTCTTGATAGAAGGATCAGGTGGAGTTACGGCAGTGGTGCTACGATTTTTGGGCAATTATTTTGGTCCAGACCAGATGTCAAAATGTTGTGCTGACTCATCTGCATCATCCCTTGGTCTCTTGCAAAAGCTTCGTTTTTTCCTAGCAGAGAAACTGAAGTAGGAGACGCCTTTGTGTCACGTACCACTTGAGCTGTCAACTTGTGATCTGGGTCAGTTGTAGATAAATAGTAGACATAGCTCTTAAACCTAGGATCAAGCACAGTCACCAAAATGTAGTGATCTGATTTCAAGATGTTGATAACTCTTGGATCCTGGCAAAATGGATAAAGTACTTTATCTACAAGTCCGATATAGCGTAATTGTTTTGTATTTTGTCCTCCTTCAATTTCTCAAGCTGCTTTTCCAAAAGTCTAATTAAAGGAATCACTTGGCTGAAGCTAGCAGTGTCTGAACTCACTTCACAGGTGACTACTTTGAATGGTTTCAGTACCTTGCATAACACAGAAAGTATTCTCCACTGCGCTGGGCTAAAATACATATAAATCGTGGAATTCCACCTTGTTACCACCTTTCCTAATGTCATGACTTGTGAAGTAAGCGTGGATGGCTTTTTGCTGTTCTTCCATCCTCACAAACACATAAATCATGGAATTCCACCTTGTTACCACTTGTTGCTTCAGTTTGTGGCAGGGCAAATTAAATTGTTCTTTTAGCTGCTGCAATCTTCTACATGCTGTTGCAGAATGATGAAAATGTCTCAAACTTTTTTGGGCCACAGACAGCATCTCCTGCACGTCCCTGTCATTTTTCAAAAAGCTCTGTACCAAAATATTGGTGGCATTATCAGAAATGACATATCCTGAGGAGAGTCGAAACGGGATAAGCCATGTTGCAATGAAATCCCTTAGTTTTTCTAAGGTTTCTAGGTTGTCATCGGTATGCCTCTTAGTGTGGCCAGTGATACACAGAGTAGCCAGCCTTTGAAAAATCTGACGCTGTTGGGTACATGCTGTTGCTGTTCCTGCTGCTGAAGGTGATTCACCAACCCAGTGGGCTGTCACTGTCATATAATCTTCAGTTTGCCCAATTGCTTTTCTAGTAAAATCGTGTGATGGAATTTGGTAACGGGGACACAGGACCTCAATCAACTGTCTAAAACCAGCTAAATTAATTGTGGATATTGGCCGCAGATCTAATACTAGTATAGTCGCCATAACGTCTGTGATCCGCTTTGCAACTGGGTGGCAATTTTCATACTTACTTCCTTTTGCAAAGGATTGTTTAACAGTCAATTGTTGTAAACTACTAGTAGTCTTCTTCTTGGTTTGCTTCTGGGATGAAGATCCACCCACAGCAGCAGCAGCAGTGGGCCTAACGATCAAGAATTCTTCAGAGGCATCCTGAATAGGGGAGGAGTCATCTAACCTTTGCAACTTGGATGCAGGACTAACTCCGATCACTAGTGAGGATATTGCTGTGGAAGGTGTAGATTGCAGGTGTCGGGATCAAGGTGAAAGAAAGGAGCTAGCTGATTCCGGATTGCGTGTTGTTATTTTTTAGCGGAAGTTACACATTTTCCAATCAGCTTGCCATGAACTCACTATATATGGCGTAACATGGATGAGGTTCCTAAATGGTTACGGTCCCTACTTCTACTGACTGTGGATTTACAAAAGCTACAAATGGCTCGACAACTGTTGTCAGGATTTGGGTAAAGATAATTTCACACATAATAGATGGAATTTTTGGTCTTATGCCTAGGCATGACAATAGCCTTCTTCTTATCACTGGCAAGGACTGCTTCCACTGGTGCAGGACTTACACAAATAACATCATCATTATCAACATCCTCATTAGCACTGTCATCAGCTACACAAATATCCCCCTCCTCCTGTTGCAAAGAGGCATGCTCAATTTTTGTATCAACAGCCACACTTGGGCTGTTCCTCCACACATTTGCAGAAATGGTGAAAGGCGGATTCTTTATGAGTACAGTATCAGAAAGGTCAAGCTTGGACATAGCACTCATGGATAGAGTCTCCTCAGGAATTTGTGTCATTTCTGAACATACAGTTTCATTTACTGCCTTACTGTTTTTTTTCCAGCCCAGCTTTTACACATAAGTTTTTATGCACCTTTTTTGGATTCAGAATGACAAGGTCTTGCATTGTCCTGACAGACCTTAGAAGAAGATACCTCACTGACAGTTGCAGAAGTTGAACTAGAACTCATACAGAAAGGCGAAGGCCAGATTCTTTCCTTCCCACTGCATGTATAGACTAGCATGTTGGCAATTTAATGTTTTTCTACAGTTAACTTTGCCTTGATTACAGATTTTTTTTTCTTTACCAAGGGAAAAGCTTTTTTTTTACATTTCTGTTTCCCTTACTTAAATCCACTATGCACTTGCGCATAGGCTTTAGCAGATGAGGTAGAGGGACTAGTATCATGACTGGTGCAAGGAGATGCTTGGTGCTCCTGCTCTTCTGTGGATTGATCCATATCGATGGCACTCAGCAACGTGACTGGAGATTGGAGAGTGACAAGAGCATTGTCTGCTACCCCTATTTCAGGGTCAGCAATAGCACTCAGCAATGTGACTGGAGATTGACAAGGACACTGACACCCCTCCTGTTTCTGTATGAGCAATGACACACCCCTATGTCACTGGAGACTAATGAGAACACTGCCGACTCTCCTGTTTTCTGTATGAGCAACGGCACAGAGCAATGTGACTGGACAGTGACAAGAACACTGCCACCCTCCTGTTTCTGTATAAGCAATGGCATATAGCTATTTCACTGGAGACTGATAAGAACACTGCCACCCTATCTGTTTTCTGTATGAGCAATGGCACAGAGCAATGTCCCTGGAGACTGGAGTACCGATGACGCACCTATGAGGTTTTGCCTCGATTTCCGTTCCAAGGATGCGTGAAAGTACTGATCCGAGATGGATTGCCTAAGTTCAGGGAGGGGCTCGGTTTACAAAAAAATGAGCCTGAGCATCTCTAGCGAATAAGGTTGTGGTTGTGGCAAGACAGAGCATGTATATGGGGTGGCTGTGGTAACACAAAGGCTTAATATAGGGTGGGCTGTGGGGAGACCAGGTGAATATGGGGTGATTGCCAGGAGTCACATGGAGATAATTGGGGGTAACTGTAGAGAGACACGGGGAATATGGGGGTGGCTGTGGAGAGACAAACAGTGAATAAAGGGTTGCTGTGGGGAGACACAGGGTGAATATGGATGGGGTGGCTGTGTGGAAACACAGGCTGGATTGAGATATTATGGTCAGATGATGAGAGCAGGGGAAGTAAGTGAGCAGTGAGTGTAGCGAGGGTATGACCGATGTTGGAGAAAATGGGGTGTGAATCATGAACTTGATGAGTAAAACACAAATAGCAGCAGTTTAAACAGGTCTTTACTATCTTCATGCTTTCCTCTAGTGGAGCAGGAGCAGAGACCGATTAAACTAATAGGAAGTCAAGTCAAATGACTCTGCCTTTGATGTTGTATTCATTCCACCAATGAGCCAATAACAGGTGAGTGGCAGCATTCCAGGAAACAGCCAACCCTTAGCCAAGAGATATATATATATATTATCTTCTTTGTTACCAATACATTTATATATCAACCTACATTAGCGATACCTTCTATTTAGAACCTATTAACCATTATAGGACCACCGAGCTAAGTTTGCAGTGGATCTGCAATTTTATCCATTTTTGTTTTTGTTTTTGTTTTTAATATTTCGCCAGTTTTTTGGTATAGGATGAATTATCAAATAAATTATAATGCATATCAATAAAATTGAATTTTATTTAAATAAATATACTCATCCATTGTTCTGAGTGCCCCTCAGTCACCTGCTTTTTTCTTTTTCTTTTTCTTTTGATATACACTACATTTCAGGTGTATGGGTGTACCGTTCAGGATGTTGTTTACTATATTATAAACATCCTGTTTTTTGATAGGCTATATTATATTAGAGAGCCTATCAATAGACTTTGGTGTGAGACTTGCCTAGTGCGGATACCTTTTTCTCTTTACAAACCTTTCTATCATAGTCAGCATTAATCTTTTAAGCAATTTGTGCAACAGTAACTCTTCTGTGGGATAGGACCCAGCTTTCGCACCTCGCGCGCATCAATGAACCATGGGCACTGATGACCCTGCTGCCTGTTCACCGGTTGTCCTTCGTTGGACCACAAGGTACTAACCACTGCATACTGGAAACACCCCACAAGACCTGCTGTTTTGGAGATGCTCTGTGTCACACATTTCACCAGCTAACCTGCATTTTGGTCACTGTTCTGACCTATCCCTGCATTCACTTGCTGGTCCGAACTGAACATGCGCACACCTGGTCTTTTCAAAACTTCCTGCATTCTTTTGATTAGCTAATTACCTGTCAGCTCTGTATATTTAAAGCACCTGTTTCTCTACTAAGTTGACAGATCTTCAGGTCTCTTTACCTGTTAGGTCACTGTTCTCTCTGGCTCCCATCTGCACATTGGTATCCTGTGTTACCTGTTCCAAGATGTGGTAACTGTGGTATTATTGCAAGAACCTCATGCCTCATCATCGGTCCCGTCCTCAAGCTATTTGCTTTCCAGGGATCTCAGTGCATCAGTTCTCTGCAGTTCACCACCTCTCAGTTGGTATCCTGTGTACCCCGTGTCACGATCAAGACCTGCGGTATTGTTGCAGGAACCTCGTGCATCATAATCAGTCCTGTTCCCTGCTATTCGCTTCCTAAAGACTTCAACGCTTCGATTCACTTCCTTTCACTTGAACCTCTGCATTTATCATCCAGCAGTTATCCGTTAGACTCTGCACCTCTCTGGGGGTAAGTCTATCTAGAGCGGGGCTCCGAGGTCTATTCCAAACTCAGGCTCCATGACACTCTGACACAGTTGCCTAGCTATAACAATTTGGCCCTTGTCGAAGTCGCTCAGATCCTTACGCTTGCCCATATTTCCTGCTTCCAACACATCAAATTCAAGAACGGACTGTTCACTTGCTGCCTAATATATCCCACCCTTTGACAGGTGCTATTGTAGTGAGATAATAATGTTATTCGCTTAACTTGTCAGTGGTAATGATGTTGTGGCTTATACTTGTATACTTATGCTTTTGGCTGATTATTAAAATAAAATGTATAACAATATGGAGTGCCCCCTTTTCTTGATAGATTGTTAATGCAAGGAAGAAAAATGTGCTATAAGGGTAAGCTGCAGAGAGGATATTAATGATTTTTTGAGAGGCTGTTTCAGTGTGGTAAAGAATCTGTTACAGGAAAATAGTTCTTGACATTATTCGGCCTGTATTATTTCTATTATCTCAGTGGTTTTCTTTTCTTTGAATGGTTGTCATGTTAATAAACTTAATTCAGTATAAGGGGCCTGATTCATTAAGGATCATAACTTAATGAACCTACTGTACTGTGCTACATGAAAAAACAGTATTTAATTTATGTGCAAAACAGAATACTAATTTGCACCCCTTGCATTGTACCATGGTTTTGTCCAGGAGACTGAAATAAGAAGTTTCTTAAGTTAAGATCCTTAATGAATCAGGCCCAAGGATCTGAAAAATGAAGCGCTTTTCTATTTTTTTCTGTCTCCATTTATATAGGGCCTGATTCATGTTTGGTTCATGTTTGCAACATGCATGCAACTTGCATTTTAAAAAGACTGTATTCAAATCCAAACATTTCTCAAAATACGTTTCGATTTGAATGTGGGTGTAAGTATACTCTGCCTAAACATTACTTGCGATATGTAGATACACACAACAGACTGCAATGTACGCAAAAGCATCTGTTCACTAAAAGGACATATTATACCACATTACAAAATGTCATTATAAAATACACGATTAACTCTTAACAGTATAATCAATAATAAATATATGGAGCTTTCTCTTTTACATTAAGTACATAAATCAGGATGCTTTTAATTCGTACTTTACATACCATGCATTTATATAGTCAATTTTCCTTGCATACACATGTTCTATCTGGTGGCACGCACACATGTAATTTTTAAAACAGTCATTTCATGTCAATCATCACTATCAATCGTCACTTTCACCTGCCCTGTAACTGAAGCAAATGATGCGGCTGAAACCAATCGTACTTACAAGAAACTCAAGACTTGAATTGGCCGCATCGCCCTTGGCACGCCATTACTGTACATGGTCTACGTTCTTTCTCCCCTTCCCTCTGCTATACTGCCTCTCAATTCATAGCCAGTCATAAGTGTCATTTGCATTCAGACATAAATTGCATGCAATTGCGTTCATTGATGTAAGGTCCGTTTATGAGCATGCACAGAGCTATTTCACGCAAGATATGGCACACAAGCAGACTTACATCCAAACATGAATCAGGCCCATAATGTTTATCTGTGGTCATATAATTTATAGGCAAGGGTCTGTCCACACAAGTGGTTTCTCAAGCGACATTCCAAACACAATTTGAGAGGATTGCTAGAGAAAAAGTGATGCATAATGATCAATAGATCTCTATGTCATGCTATTTATTGGCGGATTGAAACACAGTATAAGAAACTGCTTTTGTGCTTGAGCCCTTAGGATATAGTAGCTGTTGCACTACCAGTCAAATAATTTGTTTTTGGAGTGTACCAAAAACTCACTGACTAATGTTGTACACTTTATAGTGCACAATAATTTATTTTAAAGACATGTTCTCTAAGTTTGATCTATCTAGTTTTTTTTATCTTTTCATTACAAATAGGCTAACTCATGTACCATTTCTCCGTGACTTTTAGATGCTCATATGCAGTTTCATGCATTTTCATACTAAATTGTCCACTATCCTAAGTGAGTCTGCTATGGACAAGATTCTGCCCCGGACTGGCCCACTGGGGTACTAGGGATATCCCTGGTGGGCCCCACTACCTCTGCCACTCTCCGCAGTCCCCCTTCTACAGAAAGAGTAAAGCCGGCACACCCCTACATGAAAAGAAGACCACTTTGTACAGAGACAAAGTGTGTTCCAGTGTGAGGGAAGAGCTAAGCTTGAAATATTACATGTCACAGATGAGCCTCTGAGGGGCGGGCATGTACACACAGTATTCGAACTGTGCAAATAGTTTCCATTAGGTAACAAGACCTGGAGCACAGTGTTTGGATTCACTGCTCCACTGCTGAACCCCCTCGTTGCAGTCCAACTGTTTTCTTTTCTTCTGAGGTCAGGACAAAACTGCCTTACTCAGGGACAGGCTGGGCTAGGGGGCAGGGGGCATATGCTCCCCGGGCCTGTCCCATAGTGGGCTACCTTGAGCGGGGTCACTGGGCCACATGCATTTTTATTCCATTAAAATAGGCTACTGAGTCGAGTCTTGCCCACCGGGCTAAAATTTGCCAGCTCTCTCCTGGCCTCAGTGATCTATTTGCAGCCAAATGAGTGGGATACACACCTCCCTGCAGCTTATCAAATGGTGAACTCCAATCATCTTTCTTTCTGGACATATTCATGATGTTATGGGTGACTTGTATTAGCATATTGACTATATGTTGGGTATGAATAGCGTATTTACATCAGTAGTAAATGCGCCGGGTTTATATCAAGTGTACATCAAACATACTTATGCCTAACTCAGCTATACATGTACAGTAAAGAAACCCATACACAAATAAAATAGACGCCGGTCCAATTCTACATAGTGTGTACGCATTACAGTAAAACTTCTAGTGAAGAATGTGGTGGTAAAGGAACACGTACTACTATGGGGGGGATTGTGAGGAGAATGATGCGTGGGTGCTGGGACTGTCCTGTGGGCCCCCAAGTGTCCTGTTATATATAGAATTACTGTGGACCGTAGATACATGACCATGATAGTGATTGTTATAGTATGCTGAGACATGTGGGTCAAAGGTTATCATGGAAAATTATTTTTAGTCTTACTGATGTATATAATGTATGTTGTATATAGAATTACTGTGATTGCAACATCCACATTCTACAGTAATAACACACTCATACCCCTTCCACAAGCTGACCATGCTCAGCGTTGTGCATCATGTTATGTGGGTCTTTAACATTAGTTTCCCTGATGGGCCCTTCATGCCCCATTCCAACAATGGCAAGATTACAATATCAAATCTGATTAACACTCTTAGTTCACCAGTAGAGAAGTCAGTGCATAATTGCTCATCATGGTGAAATAGAATTCCCCACCACATTGATTTGCCTCATTTTAATAAGGGCTTGAATGATGTTTAATGCATAGAGAAATTCAGCTTAAAGCAAATGCAGATTAATGTATAGCAAAATATTATCCAGATAATGGAAATAAAGCATATCCATGCCAGATTATTATCGATTGTTCTGTTTGTGTGTTAAAATCAAAAGGTATTAAAATAAAGTAGAGTTAACAATGAACTACTTTGTGGAAAACCAAAAGATTGTGAAAGCAGAACATATAATATTCACATAGTTGCTTGTTCTAAAATGTTGCAACCCAAAAACAGTATTTTCCAAGACTTTTTACTATTCTGAAAAAAAAAACAACCTCAAAAACTATTTTAAGGCATTAGATGAAAAAAATCAAATCCAAATGCCTAAGCTGCTTAAAAATCAGTTTAGCCCACCAGATGGTGCTAGAAAGATATGATGGCATTATAGAAAATGTGGGCGAAAAAGAATTTGGGCAAAGTGAAAAACTGTTGATATTAAAATTTCACATGCAGAAAGAAAAACGATTTTCCTATTGCATAGGACTGTAGTTTCTATTGTGATAAGGCTTCATGTTTATAGTTTTCCCCTGCATTCCAGTATTTTGTTATTACTTTCTTTTTAGATCATTGGACAAATTCTTAAAATGACATGTTAATAGTGGTTTAGATTGTGTTCTAAAAAAAATATAAACGTAATGTATTTTTAACTTGCTAAACATTTGGAATTTGCTGTTTTAAACTTAATTTAAACCCATTTGGGAAATAATCCATTAGAAATAAATGAGCATGTCCCTGTTCAGGGAGAGGTTGTACCATATTTTATTTAATATTTTTACTTTGTAAATGTGTGATATATATGTTTTTTATTGGGATATAATTATTTATTAGTATAATAAGCAATTAGGTAAAATTTGACTGCGCTGGATAGAGAAGACAGAAGGCTTCTAATAGAACAAGTGAATAATTTAATGATTAACAATATTAAAGAGACATTATCATTCATTCAGTGGCACATGCAGAAAGCCTTGGGCATTTATACGTCCCATCATTACACTAGTGTGTCTGGCTTAACCCATCCAGGTGCTCCTTTGCTACTTGTTGTGGGGACTCTTTCCCAGCAGGCCAACTGGAACACCTCTTGCCACTGTATATAAAGGATGACCTAATTAAAATCAATTAGACTAACAATCACTGTTTAGCAATTTGCAGAATACCAATTTATTTTTCAATCAATGAAATTAAAACTATAAAAGGCTTATGCATATAATAGCACATATAAATATAAATATAAAACATTCCTTAGGTCTTCAGGACACAATCTGTTCCTGTTCTAATCCTCAAATTGCTCTTTCAGGGCCTGATTTTGAGTTAGGGGCAAAGCAAAGAAAAGGAGCAACTTTGCACCTGAACATACTATGTTACAATATTGACTTATTTTTTGCACACAAGGAAAATACTGGCTGTTTTTTCATGTAGTCAAAAAATACTTGATAGCTTTATTTTTACACTGAAATTAAAGTTGATCTATGACATGCCGTATCCCTACTATAAATCTGTCCCAACACTTTATATTTACCTTCTCCTTCAATGCAACATGGTTTTACCAAGGTGCAAATTTGCTCCTTTTCTATGTTTTGCCCCTAACTCAAAATCAGTCCCTCAGTGTTCATTTCTCTGGTTCGATCTCCTCTCCATTTCTCCGATCAGTTGGAGTACAACAAAGCTCAGCCCTAAGTCATCTGCTCTTCTCTATCTATACTAATTCTCTTCAAGAACAAATAAGCTCCTTTAGATTTCAGTATAAACCCTATGTGGATGATACCCACATTTATCTTTCCTCTCCGGATCTCTCACCATTTGTGTTGGCCCATGTTACTGGATGTCTCTGCCATTTCATCTTGGATATTTACTAGCCAACTCAAACTCAATCTTACAAAACCAATCTAATCTTTCCAAAAATGATCTACCTACCTACAATAAACCCTACACTTAAAGCTTGCTACCTAGGTATTATCCTTGAATCAGAACTGTCCTTTTTAAGAAACATTTCCAGACTATGCATGTATCTCAAACAAGGCACTGAAAAATCTTTCATTGATGCACTCATAATCCCAGCACTAACTATTGAAATTCCCTAAATAACTGGTCTTCCCCTGACAAGATTGTACCCCCATCCCATCTTTTTGTTGAATGAAGTGGCAAGACTAACTTTGCTTGTAAAATGTTTTTCTTCTGTTTTCTCCGCTCTGTCAGTCCCTACATTGCCTGAAAAATACCTCAGTTCTGAACTGTCAACCTCTCATGAATATATTAATGCAGGGTTTGCCAAATCCAGTCCTCAAGACTCCCTAACAGTGCAGGTTTTCCGGATCACATGTGACATAATTAGGGCCACCTGTGGATCTGTTACAATGTGTCAGTCAGTAATAAATACATCTGTGCTCCAGCAAGGAGATATGGAAAACCTGCACTGTTGGGGAGTCCTGAGGACTGGGTTTGGGAAACCCTGTATTAGTGCTAAATATGTGTACTAATGCCGTTATAGGGCTAAGAAACAGACATTCTTCCAGTGAATGCATCTCATTCTTAGGATAGGAGTAAGGGGCAATTGGATGCCTGTGAACCAAACTAAATGCTTCCCAGACGCAGCGCTGGAACTGGAGCCTCTTGCTGACTGTCTAGTTTCAGTAGCAATAAAATGAAGACTCTTAACTGTATATAAATTGTAGGTCAGACAGCATTACAGTCACACCAGCCATATACATACGATGGGTGATGGTGTCCTCATAAAATAAATAGTTTGATAATATGGCTGCTTATTTTACTATACATTGTCTGTTTTAACTTGTTTAACACAAAAACAATGTAGACTAATAATTATTTAATGTATTTAAAAAAAAGTAATTTGAGTAATGTGATGCAAGGTTTTTGCCATTCCTTGTAAATGCTTATAGTTAACTAGTGTTTTTGTGGGGTATATTTACAATTTAGAGAAAAGCCTTATCTCCAGCGAAAATCAGTTATGCAGTGTGCAGATGGACCCAAGACTGGCCGGTGAAGCTGTAAAAGTATCAGCCAGTATCACCTGGTAGCTGAGTGGCTCTCAGCTCCTCAATATTGTTGTTAAACCTAGGTCATTGGTGATGTGGTATGGAGGGTCGTATAACTAACTGGAGCGATAGGGTCCATTGCAGCATCCCTATTGTAGTAATGATCAATAGAACAAGAGAACAAGGATTTTCACAGGCACCCATTACAGTAGAGAAATCTGAAATATTTTGGTCCATTTCCATCATTTATTTCATTCCAAGATCCCTCTCCTGAAGCTTTGTACCATCTGAGTGGGCTATGCAAGTATTCAATAATGAGTTTATGTAGTTTGGATATTGTATGTTTTGGTGTTTGGGTAGTTGAGCATAGTTGTTCAAAAGGTATATGTCTCTGTGTAATTTCTTAAGCATACTGTTTGTGTCCAGGAAATGTAGGTATTTCCAGTCTTCCATCTAGATTGAATGCCAATGAAGGGTTGCACCCCTCCAGTGTTCACCAGCTATCCAGCCTGATAGACCCTAGCCACCACTTTAAAGACACTGGATTTAGATGAGGTTCATAGTTGCATATTAGCTACATAGGGCATATAAGGAGCAGCCATTGATTAAATATATTTATAATATCTTAGATTCTCCCAAAACATGTGAAAGTGGGTGAGATGGTAGGTTGGGTAACTGGTGACGGATTGGGAGTACTGGGGAGTACCTTTGCTGGCAATCTCAAGGCATTTACTCTATCGCAGTCCACTGTTTGGAGCCTATATCACTGTCTCTTGTCCATTATATTTTTGTATTTAACAGTAGCCTGATAATAACTGGTTATATAGGGAAGCTGAAGACCTTCCTAGAGGCCTCTATTTATATTATTTCTAGCTTCAGATGAGATATTCTCATGGTCGTTCTAGTGTGCACAGTAGAGAAAAAGCTACAAAATGTGGTGAGCTAATTAGCTGAGCATTTTTTGAGGTGAGAGGTATAGCTCTCCTTTTAGTGGAGGCTAAATATGTTGGGTCATGAGGGAGAAGGGAGAGGAGGTAAGGAAGTCCATGGTAAAGATGGAGCAGGAAAAAGTCAGCAAGGAGGGGAAGAACATACAAATAAACCATATAACAACTACTGTTCACAATAAACGACTCCTGGGCCACATGACCAAATATTTTAGTCTACATTTATATCTCCTATACTTGTCAATTGTAGCCACTCTTTGGTTCAATATCTTGAAAATTAGTCAAAATGTGCTACTTACTGTATGAAGAAGAAGATATGCGAGGATAGTCCTGAGGTAATCATTCACGTGTGGGACTGCACTATGTCATGTGCTGCCTGTCCAAAGTGTGTGAGATGTAAGTGCAGGAGAGAGGGAGAATAGGATGTACAGTGGGGAGGTGCGAAATGGATTTCTAGGACTGCGGGCTGAAGGAGGGACTAGCCTGTCCATTAGGCATCGCCAGAGGAGGGGGGATTTCCGGGCAACTGAACCCCCCTAAATGTGCGCCTGCCAGGGATGAACATAAAGGTCTGACAGCTACCTGGTTCCTAGTAACTTTAAAAAAGTAGAAAGGGAGGGAAGGCACTCCAGTCCAAAAGGTCCTATCCTATTTATAATTCTAAGACCAATTCTATTGAAAAAAAATAAGAAAAAATATATTCATTTTCCATCATGGTGAAATATTAAAAATAAGAAAGATCAAGAAAGTAATACCAGAAAGAATAAGGTGCGCCATTAAAAATTATTTATTCAAACACTAAATGGGGCCAATCTATTCTGGTAATTTTAAGGTTTCTCTAGGTTATATAATGGTGATATTCACTATATTTCCATCCAGTGTGGTGCTCCTTCATGGGAAATGTAATTTATACATATCCTAATAAATTTGTTGTTTCATACAGTTTTGCGTCTTTATTTTAACACACCATCAACAACAGTTATGTAGAACTCATTCAAACACTTCTTCTTCACTGCCAAGTAGTATAGGGGACTGTTTGTTCTTATATTAGAATTTACTTATTGTTTATTATTTAGATTATTCTTTAACAATTATATCATACTCCAATTGATACAATTCAATATCCTAGGTGTATCCTATACCTTAAATCTTAAAACAATGTATCCAATCTCCCACAGCTTTATCAATATTGTTGTTAGATTCATCTGACCTAATATATTTATCTATATAGATATGGTCAATCGGATCGAACCAAATTAATGTTCTGAGAAAAGGTTCATAATTTCACATTAAAAGGGTTGTTGCTTTAATATATTTTCACTACACAATCTCTCTATGCAGATTAGCCCATGCATTTATTATTCAAAAAGACTGTCCAAAATTTGTGTATATATTTTTCTTAATTTGTTGCAATAAAATTGGTTTCAAAATTACAAATAGGATAGGACCTTTTTGATTGGAGTGGATTCCCTCCCTTTCTTCTTTTTTTCTTGACTTCAGTTTTAAAGGTAATGTGTATACATCAAGTGTGAAGAGCACCCCCTCTCTATGAATAAGAGGTAGCAATAAGCTGATATGGCGTATAAGGAGGTTAGGCCTATCCTAATTTGCATCTATCTTTTCTCTTTTCTATCTGTCTGGTTCCTGAATGCTTTACTGAAAAGTTCCAGGTGGTTGAGTAAGATAGAAAATAAAGTAAGATATGTCATTAATCCATCTACAAGTGGCCCCACCTTTATAATTGGACTATGATATAGATGCTAACATGGTCCAGGCAGATCAAATTTGTGCTCTGTCTCAAATTGCCCAGCAGTGTTCTACAAAAGTATCTGCACAGGAGGATGCTTCACGTTAAGTCACATCACCATTTCTACTGTTGGCCCTGCAGAGCCTAAAATTCATCTTTCTTATAGATTCTTTGAAAACTGCAGGGCTTTTAAAGAGAGTTGTTGGAAACCCCAGAAATTTTGTCTGTGTTGATTTGCCGGATGCACAATGCATGAATCATATTGAATATCACCACTTGCCTCTTTAATGACCCTGACTAATCTTCCTCTGCTGAGACTGCTTTGTGATCTCTAACCCAAACTCATCGGACAGCCAAAGAGTCTTAAACAGAAATCTGTCTGTGGGCTGCAGACTACAGAAATAGTCCAGGACTCTACAGTTAATTCCAGTTTGGTTTATCTGTAACTACTAAGCATAGTTAGTCTCTGGAGTCATTATATGACTCCAGAGACTTTAGAAGACTACATGCATTTGATCATTAAAATACACTGGAGATTTTAGAGAAGTAGCAAAGGAATGAGGTTCATCATCCTCCACCTCATCTTTTCCTTTACTTTCAAGCCTCTACAACCGAAATGTCAGTACATATTGGAGCTACTACAGTGTCTGCCAAGGAGAAATATAGCTATTTTTCTTTAGGACTCAGGGGTATATGTTTAAAACCTGCTAAAAAGTGGAGGTGTTTCCCATAGCAACTAATCAGATTCTAGCTATCACGTACTAGATAAATGATAGCTAGAATCTTATTGATTGCTATAGTCTGCGGGCCTGAGTCATTAAGGAGAGTAAAGCATAAAAAAGGAGTAACTTTGAATCTGGGCAAAACCATGTTGCATTGGAGGGGGAGGTATATTTAAAATGTAAGCACAGATTTATAGTTGGGATAGGGCATGTCCTAGTTCAACTTTAAATTTCAGTGTAAAAATAAAGCCATCAAGTATTTGTGTGCTAGATGAAAAAACAGCCAGTATTTATCTTATGTGCAAAATAATAAATTAATTTGCATCCCTTCCATTGTAACATGGTTTGTCCCGGAGAACATTTACTCCTTTTTCTTGCCTTACTTTCCTTAATGACTCAGGCCCTGCATCTCTACTTTTCCTTTTTGGAAGTTTGATAAATCTACCCAGTCTTTACAGTGGAAAGAAAGGACATTGACATTTATTTACTAAAAAATATCTTTTAAACCATTGTGTTCCAAACCAAAATCAAAATTACTATAGAGCGGTTTGAGGCTGGAATGTTAAACTGATGGCGATGTGTGGTGGATTCAAACGACCATAACTGTTTAGTCAAATTCACCCTGAAAAACTGCCAGTAAAAAGGCAGACTTTCTTTTATACCTGCTTCTGATAGAATAGTTAGCTATTTCCTATTTAGAACATGAGAGAAGGACCCTTGACTTATGAGTTTCGGGGACAATCATTATTTACTGATTAAGGATGCAAAATTAATCTCGGTGCTCATAGCCACCTCTTTTTTCTGGCTGTTTTTGTGCTGTTTTTTTTCCAGCAGTTTGCATTGTTATCATGTTAAAAATTGAGATGGATATTTGTAATGTGGTGCTGGAAAATCTGTCTAAAGCAAGCGGTTTCAACAAGCCACCCTGTAGTAAATCTAGCCCTTAGTCTGAAATTGGATGCATTGTTTTAAAAAAGTGACAGTTTTACTGTGAAGCCATGTTCCCTCCATTGAAATCATTTGCAGTTGATGACAAACCCTGGTCCCAAGGAACAGTCACTTCAGCTACCTGTGAACTGACTTTCACTGTAGGATGTCTACACAAGAGCAGAATTCTTTTAACTTAACGTCTGTCCCTTAATCCCCAATAATTTATGTCTTCCTTGGTTACATTTTCATAAACCTCATTCAAGCGATATTCTTCAATGGACCAAACTTTCCTTCTCCATTTGCATTAGGCTCTGTTAGTGTGGAGGATGTAGTGTAGAATACTATTCAGATTTTTATTTATCTATTCTGCAAGAAATAATCTGATTAGTTGGCACCTTATAAACCTTATTACAAATTGACTTATTGCCTGGAACCGTACCTTCTGGAGGGCATGTGTAGCAAATCTGCTCTAGAGACTTAGTGAAAAAGAAACAATATTTAGGAACATTTGGCTAAGGGTTTCATCCATTCCTCTTAATCGCCCAGTGGGACAGGATTATTTTTTTTAAAGAATGGTCTAAGGCAGGGGTAGGCAACCTGCGGCTCTCCAGGTGTTGTGAAACTACAAGTCCCAGCATGCTTTGCCAGTAGATAACCAGCAGATAGATGGCAAGGCATGCTGGGATTTGTAGTTTCACAACACCTGGAGAGCCGCAGGTTGCCTACCCCTGGTCTAAGGGATTCATCCATCTCTCTTAATTGGCCAGTGGGACAGGATTTTTTTTATAAGATCGGTAGATTTATAAACTGCATTCACTATAGAGGCCTGAATAAAATGACAGTCAAAAATTTATTTACCTTTCTACTTATTTCTTACATTTTTCAACCAGCCTCTACCGAAAAAGATCTTAGAGTGGTATATATATCAAAATATTTAAACTGTGCTTAGAGTGGTATATATATCAAAATATTTAAAGTGTGCTGTCTTTTAAATTACATTGGCATATTGATTTAAAATTGGATTGGTTATAGTGTCCCTTTCCAAGATTTTCAATGTGTTATTTTAACAAAAAAATAATATTGATTAAGTTGAAATAGATTTTGATTTTTATAATATACATCGGGTGAAATAAGTATTAAACACATCAACATTTTTCTCAGTAAATATATGTTTATGGTGGCTATTGTAATGAAATTTACACCAAATGTCAGAAACAACCCTTGCAATCCACACTTGCAAAGGAATCAAACCATAGATGTCCATAATTTAAGCTTTGCAAAAGTTGTTGCTGACATTTGGTATAAATTTCATTACAATAGCCACAATAAATATATATTTACTGAGAAAAATGTTGATGTGTTCGATACTTATTTCACCCGCTGTATATTTCTCCAAAAATATTTTTTTTATAAATACTGCTGCCTCTTAGAATTTGGATTCATCAGTGCAATTTTGCAAAGCTCTGGAATTCTCTTTTAGGATCATTCAAATTTTTATTGTGGTTACTGTCTGTTCTCCCATAAGAATTAATATCCGTAAGCATATTATAAGTATACGTAGCGAAAATTTTATTGGTATTAATGGAAATCTTAAGATCCAAAAATGATATAAAATATGTAAAATTGATAAGGGTAAGGAAATGTGTGGATAAAGAGAAGTGTGTTCTCTTTTTCTTTCTTTCTCGGTGACGACCAGTGCCCCCTCCCCTGCCCCCCCCCCACTATTATGTTATAAAATGTTATAGTTTCTTGAGTATTCTGGATAACAATTGTATACTTACCTGTCTGTTTAATGACAATCTCTTGCTGTCTTTGATATTTGCTATTCAAATATTTTCAGCTCCATTGTCATATGTTATGTATTGTTCTCTGTTTTTGTCTCTATTCCGACAAATGTACTAATTGTTGATTCTTAACTGTACATCATTGCTATTTTTCAAAATAAATAATTAAAAAAAAAAAATATGTAAAATTATTTTTGAATTGACAAGTGTTTAGCCATATAAGAGAGGGATTGCAGAAGACCCAAAATAGGTTGAATTTGATGGACTGGTGTTTTTTTTCAACCTCATCAACTATGTTAATATATATATTTGTCTTCATAGAGGCCTATGAAAAAAGTATATCAACTTTTTCTAATAGTATATTGTATCTCGTATTTATTGTTCAATTTTAGGCTCCTAACACAGATTTTTCTCAAGCACTTTGACGTTTATTTTACTTGTCAGGATGGATAAACAGTCTTGGCAGTGTCTTCAACAAACAAATTAAGCATTCACAACAATAAACATAATCCAGTAGCCCTCAACTCTGGCTATAACAGTAAGGTCCCTAACTGGACACTGGGCACTATTTTGCACCAGTCTTCCACCCACAGATCAAACCCAGCTTTTTAAGCTTCCTGTCAGGCATTGCTCTGGTTGACTCCTTAATTGATTAGACCAGGTGCTTCACCTGGTCTCCTGCTCTGTGTGTGTATGTGTGTGCGTGTGTGTGCAGATTTAACCCTCTCTGCACCTTTAGGCTGTGGTTTCCCAGGGAAACCACCACTCTTTCCTCTAGTAGAAGGTGGCAAAATGTCCCAATTGCCACAATATATATATATATATAATTATATATAAATATATATATATATATATATATATATATAGAGAGAGAGAGAGAGAGAGATGTGTATATATATATATATTTATATATATATATCTACTACGTTATATGTATGTATATGGACGAGTTCGCTGCTTCACAGTGTGTACTTCCACAGTGTATTCTACTACATTTCAGAATTCAATGTGTATGGTTATCCAGAAATAGGTAGGTTCGATACTTCAGAATAGCTGGTCTTTTTTGTTTGTATTTAAAGTATGCATAATACGTGCAATAATTAGCTGATTTTCAAAATTTGCCACACTATGGGGAAGATTCAATTCTTAAAATATCTGCTCAAAGTGCCTCCGGAACGGCCATGGGACACCTCGTGTGGATATTTTTTTTACAGAAGTAACGCTCATTTTTGCTGCTTCCCATAAAGGTGCGAGCAAAAATGAGTGTATCTTTTTACCATAATATAGGTAAAAATGCACACCCATGATGTTCTTAGGAACATCACAGACAATTGAATCTGTATGCACTTTCTTGCTTTCTTTTTTTCTGGGTGACCCTCTGCACTCGCCATGCACTCGTCATGTACAAATTGGGTGCAAGAGGTAGATATATACTGTGTATATAATACACACACATGACGGTAAAGTGGTTAGATTGGGTTAGATTGTGACCAGGGCCCTATAAGTCTGGAGTTTGTATTTGCTTCCCAAGCTTGTGTTGATTCACTCTCACACATTCTTTCTGGTAGGTTAATTGCGTTCTGAGGAGATTAACCCTTATAAGTGTGTGTGTCTGTGTTGTAGGGAATATAGGTGCTAATTGCTGTATAATATGAATGCATGTATATTTTATTTATCTTTAGAAAAATAATGAGTGGGGTCGCTCAGTACTACATTAAAAACAATCTTTTATTAAGCAGCTTATTGCAAATACCAATTGCGTACCATCAGACTAAGAACAAATGCTTATCAATTATTTGAATTTCAAGCAGAATGACACAGCATATTAGGAGACAGCTGACTATAGATACAGCTAAGGAGAGAATGCAACACCACAGCAGAGCTGTACCTTTTTTACTTAGTGTGCACCCCTATGTGCTCCCCTATGCATTTGCCTTGCTATGTATTATTATTGTTATTATTAATAGCATAAAAATGACCTATAAACATTTTAATGCACACACTATATGCTGCAAAGGACCAGTGGTCCACAGTACATAAATAATCTGCATGGAACAGTTGTCAGAATGAAATCCTGCATATGACTTCACATCAAAAACCAATGTTTGAAGTGATTAAAACAATACTTAGAAAAACCGGGAACTGTCTGGAACTAAGTCATGTGGACTGGTGAAACAAAAATTGGCCACAACCATAAAATATACATTTAAAGAAAAACAAGTGAAGAATTTGAAGAAAAGAACACTTTGTCAACTGGTAATCTAGGTAGTGGATCTTTCATGTTTTGGGGTTCTGTGGCAGGCAGTGGCACAGAAAAAAATTGTCTGTGTAGAAGGAATCGATTTAACTAAATGTCATACATCAAGAGGTTGGATATTTCAGTAAGATAACAACGGAAAGCATCAATCATGAAGTACTTAGAGGAAGGAGAGATTACGATTTTGGAGAGAGAGAGGAGAAAAATTCCTAAAGCAAGAATAGAAAGACTTCCAAGACTACAAGGAACATTTGGAAGCTGTGATGACACTGTCATTTACTGTTTTATCTTTTGTTTAATCTCTTAAATTTAGCAAATAAATAGTAATAATAGTAATAAATAGTAATTGCATATTAAAATATGGAGAATTGTTATGTTACGTATTATTTGTATTTTTTAATTGTGATTATTACAATTATTTATAGTATTTTCATGATTAACAAATATCATTGTTGATTTTTTTGAGGATACTATTATTGTCTGGACATATTAACTTGGAAACATAGAATTTGATGGCAGATAAGAACCGCTTGGCCCATCTAGTCTGCCTATTTTTTAACCTTTGGTAGACTCAAACCCTATTTGATGCTTAGTTTTTGTAAGGGTATCCTCATGTCTATTCCAAGCATGTTAAAATTGCTCTACTATATTAGCCTCTACCACCTCTGATGGGAGGCTATTCCACTTATCCACTACCCTTTCTGTGAAGTATTTTTTCCTCAAATTTCCTCTGATCCTACTTCCCTCCAGTTTCAGTGCATGTCTTCGAGATATAATACTTCTCTTCCTTTGAAGAATGTTTTCCTCTGTACCTTGTTAAATCCCTTGATATAATTGAAAAGTTATTTCATGTCCCCTCTTTCTCTACTTTTCTTCAAATTATACATATTAAGATTGTTTAGTCTGGGTAAGTTTCGTGCTGTAGGCCATGCACCATTTTAGTTGCCCTTTTTTGTACAGTGTCTAATGTATTTATATCCTTCTGGAGATATGGCCTCCAGAACTGAGCACAATATTCTAGATGAGGCCGTACCAATGACCTATACAGTGCCATTATTACTTCTTTCTTTCTGCTACTGATTCTTAGACCTATGCAATCAAGCATCTGACTTGCCTTCCTCATTGCTTTGTTGGATTGATTACCCTCCTTTAAGTCACCTGAAATAGTGACTTCTAGATCCCTTTCCTCCTAAGTAGTTTCCATTATAGTGCCGTTATTACTATAGTTAGCCTTTGCGTTTTTGAGACCCATGTGCATGATTTTTCATGTTTTGGCATTAAACTGTAGTCGTCACACTTTTGACCATTCTTCTAGTATGTAGTATTAGCACAATTTTTCTGTTTTGAGATTTTTGTTATAGTTCACAGGAGGAATGCAGCCTCTGAAACAACTACTGAGGTTCAGGAGACATAGTGAGCACCTATAAGGGTATTTTGTGTTTTGTTTTTATGTTTAGGTTGCTTTTTTTTATTAGACCTAGCTTTACTGTTTTGTTTACAAAGTCATTTTTATATTGTTTTCTTGGGACAGAGGGCTTACTTTTGATAGCTCTTGATAGCTTATTGTAAATAATGTATTAGAGCTGCTTCAATTAGATCTGGGTTACATGGCTCTAGTAGTGCTACTGGACAGGAGAGACATGATACAGAACTCTTCTACATAGACTGTCTTTTGCTGGTTGCAGTGGAAACAGAACATAGTGTTGACATGAGTATTATTTGCAACGATTGGGGGGGGGGGGGGGGGGGGGCTAGGAACCATATTGAATAGTTGTTGGCGCCTTCTCCTGATTCACAGCATTGGTGCCATTTTAAAACACAATTGCAGGGTTAAGCAGCCAGCACTCCACTGCCTTAAGTTAGCTGGCAGCTAGTAAGTGGTTTTTTATTATTTTTTGCATGTTCAGTGTAATCTGTACATGTTAATAGTCTAATTTCAGCAGTTTGTTCTTTATATGCAAGCACATATAGACACAGAAACAAATCTAGAAATCTCTTTGATTAATCATTTATTATGCTAAATAACTTGGTGGTTCACATTTTGTATCTTTGGTTCACATTTTGTATCTTTCAGTGTAGTTAACAGTTACACTAGTGATGGTTTGTTGAATTATTTTGGGCATAGGCATGATAAGCTGTCTTAAGGTTACTTGATTGACTTTGGGCGTGGGTGAGTGTGCTGCTTGCATCTAAATTCAATTTCATATTCCTGGAGTCCTTCCCAGACTTTGATATCTTTGTGGCATGCAATGTTATCTTGTTGAAAAAGCTTTTTGACAGAACATGAATAAATTCACCTGACTGGCAATATATTCAGATCTGCTGTGGCATTCAAGGATCCCTATGAGTGCCAAAAAACACACCATACCTCATAAGTCCATCGTCATTCTGTATGGGTGACACCAGGTGGATTAATCCTAAACTCATACATTTGCAACCACACCTATTTTTTACTCAAAAGAGGCAAACTCACATAGATTGTTGGCTGCCATACCTCATCTGTGAATAGATATGATAATTTGTGTGTACTGATATTTTTCTTTTAACTGTTGTACTTGACATGGCGTTTGTTGACTAATTGTACTCCATGAGCTCCATTAATAACAGTCTGTTTTTACCATGGGACTAAGCACCTTGCTATGACTTCGCTGTATTCTGCTCATGTCCTCTGCATGCTGGCAACGCTTCCTCCACTGGCACATCACTATATTGGGGAGCACCATTAAAAACAGTTTCACTATATCAGTTTGGATTGTTGCAAACTGTAGATTTACATTTCTAAACTTAACAATTTATATGATGCTGAGGAGTCCTAATACAAAACTGAAAACAAGAGAACAGGTGTAAGCAAACATATTTACCCCAAAATTACTTACATTGCCCTCCTCACAAGTTGTACGTATAGGGCCTCAGTCATTAAGGAGAGCAAAGCATAAAAAAGGAGCACATTTGCCCCTTTGCAAAACTATGTTGCATTGTAGGGGGATGTAAATTTAAATTGTGGGAACAGATTTATAGTTGGGGCAGGGCATGTTCTAGGTCAACTTTAAATTTCAGTGTAAAAATAATGCTATCAAGTATTTCTGTGCTACATGAAAAAGCAGCCAGTATTTTCCTTATATGCAATATAATAAACTAATTTGCACCCCTTGCATTGTAAACTTACTCCTTGTTTTTTTGCTTTGCTTTCCTTAATGACTCAGGACCAAAAAGTGGATATTTAAATTTAAAATGAAAGTTTCCTTCTGGTATAGAAAAACTCCCCAAAAAAGAACTCTGGTCTCCTTACAAATTTTCTGTAAGAATCACCTAATTGTTTGCCACAATTAATTCCCCTAACCCAACAATGCTCATATGCCTGGATATTCTTCTGGCCTCAGCTCCTGGTAAATATTTAGAGATAGAAGGGCTGCTACTTTGATGCTCAGCTGCCTCAATTGTCTCAGGTTGTATTCACCAGACTCCTTGGTGTCAGCCCGGCAGGGGACTAAGGGATGCATTAGGTTTAGAAGGGACAACCCTATAACAGCACCTTTTGACAGATAGTCATTCTCAAAGGATCCCACTATGTAAGACCAACCCTGACCCAAACCCTGGAGCATGGAAAAACTACAGGGCATAGAGGTTAGAGTGAGAGCCAGGGAAGCTGGTTGGTCTTTTTGTTTCCATCCTGGGAAGAACTCCAGTGTTGAAGTGTAGGCTGGGGGACTGAGGAGAGGAGAGATTGTCAGGTTGCGTAGCCAGAATTCAGCAAGTCAGGACATCCAGGTGATTGTAACTCCTTAAGCTAGTGGGTTAAGAGACAGATAATGTGTTAAACCTACCTGCCATTTATTTACTGTCTGTATATAGAATTTTAGTGATTGTCACAGCATCCGTTTGATACCAACATGTAGCAGGGAAACAAAATAAATCAGGACCTTTAACTTTCCTCCTTTTTCCTACCAATCTATTTTAGTCTACTGTTTTTGCCCATTTCTTCATTCACAATATGGGCAGAAAAACAAGAAATACTTTTGCATGATAAACTGTCCCCTTGCACCCTCTCCGATGGTTTATGATTTTATTTAATTGTTAAAAAATCATGTTTAGCTACATTTTGCAAGTGTTATGGACTGAATTTTCCATTTTCTCAATTACTAGATGTTTTTTTGGAAGTCCAGATTATTGTTTGTTACTGTTCTTTGCAGTGTACGAAGTGTGCCTTTATGAGACAATATGTCATACTGGCACTTCTAAATTCATACTGTCCCTGATCTGCAAGCATGTATTTATCTGCTCTGCCCCACTGATCAGTTGCTCATGTGTTCACTATGTTGTGTGATTTGTTTATTTTTTTATGGTTGGGTGGTAGAGTGGGGGGGTGTTCATCTGGTAGGGGCATTCGTGCACAGGGGAGGGGGGTTGCTTGGGTTTGGTCCAGTTACCATCACAGTTAAGAGGCAGACACAAGATGTGTCATCAGTGGGGGTGGGGCAGAGCTCTAGCAGCGCAGCAGTGTGACCTACTTGGTCAATCAACTGTCACATTGTTCCCTCCTCCCATGTGGAGAGTGATGTAGATGCTCCCATCTCCTGTCATGCCTGAGTAAGTCTTGTACATCCAGTCGGGCAACAATGTAATGAAGGAGAGGGCAAACTATGATGAAGGGGTTGGCACACTGTGATGAAGGCAATAGCACACAGTGATGAAGCAGATGGCACACTGTGATGAAGGATAGGGCACACTGTGTTGAAGGGGTCACACTGTGATGAAGAAGGTTACACTGCGATGAAGGGGGGGCGCACTGTGATGAATTAGAGGTCACACTATGATGAAGGGGGATATTATTTAAGGAGAGGGCACACTGTGATGAAGGGGGACACTCTGTGATGAAGGAGAGGGAACACTGTGATGGAGGGGGCACACTGTGATGAAGGATGGTACACTGTCATGAACAGGGGCACACTGTGATGAAGGAAGTGCACATTGTGATGAAGGAGAGGGCACACTGATGAAGGAGAGGGTACACTGTGATGAAGAGGATGTACATTGTGATGACGGCGAGACACACTGTGTTAAAGGGGGTACATTGATGAAGGATAGGACACACTGATGAAGGGAGGCACACTTATAAAGGAGATGGTACACTGTGATGAAGGAGAGGGCACACTGTGATGAAGGAGAGTAGACTGTGATGAAGGAGTGGGCACGCTGTGAAGAAGGAGAGGGCACACTGTGATGAAGGAGGCTGCAGTGTGATGGTGAAGGGGCAAAAGTGTGAATTCCCTAGTAAGAGGGAAAAATAGGTGCAGACAGATAGAGTGTATCAAGGAGTATGGGAAGAGCAAGAAAAGCAGGATGTGAGGCACAGGGTAGAGCAGGTAGGGAGGGACAGAGAGGCATACCTGCAATGAAGATAGGGGCACGTAGGAACAGAGAAAGGAAGCAGATAAAGGGTAACATGGAAGATATCAGGGATTTATTTTATATAGTTTTATTATAATATTATGGAGATATGAGCGAACATGTATGTACACAAAGTAAATTATGAGGGAAAGGTGGAGGGGCACAAAGGAAAGGTAATTGTAAACAGGAGAGGTAGGGGGCACAGGGTGGATAGCCTTTCATCATTTAGTATGTTTTATATTATACTATATAGTGTTAAGATGCATCTAAAATTAATTTCATTTTTTCAAAACCCCTAAACCTTCGGAGGGCCTAGGTGGCCGTTCATCACAAAGGGAAAATTCTATACCAGCACTTCTGTATTTCTACTTTGACCACTGGTTCTCTACCTTTATTACCTATATTCCCCTTTATCTTGTTCTAAATGATATGTGTATCAGTGGAAGAGAAGTCTGCAAAACCTATTGCTCTTAGTAATCTGTGGACAGAGGAATACAGAAAATATATATAATAAACTATGTTATCTCACCCAATCCTTTCTTCACAGGACACAATCTGTATAGTAATTTATATTAGCGGTAATAGCAAAGTCTCCCTGTGGAACTGTTGTAAACATGACACAAATTGTAAATAACACACTCAGACACACTTGCCGAAGCGGTATTACACCCCCTTAGAAAATGCACAGGTATGTAATAGTTGTCCTGGGCGCTGTACAATAAAAATTATAACATAATAGTAAATAATAAAAATATCAGATATTCAGCTGCTGTGTTGAGAGGTATGTGCCGACCTCTGAAATGTACAGACAAAGAAAAAAATGAAAGACTGCATTTGAAACCTGAATATGACAACAATCATAAAATAGAATAAATCTTTTCACCTTTTCCATAAAAGATTTATCACATTTATTAATACACAGCTGATATACAATATAAAATATAATATTATTAGAATAGACTCATTATAATAGCCAATAATCTCTGACTAAACTGCTTAGCTTCGAGGATATGATCTCAATTAATGTGAATGTTGGTAGAAATAATATTTAATGAAATAATCTTCAAGATTTTTCCAGACGGATATCAACAATAAAGTCACAGCTATAGTCTCCGAATTACCACATGTGCGGCCCCAATTGAATATAGAAACTGTGAGATGTGGGCAATCTTACCCTCCTAATTATTCCTGTAGATCAAGAAGTCCCAGTATCAGTGAATGAGTATATTGTTCTGGCAGCACGGTGGCTAAGTGGTTAGCACTTCTGCCTCACAGCGCTGGGGTCATGAGTTCAATTCCCAACCATGACCTTATCTGTGTGGAGTTTGTATGTTCTCCCCGTGTTTGCGTGGGTTTCCTCCGGGTGCTCCGGTTTCCTCCCACACTCCAAAAACATATTGGTAGGTTAATTGGCTGCAAAATTGACCTTAGTCTGTCTGTGTGTATGTTAGGGAATTTAGACTGTAAGCTCCAATGAGGCAGGGACTGAAGTGAATGCGTTCTCTGTACAGCGCTGCGGAATTAGTGGCGCTATATAAATAAATGGTGATGATGATGATGATGATGATTGTTCTGGATTAGCAGACCTGTGGAGAATCACTCACTAGTTCCAGTACTAAGAGGTGTGTTACTAAGCAGGCTGCATGTAGGTCTGTACTGCTCTTTACTATGTAATTGGGAAATCATGAATGGAGAATCGTCCTTAATTCTTAATACTTGCAAGTAAGAAACAACGGCTCCCGACACAAGAGCAGCCTCAATTAAGATAAATATAACAGCTCTAATCGGAGTGTTAGCGGAGATCTGTTTCTCCGATATAAAGAGACAGTGTTCACCAGTGTATATAATAGTATCCAAATACCGTGTAACAGTGATAATGCACAGCGTAATTACCGCTCATGGTGTTCAAACTAAGATTTTCCTTTGTGCACGGTTCTTGTCCACCATTACATTCCCCTTTTTTAGCAGTCTTTTGATAAGAGATTTCAAAACCTTGACACATTTCTGTGTGATACACACTTTTATCTGAAGGAGATGTTTACAGATGGGAGGATCCATGTATTTAAATATCCACACACCTATCTGATATATTTGCTTAATGAGAACACCTATGTTTCTCTAATACTGTGTTCAATTGCAGAAAAAGTTATTGGAATGAAAAATAATAATATTTAAATATAAATAATTAATAACAAAATATATATAAATATAAAAAATAAATATCTCAGATTTGAATGAATGTGTCCACCTACAACATATATAATAATTCATATAAAGAAACAACCATTACACAGTTAGACAACAATATATTAACAATATGTTAACAATAACAAAGCTGCATTTACAAATGTGCAGCCGAATCTATATAAATATATGGACTATATAAGTTCTTAAAGCATGATGCAACCAAATGTAAGTGATTTAAGATATTAGCATCACATTACACATATAGAATTTACCCAAAATCAAGATCCAAACATTCATTCAAACCATCTGGTTGTAAAGTACTAACTAGGTGAATCCAAAAGGATTACCTGAGGCATAATTTATTGTATCTACCACCACCTCTTTCTGTGGGAATGATTGTTTCCAATCCAATCAATTTTAATTCTTTAGAATCATTATTATGTTTTTCAAGACAATGCTGAGGTATACAATGATTAGACTTTTAAGTAAAATATTTCCTGTAGTTCGTCCAAAGTATTGCAAGTCACAAGGGCACTGCAACATATAAATTACATATTTTGTGATACAATTAATAAAAGACTGAAGTAAATTTTATAAAGATTCAAAATTCTTCAGACATTGTATAGGACTACATGTGACACATTTCTTTTCCCTCACCTTTAAAGCAGACAATCATTTTTGTCAATTTTGAAAACCAGGTCTGTTATTACTTTCACCAAGCAATATAAGTTCTTTGTTTAAAATGACTGTGGGCTAAAAATAATTACCAAGATATTTTGCTTTTTTAAAAACTACTTTGGTATTTGGGACTAATGCAGATTTGAACAAGGGATCCAAAAGTAAAATGTTATGATTTTGGTTAAGGATCTTCCTTACTTTATTTGAACAGTTAATAAATCTTGAAACAAAGGGAATTTATCAAAATCAGAATCAGTCTTTTTTTGTTATTTTTAATAAGGTTTCTCTATTGAGTTGAGAGACATATTTTAATGAATTATCTAAGACACCTACCAAATCATTTTTCCTTGAAAGAATCATTTAGATTAGTTTCTTGTTTTATGAATTTTGTATTCATGGAGCAATTTCTCTGGTTTTTTTTATTGATCAGAAGGTATATTTTGAAACCATTTTTTGTGATGATTACTATGAAAATTTATAAAATTATTAATAATTTGCATATGATTTTAAATTCAAGTGAAATATCTAGAAAATAAATAAAGCATTAAATGTTCCCATAAATGAGGGATTGTATGTGTTATGATTAAGATATGTGAGAAAACATGTAGCTGAATCCAAATCACCTCTTCATACAAAAACAAGTCATCTATATATCTTGCATAGAGGAGCAGGTTCACTGTAAACTCACCATTCCATATAAGATCCTGTTTAAAGTGACCAATATAGAAATTAGCAAAACTTGGGTGAACCGGGTACCCATCACTGTGCCAATTATTTGTAAATATAATGTGTGATCAAAAGTAAATAATTATGTAAGATGAACTGTATAGATGAGTAAATAAATTTGCAGTGATCTGGGGTAGAGGTATAATCTAAGAAAAATGTAACTGCTTCCAATCCATTTTCATGAGAAATATTAGTATAAAGAGACTGAGCATCACATGTCAAAAATAAAAACTCTGTTTCCCAGTGAATATGTTGTATAAGGTGCAAAAAAGTGTGGTATCTTTATTGTAAGAAGGAAGAGATGTAGCTAATGGTTGTAAAATAAACCAACATAAAATTAAAGATTAGAAATAAGTGACCCCATGCCAGAAATGATCGGGCCACCTGGGGGATGAATAAGGGGTTTGTAAATTTTGGGAAGATGGTAATATGTGGAAGTGATCAGATATTTGGAATAAAGAAAATATCTTGTTTCTTTAGTAATAACATCTTTTTCTAATGTAACATGTAGTAGTAGTTCACTAAGATTTGTTTGATATTAAAGAGTGTGATGTGTTGATATAACTTTATAGAAATTCTTATCTGTTATCTGTCATTTTGAAGACATTGCCAACTTCTTTATTGATGGGTTTAATCATTAAAGATGTATCTTCACAGAGTTCTTTGAGTGCTTTTTATTCTACTGATGAGAGATTATTTGATTTTCTGTTCCTTTTCACATTAGGTTTAATGTGTTCCATATGGATTTTGGAAAATGTATCAATGTAATTACCTCTAAATTGAAACGGATAAAAATTGGATTTATTTCTAATTTTTTTTTTCTCTTTTGTTAACATCAAACACTGGGCTAATAATTCAACTTTTTCTGTATACCTGAATTAGATGTATATGTGGTATCTATGGTTTCTAATATAAAAATACACCCTGCATCATTTTTTTTTATCCAAAGCAGTTGGAGACCCATTAAATATTTTTTATTTTTTTTGAGGCAAAATATGTTTTTTTATTTATTTAAATCAATGAATGAATGAATTAAAACACTTAAATTGACTAGTTCTTCTGGGGCTTTATACAGAATATTAGAAGAGAAGTTGAAGATTTGTTTAGATGTTTTTCTTCTTGCTCTTTTTGGGCTTCCCTAACTTAAATGTTTGTAAGAATTGTAAATTTTAATCTGGAATTCTCTTTGGTGAATTTGATCTATTTTGCATCTCAATTTTGGTTTAGATTTTGTTTTATAGAAATCATCCTCATAAATGAATTCTCTATTTTGATCTTTTGTATCTGGAAACAGCATGAGATACCATTTTAGAATAGAGTTCTTTCTTCAAAGGAGAGTCAGATCTTTGTCTAAGATGATTGGTATCTGAATGAATGAATGATTTGTTTTTGTTTTTTTTGAATAATTCCTTAACCTATATCTCTCAACTCAATAGAGGAACTTTATAAAATATAACCAAAGCATAAATACTGATTTTGAATTTTGTTGAAATAAAATAAGAAAGATCATTTACCAACATCATAACATTTTACTTTCGGATCCCTTTCCATTTTCAACAGTAAAGGAGATTTGTCTTACCGGTAAGCAACCGATGTTCATACCCTCCAAAGGGATTTGAAAAGCACTAAGTTAGATAGGCAGCTGTGAATCCTGCAGCTTGTGCAGTAATTAATCACTTTCTCCGACAGCCACACTGAGTGTTACCTTCACTTTGGTCTGTCCGGAAGCAGGTTAGCAAAGAAGGTTAATTCCACCTCATTGGTTCCTATTCGTACAGGGATAAAATCAGGAGTTTGCGCCTGTGAAGAGTTTGCTGGCATGTTGCTGAACACCAGGACTTTCTCAAAGCTACTCACAGGTCCTCTGAATACTAATGTATAGAGACTTAAGGAGGCTGGTAATGTCAATAATCATAGCCATTAAAAGCCATCCTAACTATATACTCACATTTCCAACATAAAGATTATAATGAATTATTATAATATACTCACATATGAATCCAAATATTCCAAAATTAAAATAAAAAGTAAATTCAATTCATATAGAGGTATATATACAATATAAAGAACCAATCCCGAACTAAATATTTAATTTAGTAGACTACAATGGATTATTTAAATACAAATATGATTGTATCCAGCATCACCAGTAATAAGTCATAAGAATACATATAATGAATGCATATAAGAGAAAAGAAAAAAAGAATTCGATGCACTTGGGTTCACAGACGTATAGTCCATTTCTGAGCATGTGCAGAGAAATTTTATGCGAAATATGGCACGTATTGGGATTTACGTTCCTTAATGAATCAGTCCCTGTATCAGCTAGAAATTGTCAAGTAGCTTTCCCCTGAAGAGATAGATATATTTTACAGTTATTAAACATATTGTTTGTTCACCATTATGAAAATTACAATTAACTGTGGCTCTTCAAAGCCTTTGAAAATCAAAATTTAAGCAGTTTTCTCCATGAGTCGCCAACGAAGTAGGAAAATAATAGTAAAGCAAATACATAATTAACAGACTGTGAGGTAACAGACTGTGAGGTAATTTGGATAATTATTTGTATGTACAGCAGGCACAGGTATTGACTGTGAGCTCTGCTAAGTCTTTGACCCAGTGTAAAAGAAGAATAAAAGTTAAAGTAGAACCAGGATAAGAAAATTCACTTCAACAAGGTGGAGGTTGAAGATTGCCCAATGTGGCAGGATATACTGGACAAGTCCACAGCATAACCATGCTGCAATTTAAACACAGCTTGAAAGTTTTATGTCTGGACATTTTTCTTATTAGATAAGTAAGAACATACCATTTCTATCTCCATAGAGTCAGATTAATCTCTGGTGGATAATGTTTCCATAGCGATAGGCCATTAAAGAGACTCTAGGTGGACTCCAGGTGGGAGGACTAGAAGTGACAAATTTTCTACAGATCATTCCTCCAGTTTTCTATCAAGCTGTACTGATAATTGGATTGGATTACAAATTCCAGGTATTCAGGATTATTTAGAAAGGTATTGTTTTTCTAAGATTCATATTATTGAAGATATCCAGATTAGAGTTTCCTGGTATTCTGGAATAAATACTTATCACAACTAATAACTTTAATACAGGGTCTGGTAAAGGGTTCAGGTCACCCTGGTCTTTTACACTTGTAGCCTTCACCCCGCCTTCCACACCAGGCTAATATGCTTGTGGGTAAAAACACATTCAGCCTTTATTTAAAATCTGCCTAAAGTTCCTAGAGTCTGTCACTGGAGCTTCCCATCCACCTGGCCTACGGCTGATATATTTGTGCCTCAACAGTGCAAGCTGAACCAGCTGTTTCCATTTCAGTATACAAGGTCATGCCATTACATGGATCTGTACTTATGACTTGGGACTGAGTGTGCCATCAGCTCCTGAACTGCATCTTACCAGGATGGTGTGACTCTCCCTCAGCCATGCTTTCACACCAAACATATTGACTGACAACTATTACAGCACTTTACAAGCTTGCCACCTAGTATCAACTTTATGGAGCTGCATATGTGATATATGATTATTTATCTGGCTGTCCGCACTTTGTACCCTTATTCTGCATAATTATCTCTGACTGACCCAGCCTACCCGGAAACACTTTTCCTGTCAAAAACCTGTTGGTGTTCCATTATCCACTATGCAGAAAACAGCACCAGAGGCTGGAGAGGGACCTAAACGGGGATCCTTCAACATATGACAAGAAAGGATTCTTTTGCAACCCCCCCCCCCCCCACACACACATCTCTTCAAGCCTCATCTGCACTACTGGCAGAACCTGCAGATGCTTTGGCTACTATTCAAGCTATGATTGTGTCTCTTCAGAATTCATTCAAAGTTGAATATTCCAAAAACTGTTGGCTGAACTTTGTGGAGAAATTGCACTGTTGACTAAATGTACTGCATCTATTGAACATAAAGCGGACTCAAATTCCAAAACGCTGCATGAAGCGACGCAACATATTGATTATCTTTACAGAGAGCTGGCATTCTTTAAAGATAAAGCAGAGGATCTTTGTAAAGAAATGGGCATGGTGTATTAAACCAGTGTTACAACCCCCTTAATCTAATCCATACCCAGACTGCACTTTTTAGCCATGTTGTTATCAGGAAGTATCAGTGATATAACTATAACATCTCATTGGAAATGTACTTCAGGGGTTAAGTTCCACCTCCACAGGGAACACTCAGGAGTTGAGTGAATTAAGCTACCATTGTTATTTCTGTTTGCTCCCTATTGTCCACTAGTGAGCTCTACAGACAACCAGGAGCCGGACACAGCAGGGGTCACCTGAGGGAGGACACCGGGGGAGGTAGGGGATGGGGCTGGATAGTGTGAGAAGTCCACCAAATGAGACCTTTTGCAACTCTCCTGGGCAGGCATTTTGCAAGGTGGGAATAAGTGGTGATAAAAGAGGCTACCCTGGGACCCTGACATGAATGTGACTGACTTTGGCCAAGAGATGCTCTGCCAGAGATGTGCTGTACCTATCCCACTGGATTTATTTGAACTGATTTCCTCTTTTGTTGAACCTGCTATCATTAATGGGGCCATGCTGTATTTAATCCTGTTCTGCAGAATAAATAATTCTTCTATTTTTCCTCCAATACCGTGTCTGAGTGACTTGGGAACCACGTATCTTCGCAAACTTGAAAATAGGGCACGCCGGAATAATCTTTGATTCCCCAATATTCCAGAGCCGGTGGACCATCAACAGCTAGAGCCGTATCTGGTTCGTTTATTTTAATTCCTGGTCCCCGAGCTTTCTGACCAAGTTATCCATGTTGAGCGAGCCCATAGGACCTTGCGCCCCAGACCTAAAGACACTGAACCTCCTAGGGATGTTGTCCTCAAGTTTCTATCCTTTAAAACCAAGTTACAGCAAGCAGGATCACCCTCTATATATTCTTTGAATAATCTAAGGTTCAAATCTTTCAGGACTAGCGCCCTCACAGATAACTAAGGGAAGTCATAAGGACATTACATGAACATGAATATAAATATAATTTGGGCTTTCCTCTTTGTCTAATTGTAGAGGCGGGGGGTCACCAATTCACTGTACGTGATCCTAATGAAGGCAAAGAACTGCTATGGAAACTTGATCTGGGCCGCACGGCACCCAAACCTGCCTCCCAACCGTGATGCTTACTTTTGCCTTCTGTACACATGGGTTGCCTTTTCACATTATGGCCTTCCTTGCTGGGACTCGAGTTCCTGTAAGCCTCTAACACTCACTTTGGATCTATATCCCGAGATGCTGCATTCTGGGTGTGCGTCTCCGGAGTTAGCAATACCTTTAAGAGGAAACCTCTTTAGATAAATGTTGCTGCCAATTTATTTACTGCAATTCATATCTCTTTGATATGTAACTTGTTATGCATGATTTGTGCTTACTTCTACTAGTTGTATATGTTTATATGTGCCTGTGATGCCTTTGCTGATTTCTCTTACTGTAGTCACTTAACAGTGGTCATTCCCCTTCGCCCCTCCCAGGGCTCCAGCCTGCTTCCCTACCGCGGGTTGGTCCAGGTAATGACTCTGTTTCCACTCACTGTCCGGGGTACCTGGAGGTTGGTTTTGGGGCTTGGCCGCCCTTCAACATCTCGGGCAACATGGAAACCCAGAGTCTTCTGAGTTCACATTTTATGTCCCTTCCATTGTTCAATATTTATTCTTATTTGTTTCGCTGTTTTGTTGCTAAACCACATAATGTTTATGCTTAACCGTGTTATGTGTTTCTGGGTGAGCCGGTTTGGACTTGCCTGATCAGACTGGTCCCCCCACTAGACTCTGGGAATTAGGAGTGAAGGGACTAGTCCCCACCCTCTCCTTATTACTATTATTTTACATCCACAAACTCTCAGTCCCAACATCTGAGCTCACTCAATTCGTACCAGCCAGGTCGGACCGACCTCCCACTTACCCGTGAGTTCAATCTCAGTGGCCACTTCTCCCCTCATTTTCTTTTGAGGAGGTTAGCACTGCTTGTCTTCCCCCTTTTCTTTCTCTCTCTACTGCTGTCTTTTCCTCTTGAACGTTACCTAGTGCAACTGTGTGGAACCATGTCCCTCACTTTTGTATCACTTAATGTTAAAGGGCTTAATACCCACCAGAAGAGATCACTTCTACATAGATGCGTTAAGAACTTAAATGCAGATTTTGTATTTTTGCAGAAAACGCACTTTAAACAAGACGACCACACCTCCTTGTCCTCTCATAGATTCCCCACTGTGGAATATGCTTCCCTGCCTGCCAAGGGAAATGGAGTTGCCATCATGATCAGGAATTCAGTGCCTTTCCAGATTACCACCTCTATTCTAGATTGTGAGGGCCACTTCATTATACTGGTGGATCAGATAGGACACAAAACTATTACCTTGGCGAATCTGTATGCTCCCAACACAGAGCAGATTCATTTCTTTTAACACATTTTTCCTACAAATGAAAAAAATCCAGAGGGGCATCCTGCTGATTGGTGGGGACTTTAACACAATATTGTCAGAGGACCTGACAGATTGGGCGCGAGGCACACTTTCCCCCTTACTACACACTCCAAAGCCTTACTCAAACACATGGCTGGGGATGGTCTGTTTGACTCCTGGAGATCTCTTAATTCCTCATCTCAAGATTATACTTTTTACTCAGATCCACATAAATCCTACTCCAGAATTGACATGATAATGGGATATAGCAAAATTATTCAACTACTCACTTGCACTGATATACTCCTCAATCCTTGGTCTGACCACCTAGTAGTCAAGGCTTTGTTTGATCTCCTGCATAACTAAAGAGGTAGATCATCTTGGAGACTAAACTAATCCTTGTTTATACTTCCCCAGTTTAAAGAGCAGATGGCATCCCGACTCCAAGAATATTTTGACCTTAATCTGACTCCTGAATTCCCTCTCCCCAACGTGTGGGAAACACATAAATCAGTCATTAGCGGGCCATTATTAACTATGCATCCTTCCGCAAGAAACAACAAACAATGAAATTAAACTTTCTTACTACCCAATTGCAACTTGAGCACAACCAGAAATAGAACCACTCTGAATCAATTTATAAACAAATCCTTTTAGTCAGGGGGGAAATCCAATCACTGCTGGTGGAAAAAAACAAATGGGCTCTTCATTGGCTCAATCACAAATTTTACGAAAAAAGCAATAAGTCAGATACCATGTTAGCAAACAAATTGAAAGCTAAACGAGCTGCGCAGGCAATCATGACAATAAGATATAAAAATAGAACACTAAATTATGACCTGACAGTGATCAACGATTCCTTCCACCGATTTTACAAGTCCCTTCATAGCTTAAATGCAGACGGGCCCCCTCATCCCCTTCACCGGCCGTCATACAGCAGTATCTACATGCTTGCAAACTAACAAAATTAGACAGGACATTAGCTACCAAACTGAATGAAGATATCTTTAAGGAGGAGTTAAAAGAAGCCCTCAAGGCCCAAAAAGGCTCTAAGGCTCCTAGTCTTGATGGATTTACTATATCATACTACAAGAATTTTTCGCAACATTCTGACTGTATCTGTTTTCCACTTTTAACTCTGTTCTTCACGGGGGGAAGTTTCATCAGTAGACCACATGTTCCATATTATAGTTATGCCCAAACCCAATAAAGATCCCGTAGTATGCGTTAACTACCGCCCTAAACACGGACATCAAGCTATTCGCTAAGATTTTAACAAACAGGTTGAATAATCACTTGACACAAGCTTATTATTCCAGACCAAGTTGTTTTTTCCCTAATAGACAATCCCCTTGATAATAAGAGGAGGACGGTAGATTTGATCTCCTACATTAATCAATAAAATATTCCCTCTGTGATTTTAGTGCTAGATGCCGAGAAAGCCTTTTACAGGCTCTCCTGGCCATTCAAGTTTTAAATCCTCAAAACCCTTTGTTAGGGGCATCACGGTGGCTAAGTGGTTAGCACTTCTGCCTCACAGCGCTGGGGTCATGAGCTCAATTCCCGACCACGGCCTTATCTGTGTGAGTTTGTATGTTCTCCCCATGTTTGCGTGGGTTTCCTCCGGGTGCTCCGGTTTCCTCCTACACTCCAAAAACATACTAGTAGGTTAATTGGCTGCTATCAAAATTGACCCTAGTCTCTCTCTCTCTGTCTGTGTGTATGTTAGGGAATTTAGACTGTAAGCTCCAATGGGGCAGGGACTGATGTGAATGAGTTCTCTGTACAGCGATGCGGAATTAGTGGTGCTATATAAATAAATGGTGATGATGATGATGATGATGATTCAAGTTTTAAATCCTCAAAACCTTTGGATTTTTTGGCAATTTTTTTCAAGGTATTCAAGCTCTATACCACAACCCGTCCTCGATTTCGACATACTGCTTGAGTTCCTCCGTGTTTGGTATTAATAATGGGACTAGACAGGGCTGTCCTCTTCCCCCTCTCATCTAAGCACTATGTATTGAACTACTTGCTGCCCGGATCCAACTGAACCCGGATGTGAAGGGAATCGAGGTTAAAAGTAGATAATATAAGATTTCTCTGTTTGCAGACGATGTCCTCCTAACTTTGTACTCGCCCCAGACCTCCTTTCCTAATCTATTTGTGAAGTTGCAGAACTTTGGTTCTCTATACAGATATAAAGTGAATAACTCCAAATCGGAGGCACTCGCTCTACACCTTATGTCCCACACTAACAAACTTTTGGAACTCAACTTTGATTTCCAATGGCGTCCTCGTGCAATACGTTACTTGGGCGTTTTCCTCACAAATTCCTATGAAACTCTTTTCCAGGCCAACTATCCCCCATTGCTGTCTATTATAAAACAAGATCTACAAACTTAAATTCCCTTTGTATCTCGTGGTTCGGGAGAATCAATACCATTAAAATGAATGTCCTACACAGGTTGTTATACTTATTTCAAACCCTACCTGTTAAAATCCCAGACTCCTTCCTGAGCTCTCTCCAGTCTCTCTGTGGCAAATTTGTGTGGAATGGTAAAAACCTAGATGTAATAGGCTCTGTTTAGCTAAATCTATACATAATGGGTGCATAGGCCTCCCTTTATTTGATAACTATTACCATGCCACACAACTGAGCCACCTTATCTCTTGGATGTCGCCTTTAGGGGTAAAGAAATGGGTAGATATTGAGGAAGCGTTGTCCTCAGATATCGAAGTGAGATTTCTATCCTGAATTCCTAGAAGTGTCAGAACAGTCTCAGCCTACACCACCCCCTCCATTCGCTTCACCTTGGAGATATGGGACAAGCTGAACAAATAGTAAGTACTAGCCCCCTCTCCTTCCCTACTTACTCCGCTCTGGAGACACCGCCGTTTCCCACTGGTCTGCAAAAGGGCTTTTGCTTACCTTTGGAAGAGGGTGGGGCTAGAATGGTTCTTTCACCTGTTGGGTGAACACGCTCTGCGATCCTTTGCGGATTTGCGCAAGAAACATCATCTTCCCAGCAACCTATACTTCCACTATATTCAATTGAAAAGCTTCATACAAGCACAAACACTATAATCTAAGCTTCGTCCCCCAACGCCCTTTGAACGCCATTGCATTTATAGCCCGGCGCGACGAGGCTATATTTAAATTCTGTACAGTTCTCTCCTGTCCTCCTCATGCCCTCCAGTGGGGAAACCGCTGAACCATTTGAATGGGTGTGGGAGCAGGATCTTGGAGTAGAACTGGACGAGGAGGGGTGATCACTCATTCAGCAATGGGTAGCAGGGTCTTCCTTTAACCCATTAACACAACCATTTGAGAAAATACAAAATTTATACTAGATGGTACATGGTTCCCGCGATATTGCACTCTATCTACTCCCACACCACCGATCTTTGTTGGCGAAATTTTGGTTCAGTGGGTAACTTCCTCCATATATGGTGGGACTGCCCACTCATATCTAGATTTTGGGATGACTTCTTATTTTGGATTAAACAGGTTACTACAACCAATGTGCCAAAGGACCCGTTATCTGTGCTCTTATGTCAACCAATCAAGGGGGTTCCCAAATCATCTGATAAGCTTATCTACCACATAAACAACACAGCTAAACTTCAGATAGCTAGTGACTAGAAGAAAGCCTTGCAACCCTCTAGAGTTGCTGCTATAAACAGAATCTGGCACACCAACTCCATTGAATATGTGACAAGCCTCCTCCATGACACATTATCTGCTTTTCACAAAGTTTGGGGCCCATTGTACTCCTATAAATTTGGCAACATGTCTGGCACTTTCTAAGTCCCCTGTGCTTCCTCCTTCTTTGTCTTTACCTTTTGATTTTCATCCTTTGATTCTCTCTTCTACTTATTTGTGTGACTCTCCACTTTTACTCTGGACAACACTATATCTTCTACCTCCTTCCTACCCTCCTCTCACCTAACACTCTCCATCTCATCTCATTTAGGTGTGGTAGATGCTTGAGAGAGGACATGCCTCCCCAACATTAGCTCCCTCCCCCCACTACCCTGTTCCCCTACCATCAACCCCCCTGGAAAAATAAAAAAAACAGCAGTCTTTCTCACCTCTCCTGTGTCCCCAACTTTACATGGTCTCTATTTTTGCTTTATAGTCTTTCCTATTAAATAATTATGCTAGGACATTAGCTCCTAGCATTCATCAAGGATATACATTGCTGTTATATTATTCTTAACATTATATACGATCTGCTTATGCTCCTTCTTCGCAGTCCTTGTCATTTATATTTAAAGTATTTAATGACCTGTATTGTTACTACCTGCTGTTATAAATAAAAAGTTTTAAAAAATGGCATAAAGGCTTGATGCACTAAATCAGGGGTGTCCAACCTTTTAGTTTCCCTGGGCCACATTGGCAGACGGCGAGTTGGTTTGGGCCGCACATAAGATACACTAATAATAACGATAGCTGATCATCCAAAAAAACATAGAAAACATAGTTAACATATATATATATATATATATATATATATATATATGAGAAAAAAAGTGATATATATATATATATATATATATATATATATATATAGAAGAAAAATGGAGGAAGAGGCGCACAATAGTGTAGTATGTTGGTAAAATGTTGGGATCACACAGAAACCCACAATAGGACCGGGAACACCAGTGGAGAAGAAACCAGCAAATGAATGCTGTAATCAAACACCAAATGTAGAGATACAAGTTACAACTTATTCTCAAATAAAGGTGGCTATATTCACAGTATTTCCATATAATATATGTGAAAACACCCAGGACACATTTATGTAGATATATGCGTACCAGATAGCGAAACTTTACAGCTTGTTGATGTAGATATCCTGCAGCTCATCAGAAACAGGCTACATGACTGGATACACAACTGTCAGCCTCAGAAATAGGGCACACAAGGGACCATAGATGTGATATCAAAATAGTACACTTTAATAATAAAAATGTAGTTACTTACAATTCATGAAAAACCAGTAGGTTCCCCGCAAATTAATAAGAATAATGTACACAAATGCACTTACCTATTGCGCATGTGCCAATCGGCACAATAGAGCTTAAAGACATATACATAAAGTCTAGTGCCCTCTAGTGGGCACAATATTACCTCTATCAGTGTATTCCCCACATATACGCAACAATACATATAAAACAATACATATAAAACAATTGCACAGAATAAGTTGTAACTTGTATCTCTACATTGGGTGTTTGATTACAGCATTCATTTGCTGGTTTCTTCTCCACTGGTGTTCCCGGTCCTATTGTGGGTTTCTGTGTGATCCCAACATTTTACCAACATACTACACTATTGTGCGCCTCTTCCTCCATTTTTCTTCTATAGGTTGTTTCCATGCTACACCGCTTGGTTAAGGAAGATTGGCGGCCACCCGCACATGGGGAGTGTTTATTGAGAAGAACATAGACTTTTTGTTTGCTGGACTATTGGTGATTTGTTACAAAGCGCCATTTGTTGTATCTTGTTTTTTGCAATATATATATATATATATATATATATATATACAAGTTAACCCGTGCATACTCATGCATTCTAGTCAAATCAAGCTACTTAAGGTGTTAAAAAGGTTCTTGTCATGCATTTGGGCCTAGCCCAGGCCTCCTCAGGGGAAGAGCGTTACTTCCCGACGCAAGCGCCCTTTTTTAATGTGGTTTTGTCCACATGTCACCACCTCATCATTTTTCTCCATCACCTCATCCTTCATCTTCATCGCCACATCCTTCATCAAGCTACTTAAGGTGTTAAAAACTCCCCACTGTCACCCCCGGCAACCACCAACCACTCCCAACTGTCACTTCTCCTTCAAGAAATATATAGGTCAGTGTATAGGCCCAGCAGGTGGCGCTGCAGCTTGTTTTTTTTTTTCCACACATGCCACTAGGCATTTATATAGTAGATATATATCACTTTTTTTTCAAATCCCCCTATACTTACCTTTCAATCGCCCTGTTCAAAAAATCCTCTCTAGTTATTATACTATAATCACTTTTTGTATTGTTTCGATGCAATATCATTTAAGCCAGGCATTGTATATCAGGGTGCCCTGACCAGGCCTGCGGTACCTGACATATACACCACTGTGACCTCAAATTGTGACCTGTTTTGATAATTACACCACTATGTTAGTTAAGGGATAACAACTTATAATGGGCCAAAGAGAATAATATATAATGCCCCATTAGTAATACAAGTAGAAGTATGTAGCAGGGAGATAAGGTCCATGATGCTCCAGGACCAGGTGAATTTTATTCACTGGTCAGCGTCCCTTGAAATAATAAAAACAATCCCCCTTAACTTACCTTTTAATCGGCTTGTTCTCCTGTCCTCTTCTCTTCTTTTCTCCAATTCTCTGCTGCGGATTGTTCTTCTCGCGTGGGTGTCTCCTCTGTGCTGCGCTCCGCAATGGATGTTGGGCATGATGACATCACGCCCGACATTCACTGCGAGCGCTGCACGAGGAGGAGACAAGGGAGGGAGCCGGAGTACCAGCTGACGTGACCGCGTGACCGCAAGGTAAGTAGTTTCTTTTCTTTTTGCAGGATTTTTTTTCCCATTAAGAGCGCTGCCCCCTTGCCACAACCAAAACTCCTTCTGGGCCACATTTACAGGCGTGCTGGGCTGCATGCGGCCCACGGGCCGCAGGTTAGACAACCCTGCACTAAATGATAGATGTTCAATCACTCATTTTGCTTAAAGTAAGAAGCCCTTAGCTTCTGTTTGTTACAGAGAGTGTCAGAGAGAATTCAACTGAAGAAAAGTATATTTTTTTACCCCCAAATTTATCAATCCAGTTTAAGGTATAATAAATTGGCAACAACTTATAAATGACCTTCGAATTCTCCGGATAGCCTAATTACAGAAAATAATTGCAGTTGGAATATTGGGTAATACTTTTGATGAGTTTTTTTATGTGCATTTTCTATGTAAACACTAATGGGAATGAGAACTTTGCTGATCACAAATGTTCAGAGAACTTTACATATATATCAGTTTAAATGGAAAAGTCCAACATTTAAAAATTGAAGGTTGTTTTTAAATACTTTTACATATTGATGTAAAATTAAGCAGATTTTGCACTGGGAATCATGAAATAGTACTGCCAAGGGGCCTACAAAATCACTTTGCAAAGGACTTTCCTGTTGAGCTAGGTTAGGGATAGGCAACCTTAAACACCCAAAGAGCCATTTGGACCCGTTTTCCGGAGCAAAAAAACATTGGGAGTCACAAAAACCTTATTATGCAGCCCCCTCTTATAGGTCCCATTTTTATTATGTAGCCCCCTCTTGTAGGACCCTTTTTTATTATGCAGCCAACTCTTGTAGGTCCTATTTTTTATAATGTAGCCCCCTCTTGTAGGTCCTATTTTTTATAATGTAGCACCCTCTTATAGGTTCTCTTTTTTATAATGTAGCCCCCAAGAAAATATTTTTTTTATTTACTTACCTTCACTCAGGTGGTGTTCCGGTCCTGGATTTTCTCTGCTCTTCCTCGACGCGCTCTCTGTCAACTGAATGATGCTGATGCGACATTAAGGTCATGTCAGCATCATTCAGCCAGCAGGGAGCTGCGGCAGGGGAGGAGCCCTCTCTCCTCTGTTGGCTCCCATTACTTTTTTAGATTTTTACATTGCAAAGGGGCTGACAGTCCTTTGCCACTGACACCCGGACGAGCCGCAGCAGATGGCTGCCGGAGCCGACCCCTGAGCTAGGTGATGTGCCTAAGCTATGAGATTTCTTAAGCAGTAGTCCATAAACATTGTGTTTAATCTTCCAGTATCAGGACTATTGGGCTTAGTTGTGGGAATATCAGGAATGGCGGAGACACAATCAACCATTTGACAGTCTTCCAAGGCAGAAGGAGATGCAGCTGGTGGGCCAGAAAGTGAAATTGTGTGGACAATTTGCTGGAGTTGATGTATCGTATCAACCAGTGACTACACTGGTTTTACTATTAATGTAGACAGGAATGCAGACTGACTCCCTTCCGCTCTCACGGTCACAGGGATAAAGACGAGAACAGGTTCAATCTGTTGTGAATAGGTAACAGCACTGTCAAGGAATAAGTTACAGAGTTGTGAAGGAAATCCAGCAGCAAGATAGATGTATAAGCAAGTTCCAACGTAGCAGCCTCAATTTCTATTTTTAAATCATCATCATTACTGCTCACCCTTATATTTCCAAATGGTTGATACATTTTGGAAGTAGTCTTCTCTATAATTACAGTGCCAGAATCTGAAATGTCAGACTCACATATAACATTCATGGACACCCTTAGACTCTCCTTAGTATTCTGTGAGCACCCAATTTGTTTTTTAGCCTCTGTGTTTTTTTCATACACTGATGTGGCTGTTTGGGAGATGACAGACCTATTCTCAGAGTGAGAAAGTGGTGCATGGAAAGTTTCAGAAGATGCATGACCGTGTTAGGCATTCACTTTTGCAATGGGCTTTCTAGTACATGTAACAGCTGTAGTAGGACCACTAATAGAAAAAGCAGTCATGCTCTCAGCATGTTCTTGCCATTCTGGATTAGCTATATTCATGATTTTAGACAAATAACCAAATGTATCAGTAGCTTCTCCTTTAATCCTTACATCAAGAGCTGATGCCGTCTTTGAAATTGACAAACAGTTTTGGATTGAAGCACACTTTCTTACACTTTTTTCCTACATGACCTTTTTTACTAGTATCTGTATCTTGATCTGTAGACTAATCTTGGCATGATTGGCATGAGGTGTAAAGCTAGTTGAAGTTTGAGCAACATCTAGCTGCCATCACACCAGGTGAACACCCTATGAGATAGGGAAAGGAGGGACTCTTACCTCGCAATTCTTCATGTACCGCAATATGATTAAAATCTATACAGTTGGATCTTTCAAAAATATTTTTTGGGCTGTTTTGCGGGTGTTGTGCTGCTCAGAATCAAACAATGCTATGTTTTTTGTCCACTAAATAGTCAGTGTCAGGAGCAGATCTAGAATTTTTGTTTTGTGTGCAGGTCCATTCGACAGTGACAGGCAGGCAGAGTGTGCTGCCCGGCCGCTCTGATTGTGCTTAAAACACAATCAGAGCAGCCAGGCAGTTTTCTCTGTCTGCCTGTCTCTGCTGTGTCACAGACCTGCACATAGACCGGCCGCAGACTGCACGTCCCCTGCTGGGGGAGTGATTGCCGCAATCGCTGCCCCTGGATCCGCCAGTAGTGTCAGTTATACTGCCCTTCACACAATTGCCTTCAGATTGAAACAGCACCCTATTTTTTGTCCACTAAATAGTTCAAATATCAGTGAAGCTGCCCCTCAGACAATTGCTTTTAGCGTGAAACACCTGGGATGTTAAAATCAATAAAGAATGTTTTTTGTCCACTCCTAATTTGTTTACTCATATACTATTACTACCAGTAGTCGCTGGTTGAATTTTTTTCACAAAACCGAGTCATAACTCAATTCGACTTGATACCCCAAAATACGGTTTTATCGGTTTTCTCAGACTCCAAACCGCTCATCTCTAGTATTGACCAAATATTTCTATGATGACCATAGATAGGGAACCTCCAAGAGAAGGCTGTTATGCTATCTCATGCACTTTGTTTAGTGGACATTGTTTCAGCTCTCAGCGTAGAATGTTTGCCTATTTTTTTTTAGTTCAATTCTTTAGTACCTGGTAGGAAAATAAGCATACTACACAGCATTGCTGCTTGTTGAAGTGTGATGTCAACTTTGCTCTGCAGCCAAACAGTTGAAGAGAGTCCAAACAGGTCAGTGTATCATCTGTATGCAATTATATTTAATATTATAAAGCAAATATATTTCGTTTTAAGGAACATACCTAAATTTGTTTTTGGATAGGGGAATGATTCCATTTAAATATGCCCTTAAGTGTAACTGTCACAAAAAATAAATAAAATGCTGCTTGAAATTATTCTTATACTGTAAATTAGAGGAAAATTTCAGCTAACACCTTCCAAGTGCGTAATATGGCTCTGTATGCCTATAATGGTATTTTTAATGTCATTCACAAACAAAGGTGATTTCTTCAATGTTTCCTGGCATGGGATCAGTCTAAATTACATATTTTTGGGTGTGTGTACTCATGCAGAACATCATCTGTTTATATTTTCATCTTTTCCTTTGAGCTACTTTTCAGTTAAGTTCATCACTAATAGAAGTCTGGAAACATGGATGTATCATATTATAATAACGATGTACTTGAAATAATATTTATTCATGTGTTTTAGTAAAACCATATTTTCATTTACTTCACAAACAACATAACAGTGGTTGACATTACATATATTTGTTGTTAATTAATTAAAAATATAATGTTATTAAGTGTCAATTGGAAAGTAGCATAATAGCAATTACAAACATCCCAACACACTACGTTAAGCTTGGGAATGTTAAAATCCTCATTCTATCCAATCTTTTTTTTTGTAAATAAAAGAAACAAATTGCCATGTGTGTGGATGAACCTTTGATCCAACACAAACAAGTGTAGAGAATCTGATTGTCTTTGGAACATTTTCACCCAATTGACAGGATTAAAACAGAATTTGTTCTTTTGTAAACTCATGCAATTAATGTTCAATAAACTTACAGTTGTCCAACATTATGAATGGAAATCTCTTGCTCCGTCAGATCAAAATTTGAAGGTGTCTGAGGAAATCTTATATATTTTTCTTTTTAATTAATTTTAGATTACTAAAAACATGTATTTGTGATATGTGGTCTCAATGGTAGATTGATGTGATTGCACAGAAATGCTATTATTCAGAAATTAATGTGTGTTTGGCAAGCCTTATACAATATACAATATTGTCATGATTATCTCTAGGTTAAATGCTCTTGAGCAATTCTTATTACCTTAAGTCTGGCCTGTGGAGATGCGTCAGCTCCATTTCCTCATACATTCATCTTTAGGGGTCCAACAGTATATGTAGATAATTGCGATGTGTGACTAGTCACTATCTTGGTTAAGGACTAGTGTAAGTGCAAGTTCATTAAGCAAAGTGGTAAGGGAAACAATTGTTACAGAAAGTAGCAGAGAAACAGATCTAGCTGGTATTGGAGAAAGTGTGTGTGCCTACTGTAAGGCAGAAGCATTACCAGTTGTCTATATGAGTGCAGTAAGATGGTGTCAACTATAACTGTCCGTCACCATTTATGTTAACTAATACTCCCTCTTGTTCTCATTTTGGGAAAGGTTTTCACACGGCATGGACACTCGTGGTTCTCTGCCAGCTTGGAGTAGCTGAGTGCCCAATATTTTTATATTTGGTGTTATGTTCACAACTAGACACAGAGCCAGGACACTTGTTCCTCATGTTCATAGAAATTGGGGCTGCAGTATCTAAGAGCAGGTTTTGAGAGCAGAAACAGGCTCCTACCAGCCATACACCCTGTAATTCCATCACTGATATTAACTCACTAACTGATTGGTTGAGAAAAAAATAGAGATAGTTAGACAGCAACTACTATTTCAGGGAGGCCTGTGAACATTTAGGGATAGATTTATCAAACCTTCTTATATGAAGGTGTAACCAATAGCAATCAGTCATATTCTAGCTATCCTTTATGTACACATATCTCATTGTCAGCTAGTTTACACAAATGCTATTGGTAGACTTTCCGAAAGACCACATTGTAATCCACATTGCCAAGGCCACATTGTTGACCACATGGTAAAAAGCACCATTGCCAGCCACACTACTTAGAAGTCCCAATTATCTTTTGACTGTAAGCTCCAGGTTTACCTTGAACCATGATTGTCTATAATTTAGAGTACTACATTAATCAGGAAAAAGTTCTGGACCCCATTCTTTGACTTGACAACACTAAAATAGAAAATAGGGGAGTGAGGCTAGTAAGTGACATATAGAGATGACATCAAATGCAGACAACTCATTTACTTGCGTCTGTTAGCCTTTGTACCTTTGACCCCAGGAAGTTTCCATAACTGGATCCGGCAAATCCAAAAACTGCACTTGGAGTCACAGGCTTCTCATTGACATCTTGTCTGGTGACATCAGCCAGGGAAGGTAGGCACATTCATTTCACAGAGAGTTGATTAAAAGTCTAAACAAATATATTTAGTACTGCCTCAGTCTGTTGAGGTACATTAGATAAAAACATTAAATAAAAACAAGCCTCATCATTTTAGTGGAGCCCTGAGAGTACAGTCTACCCACAGTGGGAGCCCACAGAAGCTCATTGAGAAGAGTTACATAACCTGAATAAGGCTCCTTGATATTAAAATTTGCCCCCTGAAATTTGTCTGAGCAACATTACATAGGATCCTCTGCACTCCCCAAAGACATTATTTATGCTATTCGAGCTATATCTGTATTAAAGCTATATACTGTATTAAAAACAAAGAATGTTAAGTCCACATACTAAAATACATGCTAACCTCACCAACTCATGCTAATGTCTTCCCCTTCTGGCCAGTCCTACACTAAATATATACATTGCTATGATATAAATATTAGTATGATCAATGGTAAGCTTTTTTTGGTGGAGGCATGCAGCTTATAAATTTAAGTACATCTCAAGCAATAGTAGACACTTAGGGAATTACCTGACATAAGTTGAAAAATTTAATAGGGAGGGGAGCTACAATAGAGCTAAAAAAAACTACTATAGAGCTAACAAAAAGAACTATAATGTATTGTACTCTACTACAAATAAGAGATGTGCAAAGAACTTAAAACTGAGGTGTAAGAGGGGTGTGGGCCTATTGAAATAGCCTGAGGCCTACAAAATATTAAATGTTAGATACTAAATTTATCCAACTGTTTTTGTAGCAAAATAAGATACAACCAAATCAAGATCTATTGAAACCAGTGGAGGCGAAGAATCTAAAGCCTCTCGATTCCACCTAAAATTGGTGAAGCTATAACGATCAAGACCATCTGAACATGCAGATAAACTCAAAAGCTCATGCAAGCCTATATTGTTTTACTTGAAAATCCATTAAACTGCTTGGCATTAAACAGCTCTGAAATGCTGCCAACTTTTTTTTGCAGAATTTACATAAGTCACCAAGACTCTCAGTGTACACTTTTGAAGACCAAGAAGCTATTACTGAGACTCATGTCTTAATGCTGGCAAAACACTTGTCAACCGGCCCTGTAAACATTTACTTGGTGCTAGCGGCGGTGGCCTCCTCCCTGCTCTCTTTTCTCTGACTGTTGGATGTGATATCATCATGTCCTGACATTATCAGTGAGAAACAGCATGGAGAGGAGCCAAAAGACGAAAGAAATGAAGAAAAGGAAGAGAAGAAAACAGAAGAAAAGAAGGTCATATAAAGGTAAGTAAAGAATGAAGGGGTAACAGTGATAAAGGGGCAAAAGTGTGATGAAGGATGGGCACAGTGTAATTAAGGAGGGGTCACAAAGTGATAAAGGGGGCAAAGTGATGAACAGGCAAAATTATGATGATGCAGGGCACAGTGTCATGAAGGAGGGCACAGTGATGAACGAGGAAAAGTGCAATGAAACAGGACAAAGTGTGATGGATGAAGGGGCACAGTGTGATGAAGGAGGGGCACAGTGTGATGAAGGAGGGCACAATGTTGAATGGGCAAAAATGTGATGACGGAAGAGGCACAGTGATAGGAGGGGCACAGTGTGATGAAGGAGGGCATAGTGTAACAAAGAAGAGGGCACAGTGTGATGAAGGAAGATGCACAGTGTGATGAAGGGGGGTGCACTGTATGATGAAGAAGGGTGCACAGTGTGATGGAGGAGGCACAGAGTGATGAAGGAGGGTGCACACTGTGATGAAGTAGGACACAGTGTGATGAAGGAGGGGTCACAGTGTGATAAAGCAGAGCCAGTCCCTCCAGTCCACTTCAGAGAGGGCCCTGTCCCTCCAGTCTGCTCCAGAGACATTGCTGATGGTTCAGTTTGAGTTGCCACTTAGTACCGCTCAGCCTGAGTTGCCACTTAATATGGTTCAGCCAGAGATACCACATAGTGCTTTCCAATCTGAGACTTCTCACAGTGCTATCTGCTCTGAGGCTTCTCAGAGTGCTGTCCGGTTTAAGTCATGTCCCCAACCCTGGACTTCCTCCAAGGTGTGTGCCCAACCCGGGTCTTCCTCCAAGTTGTGTGCCCAACCTAGGCCTTCCTTCACGTCATTTGCCCAACTGGGCCATCTCATGCCGAGGGTTCCCAACCTGGGTCTTCCTCCAAGTCATGTGCCCAACCTTGGACTTCCTCCAAGTCATGTGCCCAACCTGGGACATTTCCTGCAGAGGGTGTCCAACTTAGGCCTTCCTCCAAGTCGTGTGCCCAACCTGGGACATTTCCTGCAGAGGGTGTCCAACTTAGGCCTTCCTCCAAGTCGTGTGCCCAACCTAGGACATTTCCTGCAGAGGGTGTCCAACTTAGGCCTTCCTCCAAGTCATGTGCCAAACCTGGAGCTTCCTCCAAGTCGTGGGCCCAAGCCATGCCATCTCCTGCCGATGGTGCCCAACCTGGGCTTTGCTCCATGTTGTGTGTGCAACCTGGGTCTTCCTCCATGTTGTGTGCCCAACCCAGGCCATCTCCTGCCGATGGAGCCATCCCGGGCCTTCCTCCAAGAGGTATACCAACCTGGGTCTTCTTCCAAGTATGCTCAGTCTGGGCCATCTCCTGCCGAGGGTGCCCAGTCCATGTTTGTCTCCAGCTGTGCCCAGTCCGGGCCTGCCTCCAAGTATGCCCTGTCCAGGCCTTTTTCCAAGTGTGCCCAGTCTGGGCCTTCTGATCTATGTGTCCAGTCCAAGCCATCTCTTGCCAAAGTTGTCCAGTCCGAGCCGACTTCTGCCAAAGGTTTCCAGTCTAAGCTCCCAGAGACTTGTGCTCAGTCCAAGCCCCTCAGAGATCTGTGCTCAGTCCAAGCCCCCCAAATACATGTGCTCAGTTCAAGCCCCCAGAGACTTGTGCTCAGTCTGAATTTGACTTTTCTATTTCATCTACGGACAAAATTGTTAGTCATATTGCCATCCCAGCCGGTGACTATTGCTCTGCCATCCCAGCCAACTCCCAACTGTCCAATTCTCAGCCAGAGTGTCCAGGGTCCGCTTCTCAGCCAGAGTGTCCAGAATCCCGGTCACCTACCTTTGATGGGAACCCCTCTCAATTGAGTGCTCTTCTACGGTTTTATGCATCCTATTTTTTCTCCGTACCGGGCCTTATCAACAACCAAAAAAGGCAGGTACTATTCCTGTTGTCCAACTTTAGAGAGGAAGCTTCGGAATGGGCAAACACCTATATTGAGACAAATTATCTCATCCTGTTTAGTCTACAACCTTTTACATAAACAGTGATTGGGACGTTTGCCTCATCTGTTGCAGTGTCAACTTGCGGGTCATCTGTACAATCAGCAATATCTCCAATCCCCCCGATCCAGTAATTACCTTTGTGTTCCACCCACTTGGCTCAGTCTTTCATCCCCAAGAAGTCTCGTAAAAAGAGAGGGTGAAAGAGAGGAGGGTCTGCTAGGCCTTAACTTTCCTCTGACATACCATTTCATCCCTTGGTTGAGGACTTCTCTGCCATACCCCCAATTTTGGACTATGATTCAGACATTTTTGACCATTCTTGCTGATTTGGGCATCTGGAATCCAACCTGAAAGGGGATGTGGGGGTGTACTGTCAGTATCTGCCTCCATTTGCACTGCTGCATCGCCCATAGGGATGCTGTTCTGCCTTTGCAGCTCCTGTCAAGCTGGACCTTCTTTGGACTTTGTCTTTATTTTAGATCTGCCCTGCAGTACCTCTGTCTCGCCAGTGGTGCTGCTATTATCATTCTCCCTTTACCAGTAGGAGTTAATCTTCTTTCTGGTTAATTACTACACCTGTGTCTCTGCCTATTTATGCCTGCTTTCCACAGTGCACCTTGCTGGTAATTGTTGTTATTGCTCTTGATCCCTTTGACTTCCTGCAAGCTGCTTGCTGTCATCCCTGATCCTGGCTATTCATCTCATCCAGCTAGTTCACCTGTACTTGCTGTTGTATTTTCTGCTACTTACCTGTTTCCAGCCAGATCTGGAAATCTGTTTCTTTTTCTCCAGCTATACCTGGTCTGTACCTTCCCTGCATTATTTTGAATTGTGTTTGTTCAATAAAACTGTTATGTTTTTCATCATACTCCGGGCTCCATAGCTGTCATTACTAATTCCAGCTATTAGCACATAAATGTGACATAGGGCAGTGCAATCCCACCGGGCGCAAACCCGAAGAGACACAATGCCAACCCCGCTATTTTCTCCAGGTCTTGTCTAAATGCTGTGCTGGCAAAGTGCAGCACCGCAATTCAGCATCTGCCCGGCTCCCAACAGCGTCTTCAGGAAAATAATTTTTCACAACATCTCTATCCAGAATTTAAATCTAACAAATACCCAATTTAATTTCATGCATTTGATCCAACACAAAAAAGAGAGGAGTTGCAATACTTTTATATAACCTTTTTTTAACTTCAATAGTATTTTATTGTTGATTTTTCAAAAATTATGGGGTACAGAAAATAAAAAAGGACATGGGGATAAGGGAAGGGCACACACAAAAAAAATAAGGGAAGAGGGGAGAGGGGTAAAAGGGGGTACATAGTGGGAGGGAACACATTATACAATTCTGCTTCTAAACCACATTGTGCACACACCCAGTTGGTTCCTTCCGATTTTGTGAGATTTACCTTAATCAAGCGGGCACAAAGGAACTACTACTAATGGGAACTTTATATTACTTTTGAACTCATATAAAGATAAAGAGGGCAGAGTGCTTATAACTCTTTGAAAGTTAAACATTGGTAAATATTTATGCTCCTAATCAAAATCAGCAACAGTTTTATGATAAATTACATACTACACTTCTCCAAATATGGAAAGTTGATTTGATTATGTCAGGAGGCTTTAATGTAATCTAGAGTAAAAACCTACATTCATCTACCCTGTGTCCCGATCCAGAGTCAGAACAGAGAATCAGAGGTTAACCTGTACAGTAGTAGCTAAGTGTTCTACTGAGGAAATGATTCAAGTTAAGGATCTAAACCAAATTTCTTGATTAAAACTTTTTTTGAATCTCTATGGGGCATCTCCAAAACAAACAGACCCCTTCAACTAAATACCTTGTCTTCTCTTATAGTTTTACCTAACATTGTAGAATTCAGTATATCCCAATTCAATTTGTCTACACAAACGTCACCCATTGTACCACTATGGAATAATCCATAAAGGGATTGGAAGAAAGACCCGGGTTCACCCCCTGATGATTGTTGCTGGAAAAAAGTTAGAGAAGGACTCGCTCATAGTTAGATTTCTTATTTTTATGCTATCTTTCTTTAGCAAGAAATAAGGAAAATAGGTTTACATTGATGACAGCCATATAGCCAATAGTAAAGCAAACCATGAATTTACATGTATAACAAAGAAATTCAACATATTTGCATTTCTAAACAGGTTAAAAACAGCATATACATTTCACTATTTATTATATATGCCTGAAAAGTTATCTAAAATATACCCTTCAGTTAGTCTTGATTGTTGGAGGAATGAACAATTTATACTTGTCCTACCATATTTCTATTTTTAGACAGTTCACACATAAATTCAAAAGTAAGGTAAGAAAAATCATAAAACTTTTCTATTATGTAAGCACAAAAAAGTGAATTTCCCACATATAAGCTGCAGCAAAGTTCCTAATAGCTTAAAACTGTAAACAAATTGACCTTTCCTCCCTCTACCACACTTTTTAAAAAAAAATTAAATGACACATTCCATGATTAGAAAAGATAGAATTATTTACATGATAAAGTAAAGTCAATTTCATGAGGTCTGGATCTGATGGATCTTTATAGAAAGACTGAATATCCAACTTAACCTAGCTTTGATGTTATGAATTCTGGGTTTTGGAAAATATATATTTAAAACTTTAATGAAAAAAATCTCTATGTATGATTAAAACCTTGATATTTATATAATGCTTGTACCTGTGACATTGCTGTATATACATACTACCGCTCCAAAGGTATCTGCTATATGACTTTACGGGTTTGGATGGATATTGATATAATATAAGGACAATGCTTACCTTTTGCATATCTTGACAAATCATATTTTCATATAATTATATTATTTCTCTCCATTCTGATTATTTTAATTTTAGTTTTTATTAGTATTTGAGTACATTTGCAACACTCATGATTAATATCAACCTTGAATGATTTGGTGAGTCTATCTGGTTACCATTATTTGTGGGTTGCCACCATCTTTTGTGGTATATACATAGATTCTAGTGCTTACAATTACAGGTTTAGGCCTGTATTATTAGTCAATTGAGGGCACAATTATTGTTATATTCAAGGTACTTGTGATATATCTGCCTCCCTGACTTCCCTTCCCTTTCTCCTTTATATATAGTTTTGTTAAAATGAGAAGCGCTGATACAGTTTTGTATTCAAAGATTTTTATTTTAGTATTTTCACGTATGTTTAATTTTTATTTTTGTATATGTATTATTACTATTATTCCACTACTGAGCTCCAACATTCTGTTTTAACCATTTAAAGAAAATATTATCAATGTGGATCAGGCATTATTTTCTATGATGTAGGAAGTATATTCACTTTTGGCGTCATTTAGAGTTAGGACTAAATCGAGCTATAAGGTACATTTTTGCCACCTTGGCAAAATCAGATTGTGCTGCTGGGGTGTGGCACCTAAAATGTGCATACGAATTTGGAGGGCAATACTTCCCCATTTAACTCTAAGTTGCTGTGTAGAAATAAATCTGCCCAGTGTTTGTGTACTATATGCAACGCAGCCAGTATGTTCCCTGCATGCAAAAAAAAAATGATTAGCACCACATGGATTGTAATATGGTTTGTCCAGGGTACTCTAAATGAGGCACTACATATAAAATGAGTTCCATTAATACTTATAATATTCTAAAGATTCCTTGTCTGACAGGTACCATTATTAGCTGCTAAATGACTTTCGTTATAGATTGTTGTAAATATTTCTGAACTTGAATTCTTTAAAGAGATTTTATTTTATGACCAAACTTTCCTTGTTACATAGGATGAAACAGATGGGCACAACCAGAATTGTCCTCCATTTTTGAGATTTTTGAAGTCTAAGGAATATCATAATTGGGCATGTCTACTGCCTGGTAAATGCCCCATTCCTTTTGAGTGATATTAACACCTCCACTCCAGTATTTCTTATAACTTTAAAGTAAGAGTGCATTTAATTTGAAGTATTTTAACTAGAATTATTTTACTAGAAAAGAAAAGTGTGTTTACTTTTATATTTATTTTATGATATATATTTTTTAAAACGTTGCATTGATCATTTCCACCTTAGGACAGTGTTGTAAATACAAAATTTAATGAATATATTTTGTTCAGATAAATGTTTAAGTGTTTGTATGTTTTTTTAAAAAAAACATCTCTTTTAGTATATTTTTTGCTTAGAAAGTGTTATGTACAGATTAGAATACAATGGAAGACATAGAAACATAGAATTTGACATCAGATAAGAACCACTTGGTTCGTATGTACCCAATTTTAACCTATGATAACCTCAAACCCTATTTGATCCTTAGTTCCTTGTAAGGATATCCTTATGTCTATTCAAAGCATGTTTAATTTGCTCTACTGTGTTAGACTCTTCTACCTCTGATAAGAGTCTGTTCCACTCATCCACTACCCTTTATTTGAAGTAATTTTTCCTCAAATTTCCTCTGAACTTGCTTCCCTTCAGTTTCAGCACATGTCCTCGTGTTCTAATATTTCCGTTCCTTTGAAGAATGTTTCCCTCCTGTACCTAGATAAAACCCTTGATATATTTGAACATTTCTATCATGTCGTCCCCTTCGCTTCTCTACTCTAAACTATACGTATTAAGATCTTTTAGTCTTTGCGGGTAACTTTTGTGATGTAGGTCATGCATTATTTTAGTTGGCCTTCTTTCTACAGTCTCTAATGTATTTATATCCTTATGGAGATATGGCTTCCAGAACTAAACACCATTTTCTAGATGAGGCCATACCAATGACCTATACAGTAGCATTATTTCTTCTTTCTCTCTGCTACTGATTCCTCTCTCGATGCAACCAAGCATCTCACTTGCCTTTCTCATTACTTTGTTACATTGTTGACCTGACTTTAATACCACTTTCAAATTGCGCCCCTGCCATTTCCCCAGTTTTTCAAGCCGGGTTTTTGCTGTATCACATAGCATCCCAGCTCAGAGACCCCGATCAAACTGCACATTGGACCCGGGAATTTCCTGGGTTGACCCTATTCATACTGAACCCAGGTCTGCCCTGGCAATAAGGGTGAGTCATCACAAGAGGAGCTTTGATTGGCTGAAAAATGGTGAGGTCATTTAATGGAGACTTTTGAGTATTGTTTTCGAAGTGACTTTAATTTATTCACCACCTGCTGCTGGCTGTGCTTTATCCCCCGCTCTGTTAGTATTTTTGCTATGTTATAGTACAATTTTGCATCCTTTACAGTGCCCATGATCAGTTTTTTTATTTCCTCCTCTCCTCTAATGGCCAGCAGCTCACGCATTTCTTTCTCTAGACAGTGTGCCATGCTTTCTCCTATCTCTCCTCTCTGCAGCATTGAAATGACGGAATCCTCCAGAGTCCCTATTCCCCCCAATCAGCTTCTTTATGTGAGACCCGGGTTGAAAAACTCGGGCCGCACTGTTCACACTGCAGGTAAACTGGGACTGACACAGAAACAACCCGGCAAAAGTCCTGGGTATAATTGGGATATTGCACTGACCACCTTTCACACTGAACCATGACCCGCTTTGGAGCTTGCCCCGGCAAAAACCCGGGTTTTATAGACAGTGTGAATGGGGTATAAATCCCCTGAAATAGGGACTCATAGAGTTTCCATTAAAGTGCAGTTAATACTTTATTTAGACTTTGGGTTTTTGAGACCCAAGTGCCCTTATTTTGAATTATTTAGCATTTCGGCTAATTAAAGAGGATTTGAACCTTCCAATGAGTTTAGCTTTGAGTTTTGTACATGTCCTCCTGTAACATTTACTAGTCATGTATGCCTATAATCTATAATAATCTATAATATATTATCATGTATATATAAGCAGGATAAGATGCTTATTTTTCTTTGTCCAAGGTACAATACAGCCTTGCTGTATTCTAGAGTTTGGAAAAACTTTATCCATAAGGCAGCTTTGTGCCATCCATGGACAATAAAAATAAACAGTTGTTCTGGACTATATAAAAACATGATTATAAAGCACAAACTAGCAATTTGTAAGATGTACGTTTACTCTGTTGGCTTGTGCATGATCTCTTTCAGCTTTAATTAAAGTAGGGTTAATATGGAAAATCCCATTAGCAAATATTTTTAAATCAATTTATTTACTAAGTTTATTCATTCATAATGGCGTCTTGCTCTACAGCTGAGGGAAACAATTCAGCAAATTTGAAGTGTCCACCAATATAAGTGCTTTGCAGCCAGTGAAACAATTTACAATATGATGCTAAATGTTGTTTCATAAATTGATTTGAAAGGAACTGATCAGAATGCAGAAATTAATCACTTCCCTTCAAATTCCTATAATTCCTTCTTCCCTAGGCAATCTTTTAATTCTAGTGTATGGAGAAACACTGTGCAACTTATGCTCAAAAAAACTTATTATCAAAAGCAGTTTACCACAAAAAGCATTGGTATTAGGAAAATAAGGAGCAGAGATAAGGAATAATGAAAACATTGGAAGAGCTGTCTTGTCTGCTTGTAGCTTATTCCACCCTTACAGATTCCTAGTGACATAGCAATATTGCTAATTAATCAATATAATTAGTATAGTTGTTAGTTATTTACTTATTAGTTAAGTTAGTTCTTTAGTTATTAATATAAGCAGTTGACATAATAATCGTATAATTTGTTTATTGCGATTGGGAAGATGGGGATGATACTGACATTTTATTATAAACCTTTGAAGAAATAAGTCTTCCTGTATAAAATGTCATAATTGACAAGCATGCTTTTCATCACAACAACCAAATGTGTAATGAAACAATACAGTATTATTTCCACGCTGAAGCTGCTTGCAAAAAAATGTGACTTTGGCACCAATACCAACAAACTGTTTAGGGATAGAATTGTCTGTGACAGTCCACACACAGTTACTATGAGAGAAGGAGTTAAACCTTGAGACTGCAGTCAACATCTGTATGGTAAATGAACAATCATAGAGTTAAGGAAAGAGGTAGAAGTGTGCATTGTCCAATACACCACTGCTATACAGTGTATGAACTGTCCTGGGAAACACCAACCTGACTGGAAAAAATGTCCAGTCTTTAATAAATAATGCAATGTATGCAACAAATGGAACCACTTTGCCAAATGTTGTATGTCTAAACATTTTCAGGTAGCTAGAATGCCATGTGAAGCACAGAGAGAGAAAGCTGCACAAAATCAATCTGGTGGAGATCAAGTCAGTACAAATACCTACTAGCATGTTACACTGTGAGAGCTGAGCAAGGTGAAATCTTCACTAGTCTCCAAATTAAGCACAATAACAGTTTCATGAATTAAAAATTGTTACTGGTGATAAATGCAATGTTATATTACAAAACCTGATATTCTGTCACGAACCAAAACTGAAATATAGGATCCCCAAGTCTGTCTAACTTGGTACTACTCAACCCTGAGACACAGAGTCTAACAGGACAAGTTATCTTCACCAGGAACCCCCGGAAGCAGGTATGTGCTTTCCAGCCATTGCATCGTAGGTTGCGGCCCACGCGGAGAGTGTAGACGAGACCCGTATAGAGAACACAGAAACTCTGCAACGAGAAAACCGCAGAGAGGTGAACAGACTTGAGAAGGAGATTGCTGTGGATGAGTGGTACTGAACAGCAACTGAGGAATCACTGGAACAGCGGACTGACAATGCAGTGATATCAGAGAATGAGTAGAACCAAACAGCAACCGAGGAATCACTGGAACAGCAGACTGAACATGAAGTGATATCTGAGGATGAATAGCACTGAACAGCAACCGAGGAATGACTGGAACAGCAGACTGAACATGAAGTGATATCTGAGGATGAATACCACTGAACAGCAACTGAGGAATCACTGGAATAGCAGACTGAACATGATGAAGTGATATCTGAGGATAAGTAGCACTAAACAACAACTGAGGAATCACTGGAACAAACGCAGGGCTTGTGAATTACTTTTCTGGTCTGCAATGTACAGTGATATTAAAAGAGCAGCAGATTTTTGTACACAATGCAATGCATTCAAAGCTCATCACCTGCACCTTCAAGATGTTCCAGAAAGATGGACTTTAATCACATAACAAGCAAACCTTTGTACCCACATTTAAACTGCCTGGCTGAAAGGCCAGTATGCTTAGCCAAACACTTGCATGGAAAATGTTCACGTGATGAGATGGCATTTCTGCAGTACTATGTAATGTAAGAAATATACCAAGAAATTGTCTACCATTTGCGGCTCAGGCGTTGCAATCCAGGCATAACAGAATAGTCATTCTATAACAAAGCATAAGTTACTGCAGAAGATCGAAACTCAGGTAGCCGATTCACTTACTAGGATAGGAGTGCATGGCAATTCACATTTTCCCTTCTTGTTTATATCCTTTTCTCCCACTGCCTCATTTACTTGTTGTTTATTTTACTCTTTTACTATGTTCATGACAGAAAGGCTGTAGATGTATGTAAACTCAATATGATTGCTATTAACTCAATATGATTGCTATGAAATTAATATGATTGATATCATAGACTCTGGTGGTAGGAGTCAAGTATCTTGTCAGTGTAACCCACTGTCACTTTGTGTATGTTGAGGTGCACTGGTTAGGCAGTGCACCTCAATCTCTAGCCCCAGCTAGCTCCTGGGTATGGATGTAAATGACCAGAGGGTCCCTGCACATGCTGATTGTTTTTACAAAGTCTCTTTGAAGATATTGTGACACAGGTGAAGTAACTTGGTGGTGCAGTGTAATCAGATGTCTCATTATTTTGGGTACCAGACCCTCTCTATATTGCAAAATAAACTCTGTGTTTATACTCGTTCTTCACTCCAGCACATTCTTAAACTGTTGCAGTGATAAAGTAAAAATGTACAGTTCATATGTATGTCTCCTGTCTTCTCCTGCACAGTTCTTAATAGTTACATGGACAGAACATTAATGGGGCAGTCACATATAAAATGGTGGCTAGCACATTTTCATCTCTCACAGCAATATCTCTCATGCCTCCTCTGCTTGGGTATTATCTTTCATTCCTCCTTTGCAGGGGTATTATCTCTCACCCCTCCTCTGGGGGGGGGGGGGTAATATCTCACCCCTTAAATGTATGCTGCCTCTCCTTTCTATCATCCTGCCCTATTCTAAGGTCATTTATCCCTCATATCTGTCCCATCTTTACTAGGAACCGTATTATTCCCATCTTACTAACATCTTGCAAATTGGCAGCTAACTGGGTTTCTGCCATAATATTCAGCTGAAGTAAGCTGTGCACTATTCATTTTGGGACATTTTCTGATCCTTAATGTTACTAACTGTTATGTGCTTCAGCCTGCTGGTTGATTTTATATTGCTGGGATTGACAGTGCCTCAAAAGGTGACTCATTTAGCGTGCACCTACTTTGACTTGTCTATATATTATATATTGCTGAGATTAGTAGTTCCACAAAAGGCCACTGGATAATAAAGATAGATGGGATAGTTACTGTTGGTGATATTTGTATAATGTTTATTTAAAAGTTTTATGTATGGACAATGTAGAGTTTATATTTAAATAATAAATTGTTGCAATTTGTAAACTCATTCCTTGTGCAGGTTTATATAATTGTTTGAATATGCAGGCGAATAGGCAAGAAGCTGCACACCTACACCTTCATATTACCTACACCTTCATATTGCCTACACCTTCATATTACCTACTCCTTCATATTGCCTACACCTTCATATTACCTACACTTTCATATTGCCTACACCTTCATATTACCTACACCTCCATATTACCTACACCTTCATATTGCCTACACCTTCATATTACCTACACCTTCATATTGCCTACACCTTCATATTACCTACACCTTCATATTGCCTACACCTTCATATTGCCTACACCTTCATATTACCTACACCTTCATATTGCCTACACCTTCATATTACCTACACCTTCATATTGCAATCCCAAATTATGAAAGTCAGAAATTAAAAATGGTATTATAGAAGTGGAAGACAGTCATAAAGCTAAGTAAGAACTAAGAATGTGTTAGTAATGTTTTGTGCTTATTAGACCAGAGTCAGATAAGCTACACTTTTTAATGTATTACCATCGTTCCTGTGTCACTATTCTATATCATCATCTTGTCCACCTTAAATTTGACTGATGAATTTGACTTATGGACATATTTTCCTCCTGGATAAGGAGTTATCATTTTGTCAATGCAATATTATTGATAAGTTTCAAGTAATAAAAGGCAGTATATTTGGGGGAAAAGTAATTTTAAAAAGATATTTATAATTCACAAGAATATTCTTTGAGTCACATGGAACATACATACCTTAAACAACTTGGTCATTTCAGGGAAGAAGGATTTATTGAGACAAATCAAAGCAAATTATATGATATCTGTTATTTGTGGGTGAGGATGAGAGGCATGATTTCAAATATCTTTCTATTATATTTCCTTCTTTCTTTTTTTTATTGTCATTAATTTTATTGAAACATGCTGTATATCAAACAATAGAGATACAGAAAACAAAATGGGAGGGTGGGGTGAGGTGAGATACATAGAAGGGACAAATAAAGTTTGTTGATTTAGGATCGAGAGGATTGAGGTGTATCAACTTGAGAGGTATATATTGGGAACATCAGAATGGCAGATTGAGACCGTAAGCCCTCCCCATCTGTGACATAGGGTCATCAAAGGTGGTTTCAAAACTGCACTGTACCTTAGAAATGATTTTACTAAGAGGTGGGGGTAGTGGGTGTTTCTACTGTTGGCCAATAGTCGCCCTAGCAGCTAAGAAAATATGACCCAAAATATATCTATCACCTATCACTCTGCGGGATGCGAGCAGGGAAGTGGTCTAGGAGTGCCAATTGAGGGGGGGGGGGGGGCTGAGTTGTTGATTACTATGCTGGCCAAAATGAAGACTTAAAAAACTTTGTTGAACTTGCTGCACTATTGACAATCATGTTTTTGTGTTTAATCTTTTAAGGTTGATGATGATACAAAATGTGTTTGTAATCAAAGGGTCTGCTACCTAAGGGAACAATGGTCAGCAAAGGGGGAAGTGCAGTCCCTCTCTTTATTATTATTGTTTATTTATATACCATCAATCATATTACACAGCTCTCTACAGAGAATAGTCATACACATCAGTCGCTACGCCATTGGTGCTTACATTCTAAATTCCCTATCACACATGCACGCTCTCTAGGAAACATTTTGTCAGTAGCCAGTTAACCTACCAGTATGTTTTTGGACTGTCGAGGAAGCTGTAACACCCAGAGGAAATCCACGGAAACATGGGGAGAAATACAAACTCCATCCACACAGTTAGGGCTTTGGTTAGAATTGAACCCATGATCCCAGTGCTGTCAGGAAGCATTGCTAACCACTGTGCCACTGTGGTACCAACTTGGGAGTATTAAATTTGGTTTTATGAGTGTTTTCCTATGAATTTGTCATCTGCTTATCAATAGGAATAGATTTGGTTCAGAATTAAATTAATTGGATAATCATATTAATGTTAATCATATGAATCTAAAACTCACAATGGAGAGATAGTTGGAGTTGTTAGATCCGTCTATTAAAATCAACAAGGAAGGTTTCTTTCAAACATCTAGGCTAGAATAATGCAAAATCTTAGAAAAAAAGAGTTCCTTACAGTCAGTATCTAAGAGCAAGGAGAAATTGTAGTACAGATGTTGAATTTTATAGAAGCTATAGTATTACAGCAGAGGTTTTTGGAAAAAGGATATTCTCACAAGGTATTAGCTCAGACATTTAATAAAGTTAAACAACTTAATAGGAACCAATTGTTGTGTTCAAGGTCAAAAACTGAGAGATTGCAACTTATATTATCAACATTGTGAAATATTTAAAATATTAAGTAAATATAATTTTTTTTCAATCAGGGATGAAAAAACAATTGGTTACATTAAACAATTAAATACAAAATGTACCATATAGAACAACAAAATAATTACACAGGCATTTGTTAACAACGGAAGGAGCTACATTGGAAGATGGTAGGCAGTTACCAATGTGGGGATGGCGACTTTTGTGAATATATAAAAATGTAAGCAAAATAAATACTTTAAATCCGGCATATGCTGTAAGGGCCGTGATGGCCGTATATATCAAATGAAAAGTAAATTATAATTCTGACACAGTTGTGTCTTGACTTTTGTATTTCTGGTACAAATTGTAAATTTTAAAGCTACAGTTAGCAGGCATTATAATCTATATCATGAAGGTAATTTTGACAATTTGTTGATTCAAATTATTGTCAGTATACACAGATACAATAGGGAACACAATAAGGGTAAAAAAAATTACTGAGATTAGAAGCCAAATAAATATTTCATCTTCATACATGAAAATATGGTTTAAATGAGGAACCAATTCTAAATTTAGATATTTCATTAAATATTACATACTTTTTACACAATTGTCACACAATTGGAATGACAATACCGTGGAGGGCATTGGATGCAGGAAAGAGAAAAAAGTGTGTTTAATAAAAATGTGAAATATTAAGTGTTGCATTCACAAACGTGGTGATATAGTCGCTTTGAGACAATTTGGACTGTCTCTCAACACATACCTCTGATTATCCATTAGGCACAATACATTTTTTTAAAGACTCCTATCATTTTGTTACCATATACTTATGGTATGTTTAAACCATTGTAGCCCATTGTCCTTGCTCTACACCTCCTTTATTTTTCCAATTTTTGTACCCCATTCTTCTCTCAAATCTTAGTTTCAAATATTGTACAGCCTTCTAAATAGCCTCTCTACTAACAGCGCTGCACCTTCCACATGGTGGTACTGTAACGCTTGTAGGATTACCTTGCGAACTCCCCTCCCATTGCTGTGGTCACTGATGGGTATGTTCCTTTACAGAGTGCCTCATTGTGTTTGGCCGGCGCAGGTGGCATGGACGGTCACTTCACCAGGTAGGTGTCCCCAAGTCATGGCACGGGCGGAAGAGTCTATAAAAACTCTGGCTTCCCACCCTAGAGCAGCAGATATTTTAGTGAGTCATGACCCAGGAGGACCTAAGAGGAGGGTGGTCCCAGGTCCTTGTCAAGGGGGGTGTGCAGTGAATGCTGCTACATTTGTTAAAGCACCTGTTAGAGCGATCCTGTTTGGAGCCCCCTTGTAATGGTGAGGGTGGGGGGGGGGGGGCTAAATGCAGAGGCAGCTGGCTACCAAGACCTGAATTCGGAGAGGAGGTTGCCCCTGTACTAAAACCCATAACATGAGGGGGGTCACTGCAACTAGGCTTTCGGCTACTCTGGTGGAAAGGAGTCTCCACAGTGAAAAGTAGATGGAGTCCTGTGGTGTAGAAATTGTGTGAAAGTGAGTCTCTGGCCAGTGGGATGTGTTTAAGATGTCTGTGTAAGGAATGAATCTCCCTGAATTGCACAGTACTGCAGCATGGTTTCCAAGCTCCCTGGATAGTGAGATGTTAGTTAATCCTTGTTGGAGCATGAGCTTGAATCTCCAAAGTATGCCCATTGTGTGCTGACACCTCTCAGGGAGAGTGCCAAGTATTCCTAGAGTGTGTGGGACTACTGTATCCAGCAACATGAGGTATGCAGCTGTGTATTTATATTTAATCAACTTATGCAGGTAAAGTGCAGGTGGAGTAAAGAAAAAATAGAGCTTCCTTCTGCTGAAGTGTATGTGCTGGAGGCGTTTGGAGAAGTTGTGCTTATAGCCATTATGGTCTGTACTGAAAGAATTTGACGTTTGAATCTATGTCTATTGCTACCGTTATGATATGTGCAGGAGGTGAAGGCATTGCGAAATAAAAACTTTATTTTATTTTATTTTTGCGATGAGATGGTCAGACACCCAACCTTTATTTGACTTTGCACTGCACACCACCAGTGACCACTTCATATTCATTGTGTTTAAACACCTGAGTATTCAGGGGACCTCCTGGTTGCTGATGCCACATCCACGCCATAGCCAGAGTAGAAGAGGAGGGCAACAGCAAGTGGGTACCACATCACAACATGGTTCCCAATAAGTGACTACACAACACCAATACCAAAGGGGTTTCACAGTACAACTTTAAAGTACAGAGAAACAGTGTTGCCATTTGCTCAATTAGAACTTTTTTTTTGCATATCAGTATATATCCTGGAACAGATAGTCTAGGAGCACGTACTGAAAATGTGTTCGTCAGTTGACATTGCTTGCTAGAAGGTGACATTTTGCATTTCAGCTTAAGAAGTTAATTTTTTGCAAATAGACATGTCCTACCTTAACTTTAAAGCTACCCAATATTTGTGTGTTGGATGCAAAACCAAGTAGCATTTACCCTAAATGCAAAAAATAGCATTTGCACCCCTTGCTTCAAACCAGGGGCCTGATTCATTACTGGACTTAAATGCTGTTATATACCGTATTTTGCATAAAATAGCACTGTGAATTCCCAGAAATGGACCCATAGAACAGTGAACGCAAGAACATTCAATTCATCTTCGAAGCCAAAGGACACTTACGACAGTCTACGATTTGATTGGCAGAACGGGGATGGAAATGGCGTTCTTACACTAAAATAGTAGTAACTTCTCCATCCAAAAAACCTTAATCTTCGATGAGGATTTCTCAAGTGAAGATTAGGATCAGTGAGCCTGCACAACTTTTATTCGAGTTGTCATATGATTGGAATAAGGTGTGCATCTAATTGGGACAAAGCAAGTTTTTGTGTTTTTCTTCACATCATAGAGAATGATGTATGTGTTTACTGGAGATGGTGTGGGCTCACAAATGGGGCCTTGAGCAGATAAATCGGTTTCAGCTAGCTACCTCCACTTGCAGTCAAGTTTATGTCTGTTTAGAGCCAGATTTAGCCAAATGAACATTATTCTGTTTTTTTCATTAAATTGTTGTTCATACTTTCTTTATTTTACACCCAGGAAAGAGCTAAAATTGTAGTTCCTTAAAAGCACATATCAATGATTTTCGAAGTAGAAGTGGAAACGTGAACAGAAACATAAAAACATCCTGAACTGACAAACTATTGATTAGAAAAAGTATTATGCCACAGTGTCTGCAGTTTGATCCCTTGAGATCTGCCTGGCTTGGCTTTACTCAGGTCAGGGGTGGGGTACGCGTCGACGATGCTGTTAATTCCGACACTGAGGATACCTACAAAATAAAACTGATTTGTGAAGACAACGACAAGAATATACACAGACTTACCTTATCATTGGTGCTTTAAATAAAAAATAATTGAGCCCGCACTGACGTCAGGCACTACTGCCGGACACCTGTGCATTCAGAAGAAGCTGCTGTCATTCTCCTGCTACGATCGGATATCTGGAACAGTTGCTAATCAGGGAAGTCTGTGTATATTCTTCTCGTTGTCTTCACATATCGGTTTTCTTTTGTAGGTGTCCTCAGCATCGGATTTACCAGCATCGGTGAAGAGACTACCGCCGCAGCCCAGAGGTGCGGAATATAATGAAGCATGTCAGGCGCCGTCCTGTGATCCTTCCGGGATGGTCGCCTGGTCTCCGCCCAGCGCGTCTGGTTGCTTAGCAACCAGATGCATCACTTCCGGCTTCAGCCGCCGACCTCAGTACAGCGTGCCCCGTTGCTAGGCAACGGGACGCTATGATTGATCTCCCTGGAGTCAGGAATGACAGCGCCACAGCGCTGATTCTGATTGGGGCACCTCACTATTTAAACATCCTCTGGCACTCCTACCAGTGCCAGAGTATCAGATCTTCCTGCCTCCAGCATTTGTGTGTACCAGTCTCCTGTATTTGTTCCTGACTATCCTTGTGCTGTCTGTGACCTTTTGACCCAGACCGTTTGACCACCCCATTTGGATTCTCCTTTTGTACTGCGCTGCCTGAACGCTATCGACCCGGCTTGTCTCACCATTCTTCTGGATATCCTTGTGTACCTCTTACTACCAGAACGTTACCGACCCGGCCTGTCTGACACCTCTTTGTATCTCGCTGTTGAATCGTGGGAGGACCGCGACCTGCGTGTCCTTGCAGCGGAGTCCATACTTCCTTGCGGGGATTCCTGGTGAATACCAGGGGCACGTTAGATTCCGCACCTTCCTCTAAGTTATGCCAACAATAGCAGGTACGCAATATAGTTGTGACAAAGCAGATGTTTTCCACTCCTCTCTGAGTGAGTGCAGGTGTTAACCCAGATGTTAAAGAGTAAGGGGAAGGAAAGCATACCAGGCAACTGGTGGTAATGGAACAGAAGGAGTGATGATTTGTTGGTCGGTGGTTACCTCTGTGGTCAGGGGAGCAAGGTACAATAGAGTAATAGCTACAGACAGGTTGTTACCACTGCAAACAGTGGAGCAGTATACAATGAAGAGATGGTCTGCGGACAGGTTGTAACCACTGCGAACAGTGGAGCAGGATACAATGGAGCGATTATCTTCAGGTAAGTTGTTACCACTGCAAACAGTGAAGCAGGAAACAACAGGGAGATGGCCTGTGGACAGGTTGCTACCACTGCAAGCAGTGGAGCAGGATGCAACGGAAAGATGATCTGCGGATTGGTTGTTACTACTGCGAACAGAGGAGCACAACACAAATGGAGTGATGTACTGCAGACAGATTGTAACCACTGCAGACAGTGGAGCAAAGTAGAAATAGAATGATGGTCTGCAGACAGGATAGGAGAGCACAGGATATAGTATATGCAGGATAGCACAAGGAGCCATGTCTGGTAGTTAGCTAGGGATCTAGACAAAGAACAGGCACCTCAGCGTAGTAGCAGGTGCCTTAAATATCCTCCCGTTAATGAGAGGATAAGGAACAGCTCGGGAAAGAAAGGAGATATAAGGATCGGATCTGCGCATGCGCAGACCTGATAAACAAGATTGTAGTCAGGGAGATTGCGGCGCTCAGCTCTGAACAGCAGGACAAGGTAAGCGCGTCGGTCCCCAGCTAGAGGGACCGAGGGACCGCCGTGTGACATATTATTTGTCCAGATCGTAAGGCCAGGGTTGAAGTCAGTGATCTAGGCCCAAATATCATATTTGTAGTAAAAGAGCAAGCAGTTTGTGTGATTGGGTCCAAAGAAGATGTAGAGTGACAGGATAGGCATGCAGCGTGATCTTAGTCTAAATGCAGTGTTAAGTAAAGTGTCAGGCGCTTAGCTGTGTTAGCTAAAGTTGTAAACATAGAGCATAGTCCATCCAACACACGATCAAGAAACAAATATATCTTAGCCAAATCTCTGGAACAAACATATAACCACCACTGATGATTGTGAGCAGCAGGCTTATAAGGATAAGAGCCAAGTGCACTTGTTACTGCTGGAGAATGATGTTAATTATTGCACTGCTGGAATGGCCACAGTTCCGAACACAGTAGCACCTCTGGAGGAAACATCTTCTGCACCAAATTTCATAAATACCAGAGGCCAGAATTTTAAGTTCTGACTGTAATACACCCCCTGTCATCCCGTCTTGAGCAGGTATCAAGTGACCCACAAAATGAGAATTTCCAGGAAGCAATTTGTGAAAAAATTTGATTATTTTTCCATCCTGAAGGTCTATGGAAAGGATCCAAAACCTTTCCTCTTGGCCATAACCTTTCCAATGCACAAGATAGAAAGTTGCCCACTTAGGACCTGATTTATCAAGGAATGTTTCTGCAGTTTTTGTGCGTATCATACACAAAGTTAATCTGCACTTGATCAGAGCCCGGCCATTCACCAGTAAATGCAGCAACATACAATTCATCGTATGCAAAGGACACCTACTACAGCCTACGATTTCTGGGAATGAACGGTGCAGGGAAAGGGCGTTTGTCCGTAGTCTCTGTACAGTAAGGCCGTACCAAACTCAAGCACACGTAGCCATGTCCAACTCCAGCTCTGGGCATCTCAAAGTTACATGTTTTTCTGCCATATCTCTTGCTCCTGGCACAGGGCTAGTCTAAGTACTAGTGATGATAGTCTTGTATGCATGCTATAAAATGTGTTTGCAATCAGGAACAACTGTAAAAACATATTTTATATTCAGTAGACATTAACAGCTTCCTAATAAATGTATTTAATTGAGCAAAAATATATATAAAGAAAAACATTTTATATTTTAACGGTTTCATCATTATTGCTTATAATATTAACAGATGACATAATTGAATAGGTTATTTTTTCTGTGCGTTCTTTTATGAATATATATTCTACATAGGCATCCTGCAGTGTCCTGTGTAGTAGAGCAGAGCAGACCTACACCTGAATTCATCACCATGTATTATTAGATCTGTTCCTTGTTGATTTGGGAGTAAGCAGGGAGTAATATGTGTCTTTTAAAACAAATGCACGTTGAATCAGGCCCCTAGAGTCTAAAATACATTCAATAAAATATTCTGGTTGCCCTTCGACTAGATCAGGAGAAGGTTTGGGAAATGCTTTTTTCAAACCATGGCAGGAATTCCGTCCAAACATGAAGGATTGTGTTGTCTGGCCATCTTTGTGGATGAGAAAGAAAGATTATTGCCTAAATAATTCAAAAGGCTTAAAATAATTTAGAGATAAATGATGAACTTCTGTCAGAAACAATGTTGCCTGTAATGCCATGAAAGCCTATGTTTGGGCCAATAAAATTTAACTCGATAAATCTTGAGATAAGAGTTGTTGTTATTATCTGATTATTCTGGATGACAGAGACATCAGAAACCTCAAAATGCTCACGAAGGATACTACGAAACAAGGCATCTACCTTAAAAAAAATTGTCCCGGTACTGTATGTGATGGTAAAATTAAATCTGGAAAAGCAGAGTACCTGTCTTGCTTGCCTAGGATTTAACCTTTTAGGTGCTTCAATATACTGGAGGTTCTTGGAGTCAGTAAAGACAGTAACGGAGTGGAAAGTCCTCCTTAACAAATGCCTCCGTTCTTCAAAAGCTCTTTTAATGGGCAGTAGTTCACAGTTACCAATATCATAACTGAATTCAACTTAGTAAACTTTCCTGGAAAAGAAGGAATATGGATGCAATATATAATCACCAGGATTATTTTGGGAGAGAACAGCTCTCATGGCTATATCTGAAACATCCACTTCCACAATAAATAGCACTTTAATAAATTTCCTAGAATAGTGTGTGAATACCAAAAATCATTGCACAACTTTAATATTTGTAGGTAGACCCAATCAAGAATTGATTGAACATTTACAGGATACATAGAAATACCATTATTAGAGATAATGTACCCTAGAAAGGAACTCTCAGAAACTTAAAACATATATCTTTCCAGCTTTGCATACAATTGATATTCTCTTAAAGTTGGCAGTACTAATTTAAGACTAGCTAAACAGGAAAAAATAAGAGTGTAATCAATGTAAACTACAACAAATCTACCTAAATAATCCCTGAGAGAATTGTGCATGAAGCATTGGAAGAATGCTGGAGCATTGAAGAGAGCAAAAGGCATAACTAAATATTCATAATGACTAATATTGATACTTTAAGCGGTCTTCCACTCAATCTCCTCCTGAAAAAAATTGCTCACAGTAGGTCACTACTGTCAGATACTGACTGTTTCTTCATGTAGCACACAAATACTTGATACTTTATTTGTACACTGAAATGTAAAGTTGATATTTGTGTGCTACATAAAAAACAGCCAGTATTTAACTTATGTGCAAAACAGAAAACTCATTTGCACCCCTTGCATTGTAACATGGTTTTGCCCAGGAGACTTACATAAGAAACTTCTTAATTTAAGATCCTTAATGAATCAGGCCCAATAACTGCTCTAACAAGTTACTTCTCAAGTTGCCCAGACAATGACTGAATTGTGTATAGAAAACTAAGGGTAGCCTTAACAAAATGGGAAAAAAATGAGATCCTCTCAGGATGTAGGTCTCCTCTACATGGAGATCAGGAGACATACAATCAATTACTTTACCTAAGATGGGGAACCTTCTAATCCACACATTGTTACCCTAATATCAATTTAAATGGGCAAGTTAACTTTGTGCTAAACCCAAATTCTAAAAATTCCCTGTTGGAACTCTATCCATGAAAGCCTGGGCTCTGAAATCCTGACTGACACATCATTAATAAGGCCAGTACTTACCTCAACATGGACTACACTCATTTTGATATGTTTCTTTGTACATTTTGATTATTCATGAAGAAGTGCTGATATTATAAAATACTAAAGGATTTTTCTAACCATTTAGATACCTGTGGAGATACTTGGTAAATTTGAAATCCTCATTTATAAACTTTTTTGAGATCACATTTGCTTGTGTCTTACCTTTGAGCTATTGGACAATGCAAAACCATGAGCTGCTGTTACTCCATATTAAAAGTTCAGCAGTTGGGAATTTATGTTATTGCATATGTAGGTATGTTTAACATTTTATATTTATAGCATTTTATACAAGACACAAACTGGTACTTAGTAAAGAATTATAGTCATTAGGGGTTACATGCTAAGACAAAAACTTTGGGAAATACTATCCTAGACTTGGCTGGAAAAAATAAATAAATTAATATTGTAATGTCTCTTGTAGCCACCAGTACAGCACAGACAGCAAGTAAAACAGGAACTTACGTTTGTTCCATGAATGCAAGGCACTCACTTATGTTGACAGAAAATTGAAAGGAACTCCATGTTTATTTAGGAACAGGTCTGGAGTGTGCTCTTGAGAATTCCTACTAGCAAAACTGATTGTCAGAACGTTTTCAGCTCGTTTAGTCTGCTACAGCTAGTAATAAAAAAAAAATTCTGGACTAATGTTATCAAAGAGGCAACTGATCAGCTACTGGCGTTTAACGTATAAAATGCACTTGCCAAACTGATGAGATTTGTTAAGCATCAGAAAGCAATTATAGGTGACCTTACTTCATGTAGCTAATTCATGGTCTAGGATCTGTTGCCAGTATCGGCAGGACTCCACATCATGGAAGTTTTTGCCAGTATCAGTGAATGTCAATAGGACCACCCAGTGAAAAAGCAGGGTGTGAAAATAAAACGTTGGAAAATCAAGGACATACAAAAAAATAACATCTTTAAATAATTATACTCAAGTAAAAGATCTGGCTCACAATATTTATTCGTGTATCTAATGTACGAAACCAAAACCTTGGGGATTTTTTCTTGAACAAAACCACTTGTGTGGAATTTAACTAAAAAAGGAACATTATTGAAGTACATAAGTTTTATCGGTTTTTTTTTTATTCTCCACATACGACTTTTAAAAAAGAAAACCTTTATTTAAGTAATATGTCTTCTTTAAATGCGAACATGAGCGATACAATTTTAAATTGCAAAAATCTATGTTTGTTGCTGGGAAAATAAATACTACATTTGAATGTACTTTTACTATATTTTTTTTTGTTCATTTACTAATGGATTTTATATGGTGCATGCTATTTTAAGAAGCAGTGTACATATTTGTCAGACAGATTTTCCTGACCACTCAAGCTTGCAATTGAAATCCGTGATAGGCAAATGGTATCATTTTGTGGCCCTTCTGCCATGTTTTTGGTTCATTTTTGAAGTAGCTACATTAGTGAAAAAGACAGAATAAATCACATTGCATGCACACAGTCTATGTAGCAGTTGTAACGTTGTCTTACTGTCTAGCCAGAGCAGATAATAATGTTTGGATTAGGTGGACACTTTGCCACAGTCACAGTCCCCTTACTGCTATCGCCATCTCAGGATGGAGATAGCAGACAGTAATAAAAAAAATGCTTTATTTATTTATTTATTTAAACAAAGCACTGGAGATCCAATGAAGTATTTTTTTATTTTTCATGTATACATTTTTTTTAATATTTTTTTTAACCTTGCAAAGCAGGGTCACGAATGCTCAGAGGCATCCAGGGCTGGCTAAGCCTAATCTTACTGCTGCCAGCCAGTATAGACAGTGAGCTGAATTTCACTCAGCTTCTCCAGCAAAATTGTAATGGTAAATGATATTAGATTTTCTATCTCTGTTATAAGCAACAATGTAAAATCTATGATATCACTGCCTCATAATAAATCGACCTATTAGGGTGGCCCCTTTGATGAGACCAAGAAAATTCACTACTGATCTAATGATTGCACAGTGGCCAATTGTCCCTAATCTTCAGAAATGGTGCTAAGTTTAAAGATTTGTCCCTGGCATTTGTAGTCCCTGTTTTTTAATCTTGACCAATATAGCTGTACTTAAAATTGTTAAAAGTGCATTATAATCAAGTTCTGTAAGCATGACATTATGCAAACTGTACTACACCAAAGTGCCTCTGTAAATTATTTTAAGATGTCGGCAACCACGTACTGAGTGTGTGGATCACTTGACCAATCAAGTGGATACTGGGATTCACCACATCTCTCAGTATAAGTTGGTTCCGAAATTGAGTTACTCATTTTCTCATTTTGCAGATGTCAATATGCTTTGTCTTTCCTATAAGTATAGAGTGTTGATGTAAACTTTATGTTTATTTTATGCTATCACACATTATTATTACACATATTATCTTACAAATATAAAACATTACAAATTTGTGAAGGTAGTAGTAAATTGCAATGTGGTGTCATCACACCATCTCAGTTCAGCAACTGTCATTGCTGTTGCTTTCTATATTTCTCCTGTGGGGATTACGGTGGTGTCCTTGATGGCCACAACTTCAACGAATATGGTGAACAACAGTGTGCCTGCTCTGTGTCTAGCAGGGAGCATGATGCCGAAAACAAATACCAGGAACACAACTACACTGAACTGGTGAATAGCCATACTGCACAAAGCTACATACTTCTATAGAACCATAAGAGGGAGGTGGTTCAGATAATATAAATGGTGAAGGACAATCATGGTTGCTAGCAGCCAGTTCCTATCCTCATTCCAACCGTACCACAACACTGGTAGCTGCACAGAAATGTCAGTCACCAATAGCTGCTTTAATAGTGGTGATAGATAAAGTTTCTGACTTATATTCACCACACACATTCCCCACCACCAGCTACCATTGTTATACTGATAACTAATGTTAGGTATCTGTCATGTTCCTCTGTGTCACTTACCTAAAATGGTAGATGCTATATAATCTGAGAATAAAAATCGATTCCTGGTCTTGTAGGGTTGGTAACAGTGATGCTATCTGTTGAGTCCTACCAACAACTGTTTACCTCTGCTCTTATTCTAGAAAAACTTGAATCCTACGAATTTGCCTGAGCATGCTCAGTTCAGCCTACCTTGCACTTCAAGTCTTTAGCCAATCCCATGAATTCTGAGTGTATATAAAGCTAACAGTAAATTGCATATCTCCCAGATTAATGTGTTATTCTGCCAAGATCCAGTTTTTTTCTGTATTCTGATTTCTTGTGCCTGACCACCCTCCCAAATCCATGACCCTCGCTTAGGCTAAGGACTTCTCTGACCTCCGATTCAGCTATGGACACTTTCAACTACATGTCTGATCTTTGTCACTGGTCTCTACACCACTCCTTGTCATTGGAATCCCTTGTATCTAATTAGTACATGAAAGTGTTAATCTTCCCTTTACCACTTAGATTGCAAGCTTATTTGATGCCATGTGCTTTAATATGGAGTTGGTCCTCCCTTTGCTGCCTCAACAGCCTTAACAGCCTGGGAAGGCTTCCACAGCCTCTGTGTTTTGAAACATGGTTGTGGGGATTCACATCCATTTAGCCACAAGATCATTACTGAGGTTGTGCATTGATGTTGGATGACAAGACCTGGCTCACAGTCGACATTTTAATTCTTCATAAAGGTTTTCAATGTGGTGGAGGCCAGGGTTCTATACAGAGCAGTTCTTCCACACTAATTCTGGAAACCATTTTTTGATGGACTTCACTTTGTGCACAGGGGCATTGTTGTGTTTAAACAGGGAAGGGCGTTCTCCACACTATTGCCACAAAGTTTGAATCAGATTATTCTCTAGAGTGTAAATTTATATTGTATAAAAAAGATTTCCCTTCACTAAAACTAAGGTGCCCAGGCCAAACCATGAAAACCAGTACCAGAACATTATTCCTACTTTACCAAAGTTGACAGTTGGCAGTATACATTTGGGTAGGAATCATTCTCCTGGAATCCACCAAACCCAAATTCATCCGTCAGACTGCCAGATGGTGAAGCGTGATTTGACTAGAGATGAGCGGGCTCGGATTTCGCTAATCCGAGCCCACCCGAACAGTGCAGATCCGAACGGGATCCGAGCACTGTTCGGATATTTCCGGCGGGCAAAAAAATGAAAATGAGGCTCTGTCGTCCAAGTCTCGCGTCGAATCTCGCGAGGGGTGGGAGGGAGGGCCCAGAACAATTCCATCTTGTACCTCTTTTTTTGGCATTATGTGCTCAAGCTACCTTGGTGCAACCTTTTGGCCTAAAAACAATATTGTGAGGTGTTCAGAATAGACTGGAAATTAGTGGAAATGATTATTATTGAATGTTATTGAGGTTAATAATAGCGTAGGAGTGAAAAAAAACCCACAAAACTGGTTTTTAGCACTTTTTATGCTTTTTTCAAAATAAATCCGAATCCAAAACCTTAAATCCGAACCAAAACCTTTCGTCAGGTGTTTTGCGAAACAAATCCGAACCCAAAACCTCAAGCAAATCCGAATCCAAAACACAAAACACGAGACACCAAAAGTGGCCGTTGCACATCCCTAGATTTGACACCCTAGACAATGAGTTTCCACTGCTCCAAAGTCCAATGTCGGTGTGCTTTACACTGCGCCAGTGGATATTTGGCATTGTGCATGGTGATCTGAGGCTTGTGTGTAGCTTCTAGAATTTGGAAACCCAATCCATCAAGTTCCCGACTAACAGTTCTGATGATGTTGCTTCAAGAAGCCCTTTGGATCTAGGTAGTGAGTGTTGCAACTGAGAACAGATTATTTTTATGCGCTTTGTGATTTAGCACTTGGAAGTCCTATACTGTGAGCTTGTGCGGCCTATCGCTTGTTTGCTCCTAGATATTTCCACTTAATCAGTGCAGCTCTAGCAGGGAACAAATTTGATGAACTGACTTGTTAAAAAGGGTTATTCTATGACAGCCACAATGATAGTAATTTAGCTCTTTAGTATGACCTATTGAACTACTAATGCAGATTGCATGGCTGTATGCTTAATTTGTAATCATTCTGTTAGCAAATGGTGTGGCCGAAATGGCAAAAGAAAATGTTGTCCGTCGCTCTAAATCAAACAATATATAAATCACTAAGTGTCAGCATATGCATAATTAGGAGAATTTTGAAATTAGGGAAGAAGAAGAAGGTGCACTTCTTTAAATTAATGAAATGTGTACAAGTGAATAATAAATAAAATATATAATTAAATATATGTATATATATATATATATATATATATATATATATATATATATATATATATAGTTTTTTTATACACACAATGGGCTTGTTTCATTACGGACAGTTAAGCAAAAGTAAGTAAGACAAAACCATGTTGCATTGGAGGGGGAGCTAAATTTTGGGGTAGGGCATGTCATAGATCAACTTTAAATTTCAGTGTACAAATAAGCTATCAAGTATTTGTGTGTTACATGAAAAAAACAGACAGTATTTTCCTTATGTGAAAAATAGTAAACTATTTTGCATCCCTTTTGACCAGAAAACTTGAGTAACAAAACGTGCTCAGTTTTTTGCTTAACTTTCCTTAATGAATCAGGCCCAATGTCTTTGAACAGTATTCAGTCACCATCCACTTTTTCACAATTGGTGTACAGGGCCCTCTTAAGAACATCTTGGGCCCCCGGGCACAGCAGTGCCCCGGGGCCCCTGTATATACAAAAAAAAAAAAATTATTATATATATGGGCCCTGCAGCCCAGGGAGGCCCGTCGGAGGCAGCAAAAAAAAAAAAACCTAAAAAAAAAGAAGAAAAAACCTACCTTGCGGTCAGCTGGCGATCCGGCTCCCTCTATGGTCTCCTCCTCCGTTGCGCTCTGCAATGGATGTCGGGTGGGCGTGATGACATCACGCCCGACATGCACTGTGAGCACGATGGAGGAGGAGACCATGGAGGGAGCCGGATCGTCAGCTGACCGCAAGGTAAGTATTTTCTTCTTTTTATTCAGGTTTTTTTTTTTTTGCTGCCTCCGACGGGCCCCCCTGGGCTGCAGGGCCCCCGGGCACCTGCCCATTGTGCCCAATGGGAAAGACGGCCCTGTTGGTGTATGTAGCAAAGATGTTTTTAGTGGACTTTATGTATGGTCTAGTGCTTCTGAATTACATCCCAACAAAGATGTGGCATACACCCATATAACATGACTATGTTCCAGGCTTGAGCAGATCAGTCACAGTTCCCAAATTGGTACTATTCGATTGTATGATGTCATATTGTTAAATTGCAATCACAATATTTATCAAGGTAATAATATCTATCAGTAATCTCCTTTAACCTTAATTAAAATAATTAATATATATGCATATATAGGTTTATGATAGATCTGGCAAACAGGCTACACTCTCAGGTTTAGCTTTCTTTCCCATTTATAATTTCTTAGCCATATTATATCTTAATAGCATCTTACACCCTTTTCTACTTGACAATAAAAGTTTTGCTTCATATATGTGTTTTCTGTCCCTTGACTATGTTTTGGCACATATATCCCTACTGAATGTTTATTTTGCTCTTTTTTTTTTATATATAGGAATCTTGGGTTAGCTTCCCGAGTATTACTTATGTTTTAATTGAAGAGCTCCTTATGTACAGTATACTATTTTCTCAAGAAAAAAGAACCTTTGATAATGGTGCCCAGATAGTAAATCAGGTAATCAATATAGCAAAAAAGGTCAAGCAGCTGTAAAAAGGACTTTCCTAAATTGGTCGCAACAAGAAAAATATACAATTGGTTAGAGCGCTAAAAACATAAGTAAATAATATACTGTATATAAAAATAATATCTCACAGATCACCAAATAAATAGACATAAAATTATATATATATAAAAAATAATAAACAATTAATATAAAACAAACAAGATAGAATACTGACTATAGATAGACTCTATTATAGTAAAAACTCCATTGCTGACATTATACCAAAAATAAATGTGGTTTATAGGTATTCTGTAAACTGTGCACAGATCAATATAATCATTAGTTGCTGAAAGAAACTGATTGAGCAAACAGCTCATCCATTTTGATGAATATACTGCAAACTAACTACTGAAATCAATCAAAATGCCACAGATTTTATGTTTGTATAGTTCAGTTCAAAAGCCTTTTTAAAAGAGCAGTGTTTAGTTTATTCTCAGGCTGATAGTATGTCTTAGAGAGTAATAACTATCATCAAATGCTTTGAGCAGTATGCAGCCTCCTAAAGATATAGCCAATTTTCCTTCCACAAGCATGTAAAGACTGATATGTGTAAACACCGTAAGGGACTATTTCATTGTGTAGTGGAGAATCCACGGGAAGAACCTACTCACAGTTCCCACAAAGTCAGCAACCAATTGATGGCTGAACCTCTGATCGTTAGCAGTTGACAGAGATCTCCACATAAAACAGCTGTATTGGCCGGACCCTCCAGCTAAACCCGTCGGCAGCTCTCACCTGTCGTCCGGTGTTCCCTCTATCTATATTTAGCATTTTATCTTGTTTGCTTTATATTGATTGTTTATTATTTTGTATATTTATGTTTATCTTATGTTTTGGAGGATATTAATTGTATGTCTATTTTTTTGGTGATCCGTGAGACATTATTTTTATATATACAGTATATCATCTAATTATTAAGGATTTTTTTACTAGTATTATATTAAATTGGTATACAATAATTCTGCTCCTTATATATATATTATTGCCACCTCCTGAATAATTTATCACTATTATGAGTGTTTGCAGCTCAGTAATAGGTGAAATTTTGGTTGTCCTAAATAAATCCTTTTCTTGCCTGGAGAGCTATTTCAGATTCTTTTGTTTATTATTATCATTATTATTATTATTTGTAATATTATTTGAATAATTCACGTTTTTATATGATAATTTACATTTGTGTTTATGTTTCATATATATGACTAACAAATGCTGGTACTGGCAAATATTTTATAAAATATTTTTATAGTTATTGTAAATGCATTTGTAGTATACTTTTTTGTTTTTTACTGATATGAGATTTAGAGATTTTAATACCTATTTGCTACAAATAATTTGTTACATTTTAGTTTTGTCTTGTACCTTCTAATTGGAAATAATTCAGCTGGCTGTGTTGCTGGCTTTTGGCTACAAAATATATTTAAGCAATGACTAAGAGCCATAATGAATCTAATGCGTCTGAAGAAATTACGCTAAGTGACGAAACACATCACATAATTATATCAGAGTGGTGTTTATATTTGAGATCGATACTTTGATTATCATTTTCCAATCTGCCTGCAGTTTACAGCTTGCCATGGAAGACCATCCTGTTGTAAAGTGGACCACCTCTCTTAGGTCTGATTCAGACTTTTGTCAAGTTACTGGATACCTTTGCAGGAAACCCGCTGAGACATCTTATCCATGATGCAGAGTTGGCTGCTTGAGACTGTCTTGCGGTAAGGGGCCTTCTAATAATCTCTATTGGACCAAGAGCTTTTTGTGTCATACTGGTACTGACACTCCTCCTTACCATGCTGTCTATGTAAATTTTGTTGGATCTATGAATAATGATATGATATTCTGTGGCTATTAAGCTGTCATTGCCTAAGATCATTTCCATTTATGTTATCTTATGTTTGCTGTGGGAGATTTATTTTTAAATTGATCTATTATACAGTAGATTAAAGTAGTTTTTCCCCATTAGCTTGCTTCCCTCAAACTTCCCTTTATAAGGAGAACAGTAACGCTATCCCCATGAAGAAGTCCGCAGTAGGGAGAAATGTGTTTGGTCATTTGGCACGCTGAGGCATCTGCTGCAGTGACTGTGCATTCCATATGTGTTTCATAGGAAAGTTGCATGCAACATTTAGACATGGTAAACAAAGTTTCATTACTGGTGAAAGAATGGAGAACCAGGTATGCGACTAAGGATATAAGTACAAACCCGGACTTTGACTATTTCAAAGGGACTTGTTCATTTTTATAGAGACATGAACTTTGCTACTAAGTGGTATGACATGTTCTATTTGACATAGGACTGAGAGACATTTGTTAGAGAATGTGTTTACTTATTTTGTTTTGTTACAAATGTGTTTTCATTCTTCTGTTTTAGACATTGATTATTGTCTATCATTAGACCTAATGATTACTGTATTTCATATTCTGTATTCTTGATTTAAATAAAATAGTTGTTTTTTTTTATCCTACACTGCTACTCTGCAATATTGAATACCTAGTTTGCCTAGTTTTCTATAAGTGATTTTACATTACAGGTATCACATTACAGGTATTTACATTACAGGCTATATATAGTAACCCATCCTTCCAGAGTGGCACAGTGATTAACATTGCTGTCTCACAGCTCTAAGGACATGGGTTAGATTCCAACCAAGGCCCTATCTTAGGGGAGTTTGTATGTTCTCCCCATCTTTGCATGAGTTTCATCTGGGTGTTATGGTTCCCTCCCACACTCTAAAAACATGCTGGTAGGTTAACTGGCTTCTGATGAAATGGACCCTAGTGTATTTGTTGTAGGTAATCTACAATGGGGCAAGGACTGATATGAATGACTACATATTCTCAGTACAGTACTGAGTAATATGATTGATGCTATGTAAATAAACAATAATAATAATTGTGGCAAGTTGATAGATGATTTTGCCTTAGAAACCAAAGTTTTGTAGAGATTATCACAAACGGCCAAGAAATCCTATCAAAAGCTTGTTGAGCATCCAGTGCTATTATTAACTAGATGACTACATGGATGTTAGGATGGTCGATTAAGTTTATTCTTCTTATATTCTTCTAATTTTGAATTTACAGAATGAAGTTAACTTGACCTGGATCAATAAGGTCTGGTAGTAGTGATGTTGCTAATGCTTTAATATAAAGGTTTTAGATCTGTATTCAACGGGTTCAGAGTCGATAGTCACATAGTTTTTGTAGATTTTTATTTGTGCTGAAAAGGTATTGATTTTAATAAGTTATTTTTTCTGATAGCAGATATGTAATTATGATCTTTGCCATTATTGAAGTCTTCTAAGCTTCTCATATCATTGCCAAAGGTACATTTGGAGTGGAGTTACTATTAATATAGTCCTGTAGGGTGTCAAAGATTTGTTGAAAAGGGTGTAGTACCATTTAACAATACTGACTACCCCGACAGCAAATACAATGACATGGCAATTCGAAAACTACTACCCCAACCTGAAAAAAAAAACCACTGAGTAAAATGACGTCACGTCAAAACGCAACTCTTCTTAAAGCGCCGATGGACAGACCCGGCTGCCATTCATACAATGTAAGTATTATTTTAGGGGTTAGAGTTAGGGTTAGGAGTTAAGGTTATTAGATAAGGTTAGGGTTAGGAGTTAGGAGTTAGTAGTTAGGGTTAGGGTTAACTTTACCTTTACAAGCCAGGTCCGACTTTTAAAGGTAAGGTTAACCCTAACTCCTAACCCTACCTTAACCCCTAAAATAATACTTACATTTAATGAATGGCAGCCGGGTACATCCATTGGCGCTTTAAGAGGAGTTGCGTTTTGACGTGACGTCATTTTCCTCCGTTGGAAACACATCTGGTCGTTACATCACTTCATTTGTGTCATCGTAAGTCTTTTTTTTTTTCGGCCGGGGTAGTAGTCTTCGGAATTGCCATGTCGTTGTAGTCGCTGTCGGGGTAGTCAGTATCGTTAAACTGACTACCACCGGTTGAATATTGCAGGCAGCTGATATTGGTGCATTATCTGCCCATGTGATGACATCTATGCTAGTGTTTGTGACCAATTGTGTAGTTTGACAGTCTGTATAGAATTTAATTTTTCAATGAAACAGGAGACATATGATGTTCCAGCAATACAACCTTCAACTTCCAATTCTGCTTCTGAATTGTTTGGAATGACATTTCGCACTGTATTTATAAATTTCTCAGCCTGATGCAAAAATGGGCAAATATTTTGCAGGAACAGATTTTCACATTTCGCTTATCTGTCATGTTGTCTGCAACCTCTTCCTCTGCTCCTTATCTATTTTCATATCTTTCTGCATTATGAGAGGATTATCACTAGAGATTCTGAAATTTGGTAGAATTGCAGTGACTCAGTGAATCATTAAATAATGCCTACCTTGGAGAGTCAGGCCAGTGACAGCGCGTGGAACATAAAAAAGGGTCAGTCAGCAAAGATCAAGAAATGTCACATGTCTATAGTCTTTTAAAAAGGGCTTGTGGCACTCATTTATTTCTGGATTCTTTTAGGGGAAACTATCTGTGATCTGCGAATGCTACTATATATGATGGCAGTTGATGACTTGAACAGAGACATATCAGTGTCCCATGTAACAATGAGTTTATTGCTTTGCACATATTGGGTTTAAAACCTGTTTTTTGGTGAAACATTGCTGGGCGTTATGCAGCAATCTGTGAAAGCCTACAAAAAACAATAACAGCGGTTTTTTGAAGATAGCATATTTATTAAGAAAATTACAATATTTGCTATTTGGTTTAATATGAATCTCACTCATCACATCAGATTATTGTTTAAAGAAAGCTAATTCTTTCATAGAAAATATTGTGTGATGTAGTATAAGAGCTGTTTAACTAAACACATAACAGTTGATTAGATGCTGTTTATCATCTTAACAGATATTGCAGTGAAAAGTGGAATTTATTAAGTGCCACCTACCGGACTTACTCACCCTATTTACTGAACATGCACAGGGTGAGTGCTAGAAAATAGCCTCATTCATTTTAAAATGTTTCATACCGAGAAAAAAAAATTTCAGTAGTAGTTTTTTTTTTAGCTTTTCTATTTTTCTGTTATATCTGCTAATTTTTTTTACATTTAAATCTTTTGGTTAAAAACAGTTTATTTTAATGTTTTTATTTAAACAGCAGAAGCATCTAGTTCCATGAGTGCTCAATAGAGATGAACAGGAGCCTCCAGAACGATAAGAGTTACTTGCTCAGCTTCCATAGTAATAAAATAATGGTAAAACGCAGAGATAAGTAATTTTTTATCTCCACGATAACTTTTATACCATTTAAAAAAAATCATCAGAATTTTTCTATTATACTGTTATTATACATATTATTATATAAAATAAATGACAGAACATGCACTTCACATGCTCTGCATAAATTCTGAGATGTTTCCTTATTAAAGTTGATGATGTGTAAAACTTTGCACATCTGAGTTTGAGACAATTTCTCACCAATGCACACATGATAACTTCACTGGTTTTAGCAATTCATTGGATTTTTCACTGCCAGCTATTTTTTTTCTTATCAGAAAAAATATTTGGCCTGCCAATACTCGTGAAAAAAATGTCAACTGAATCCTGCAAAGTGAAACAAAATGACATTCTCGCGGATTCATCTGCATCTGCAACCCTGTTCACTGTGTATTGTTCTTCTAGTTTTTGAAACGCATTGATGAACGTGAGAAACACTTATCCTTTGATCCAATGCAGTATTTTTTTTAGTTATGAATCTGACATGGTCAGAAAGGGTAAATGTGGTAAATGACAACCCCACATCACTAAATAAGTACATTGTACAAGAAAAAATAATTGCTAATGGTAATGCAGTAAAGAGAAGCAATACTGGTGCAGTCATATAAACTGTTTTTTAGAATTAAAAAATTTAATGGGTGTCAAACATTTGTCAATTGACACAATGCAAGGCTATCTGTATTTGATGGTGACATAGCGTCACATAATGAAATTATTTTAGACAACCTATTATCAAGCATTTATGATAAAGAGAAAACAGTTGATCAACAGAATGCAGCAAGCACATAAATGTAAAATAAATTTAATCAAATGCATCTGTGAATCCACCATCCTGACTCTCTACCAAAAATTATACTGTAAAGCAACGTTTAATCTATCATAGACTAACGGAAACTGATAATGCAATGCTAGACAGTGCTATGTCTACTAGTTCCCCATTACCTACAATGTTACAAACAAGAAAGGCAGAATATTTCCAATTCATGAAGTAAAAGTCATACACTATGTAAAAGGCCAGTCTTAATTGCAAGCTGAAAATCAATAGTTTTGAACGTTTTTTAGAGTGATATGAATAACAGAGCAATGGCTAAAATGCATATTATGTACATCATTCGAGGTTATCAGGGAACAGTGCTAGAGTGCCAGAAAGCTGCTCTGATTTGCTATTTGTATGTAGGTATGGATGAACTTCATTGTATCAATGAGGTTGAATGGAGCATTGTGAGAGAAGTTTTATTAGTGTATAATAACCTCGTGTTTGCTGAATAAGTTCAGAATAAATCAGAATCAGAATAAATTACCCATAACTTTCCATAGAATACCAAGGGATACTATGAACGTTTTACCTGCTTTCATCGCTATTACAGCAAGATACACACTTTATAGCACGAGAATTTCTGTAATTTTCCTTGACTTGTGCTTATGTTAACTATGACAGTACATAATATTTTTTAATTTTAAATGGAATGCTTGTATGTTTTGTTTGTGGTGTGTATGTTAATAAGCTGGTATATGTGTGTTTATTATTGATACACGTTTATGTTGACAACCTTTTGTTGTTTTTGTGTATACAAATATAGCAATATATATGTTTTTATTTTGTCGAAAATATATTGCCATGGCATCTGACCGAAAGGTGGAGCTCATGAGGAACTTCATTGAGTTATACAGATCCCATCCCTGCTTGTGGAAAATAAATCAAAACAGTACAGGCAAAAGAAGAGTGTGGCCATGGAAGAACTTGTGAAAGCATTCCTTCCACATTACCCTGGAGAGTACCCTGAAATGTAGAGTGGGCAAAGGGGAAGATACATAACTTTAGGACTGTAATAAAAAATAACTGAACAAGATTGAGGCCTCCAAAGAATCTGGGGCAGTGGCTGACTATGTGTATGTGCCAAAGTTGAGGAAATTGCAAGACAGTCCACCTGCAACATGGAGACGAACAATAGTTTCCCATCTGAAGTACTACAAACAGATGACATACCGCCAAGTGGAACAGTAAGTGAAACATACAACATTGTAAATGCTTAAAATTTTATTCTCTTAAATCAATCTCACAATACAGTTTACAAGCATACAATGCTACTGTCCATACATTACACAATGTCATTCTGCCATGACACATCACCCTCACCATTAAAATATTCGAAATAGGCATCCCTGTTAATTTTGCCATGTGACTGCCATTTCTCATCTGGCCTGACTCTAGAGGTGTCAACCCAACAACTTCCGCTACTTCTACATTATTCTCCATATTGGTATGCGTACTGCACACAGTGGAGTTTTTATGCCTAAGAAGGTTGTGTAGGAGACAACAAGCCTTCACCACATTCTCCACCTTGTCTAGGCATAGATTTATAGCTGAATGAATGAAAAATTATAAACCCGTTCCTTAAATTACCTAACGCATTTTCCACAATGCGCCTAGCTCTTTATGACGAAACGAGTTTGATAACACCGTAACCAGCCTATTTCTCGTTTCTCACAAAGTATGGATTATACCATGTGCTTTTTATAGCCCCTGTTTTTGTTCTCCAGCTCAACAGAATACTACATCAGTGTCTAATTACATGTGGATAAGGGGACATTGTAGCTTATTGTAAATATGTATATTGTGTATTGTATATTGATGGTGTGGCAGTGAGGTTGTTATACATTGTCCTTAAAGGGAAGCCTGGGTTATGGATAAAGATCAGGTGGTGTCCAGGATACAAATGAGGGGGCTGGAGCTGCATTTATTCTACCCCTCCATCCTCTACAGGAAGCATAGAACAGCTGGGGACCCTGTGACATCACAAAGTAGTGTAAGGGGTTAATTTTAGGAGGGGCTGACTGCTACCCTATCTTTGGAGGTGGGGGAAGCCAATTAGTATCCATTGTTCTCCATAGGACTAGTCCAGGCATTTTGTCTGTGTCCCAGCAGGGGGCTTCTGTGGAAGCACAGCTCATCTCCACTCCCCCCCTCCAACCCCCCTGATCCAGGACCTACCAATGTTTAAAGAGAGAGAGACCCAGGGGTTTGCAGTGGGAGGGGAAATCACTGTGGAAATTTGACCCTAGATATAAGGAGCCACTTCAGGGGGTGGTGTTCATTCTGGGATTTCATTCATGGAAGGTGCAAGATCTGGTTTTGAGTTGTCGTTCTCTACCAGAGTCTACATATGCAGCTGAGAGAGATCCATGGGTCGTCAAGTCGGAACAGCCAGGTGACTGTAACTCCTTAAGCTAGTGGGGTAAGGGACAGATGATGTGGTAAATCTGTCTGGCATTTATTTACTGTGTATACATAATAATCTCTAGTGATTGTTTTTATTACAATAAATGTATTGTTTTACTTTCTAACTGTATTTGCCTGAGTGACTACACAAATCCTAGAAGGTACTGAGTAGACTTCCCTGCATAGGATGGCACCTGTGGGTGGCCAGCCAGAGTGAAGTGGGTAAGGTTACAATACATTATTATGTAACGCAAACGTTATATAGTCCATATTTTGTGTCACTACTTGATGCTAAATTAAGTTAATTGTTTTTAGGTTTATCATAGAAAGTAGTCTGCTCCAATGCACCTCCATCTAATGATTTCCCATTTTTTCCAATGTCCACAAATAGAAATTCAAAGTTGGCATCCAGTTTGGCCATTAGAATAATTCTTTATAGTTGTAATAATAGGATCCACTTTTTGAGGGTGGCATAAATTCTTACATGTTTGCCATCAATGCCACCGCCACAGTTTGGGAAATTCCAAAGACTTTCAAAATCTTCAGCAATAACTTTGCTCTACCGTCATTGCTCTACCTTTGCAGGAAACTGAAAGCCAAAGATTGTTTAAATGTTAAATTGGTACATTCATATAATGTTATACTCACTACTTTATATTTTGTTTTCATTACACAGCCTGCTGTCCTATCTGAAGCAGTAATCTCTGATGTAGCAGAGCAACATGATACAACTGCGCATGCCAGCCAGCTGACAGTACACAGCCAGGACATCACAGATCTACCAGCTACATGGTGAAAGTAAAGGATCCGTGAACTCAAGCAAATTGATGCGCAAATAGAGAAGATGGTAGAGTGTGCAAACCATTTGATGTCCATTTTGATGAACAGTATACAGGGGTTCCATCCCCAATGGAAAATAGCAACCTTTTTCATTATGAACAGCTTTGAACCCCTTCATTGTTTTATTGTATTGCACAGTTTGTATATAATCTGTATACTTTCTATTTTAATAAAATAATATTTTTTTTGAAAATCAGACTATTTCTTGTATCAGCGTTCATATACTGTCTTGAACTATAGCATTACAGGTCTCAGGTGTGATTAAACACAGAGCTTGAAGTGAAAATGCTGTGCTATATTTGAAATCAGCCAGTGTCCTTCCTATGGCCAAAAAACTCAGGGTAGCAACCAGTCTCTGCTCTGTAGATATGGGTCTCCTTAAAAGCGGTGTCCTCCTTCTGATGTGGAAGGTGACAAGTTGGAGCAGTTCCTGGAATGTGGGTTTATTCATCCTCAGGAAATTCCTGGAGTCACCAGGGTTGTTGTCCCGTATCTCCTGTAGCAGGGGCCTAAGAGAAAATGAGTCTCTCCTCTGGAATCACTGTTTGACCCAACAAGACCGATGCTTTTCCATCTCTCCCTCCGGGTTTGTGCTTGCAGTCGTCTTGCCATAGCAAGTAGCAAAAGATCATTAAATTGTTGTACTTCAACAGTATCCATTATATTAAAATAAATCGTTTATGTGCAGTTGCGAATGAACGTACACTATACACAAAGATGTGTTATAGAATGAATGGCAATGACGTGTTTCTTTTTCCTGAAGTTTGTGGGAGTTTTTTGCAGGTGATGTTCAGCCCTTTATTTAAATTTCTTCTGCATATCGCTGCAGGGAGGCCATATATCATTTCAGTGTGTACAGATTCACAATCTTTTGAGCCGACATTATGCCTGCCAAAAATCACTGGCCGGACAGTTGATCTTGCAAAAATTGTTTAAAAGAGCATAGTGTGTATGCATGAATCGACCGATCGATCGGACCGTCAGTTGTAGGTACAATCGTTGTAGATAACACATTGGTCGGAAAATTCTGCAGTATGTACCTAGCATTAACCTGTTATACATAAATACAGGGTGAACCAGGTGCACAGAAGAAGGTAAACAAAGTCAAACCCCTGAAGACAATGGGAAACCTAAATTATGATTCTTAGTGTTCACCCACATTTTATCCCCTGGTAAATATAATTTAGTGTGTCTGCAGAGCATATCTAATTGATATTTTTATCTTTCTTGAGCCTCATAAAGCTTAATTATTAAAGTTCTCAAAAATGCTTGTAGTCTTCTATGGGAATCTGTTGCCATTGGTACTGTACCAGTAAGGACAACATCTGTAATGGGTCATAGTAGATACTCATAGTTAGTTAAATTGGACTATGTTTAGTAGAACTATATATGCAATTATTATATGCAAATTTAGAATTGAGTAGCAACTCAAACCAATTATCTTGTTGGAATTCTACATAAACTCATAAAGATACTGTTCCAAAATACTGTTTGATTAACTCTTTCCATCTGGCCATTCGACTGAGGTTGATATACTAGAGAAAAATCCAGATAGACACATAAAGCTCTTCAGAAATGGGAAATAGATTGTGATCCACTATCAGGCACTATACCTTCTGGACAACCATGAAGCCTAAAGGTGTATATAAAAATAATTGAGCAGTGTACGGAGCTGAGGGGGGCCTTTTAGGGCAAACACATCCTTAGACATTTGAGGCCACCAATAATACCCAAATATGAGGTCTAACATCTTGAGTCTTCCTAAATTCCTGCTATTTTGGAATTATGATACTGCTGCATAATCTTATGCCGTAAAGCCAAAGTAGGAATAAACACCATAGGAAGCGGATAAGGGGCCTGATTCATTAGTGATCTTATCTTGTGCAAAAGTTAAGATGCTTATTTTAAGAAGAAACAGGGAGATAAGAGAGTTAAGTTAAGATGGATTTTCATCTTACATGAAGAAATTATTCACTTACGCAGTGGATTTTGCTTCTTATTTAATTATTCACTTACGCAGTGGATTTTGCTTCTTATCTCCCTTTTCTGGGCAAGCACAGAGTGGATTTGCTTAAGATAAGCAAAAAACGGCAGATAAGAACACTGATGAATCAGGTCCAAGATCTTGATTGTAGGATAGAAAACAAAGAGTAGTAAATGGAGTGTATTCACAGGAGGGAAAGGTTACCAGTGGAGTACCTCAAGAATATGTACTTGGACCATTGCTTTTTAATATCTTTATTTGCATTGCAAATGGTATTGAAGGTAAAGTATGCATTTTTTCAGATGACACAAAGATATGCAACAGGGTAGACACACCAGGAGGGGTAAAATAAATGATCAATGATCTAGGTAGACTAGAGGAATGGTCAAGAAAGTGGCAACTTGTTCTCCAGCATCTTCAGCAAATGATATCTAAATTTGTATGGGCAGGGCGTAAGCCTAGAGTGCATATGCGAATACTCTCTAAACATCAAACCTCTGGAGGTCTAGGCCTCCCAAACGTAATAAAGTTCTATAGAACTACGCATATGTCACAATGTATCTTATGGCACTAACCCCCTCATTATAGAGTGTGGACACAGATTGAGGCAGATATATTACAATTATATTACAATTATATTCCCCATATTCCTTACTCTGGATACCATCCCAGCATAGGGCTAGACGTGTAGCCCAGCTTCCAACTGCTCGTTTTTCTGTCTCAATGTGGGATCAAGTGACCAGATTCTACAAGTTGCGATCTAATTACCCACTGCTTGTCCCACTTTGGAACAATAAAAATTTTGAACCAGTGTTAGATCATAAAATGTTTCATTACTGGTCCGCACATAATTTGCTCTTTATTTGGGATCTGGTCCCAGCTGGGGTTTTTCCTACATTTTCAGACTTACACAGAAGATTACATTTGCCCCCAAAAATCTTTTATCAATATCTTCAACTTAGGCACCTCTATCGATCCTTAAACGCGCCTCCCCCCTCAATTCACTGTTCGGCTTTAGAAACTTTATGTCGCTGTTCCGCGACTACTAGAGGCTTAATTTCCACTTTGTACCAAATGATTAACAACTTTGGCCAGCCCGAAAAAGACCCTCATGAGCTTGCCTGGGAGAGGGATACCAGGGAGACCCTGACTTCTGAAGAAGGGTCAAAGGTGAAAGCTAATATAGCTAAGTCATCTATATCAGTTAGGATAAAAGAAAATTCTTGCAAAATTTTCTACAGATGGTATTTGGTCCCCTCTCGTCTCCACTCTATCTTTCCGACTACTAGCGACCGATGTTGGAGAGGGTGCGGTCTGCGGGGTACCCTGTTGCACGTTTGGTGGTGTTGCCCTAAATTACAACCTTATTGGCAGCAAATTCATAATCTCATCAAGGATATTACACAGGTTAAAATAACTGAGTCCCCCCTATACTCCCTTCTTCCTAGACAGCTCCCGGGCACTAGTCGCTTCACGCAAAAACTTATCAATCATATATTAAATGCCTCTAAATGTTTAATTGCCGCTCTATGGAAAAACACCTCTCCCCTCTCGCTCTCAGCCACTATCAATAAAGTATGGTCAATCTATAGGATGGAAAGCATCACAGCTCTTCTCAAAGACAAACCAATGAATTTCCAAAACACATGGTCACCTCCGTCAGGTTTAAGAAGGATCATTATTTATATAAATTTTAGAAAATCCTAACTTAATTTGATCTCCATATAACCACACGGGTTAACGCTCCTCTTCCCTATAATCTGATGCATAAAACAACGAGTAGAATATTCTCCTGTTCCTCTCCCCATCCCTAAAACCTTTCTTTCCCCCATTGTTCGTCTCCCCCTCCCTCTGAAAAATAAAAACAAACAACATTTTTCTTTTCCATGAATAACATACCGGATTTTAGATAATTACTCTAAGTCTTTCTTATTATTGTGTGTAAACATTTTTGAATTTCATATGTATACAATATGTTTATACATTCTCTTGGTATGTTTCAAATTCATTGTTTTGTTTTGAAAAAACCCTAATAAAAATTACTTTAAAAAAAAAAAAAAGAAAGTGGCAACTAATGCCAAAAATTGCATAATCATACACATAGGTCTCAAAAACCCAAAGGCTGAATATAGTATTAATGGCACTATAGTGAATATTCCTTAGGAGGTAAAGGGATCTAGGAGTCACAATTTCAGGTGAGTTTAAGGCAGGGAAGCAATTTAACAAAGCAATGAGAAAGGCAAGTCAGATGCTTGGTTGCATAGGAAGAAGAATCAATAGCAGAATGGAAGAAATAATAATGCCAGTGTATAGGTCATTGGTACAACCTCATCTAAAATACCATGTTAAATTTTGGATGCCTTATCTCCAAAATGATTTAAATACATTAGAGTCTGCACAAAGAAGGGCAACTAAAATGCTGCATGGCCAACAGCACAAAACTTACCCAGAAAAACTAAAAGATCTTAATATGTATAGTTTGGAACAGTGAAGGGAACGAGGGGACATGATATATTTGAAAGTTTCTATCAAGGTATTTAGCAAGGTACAGGAGGGAAACATTCTTCAAAGGAAGATAAATATTAGAACACGAGGACATGCACTGAAACTAGAGGGAAGCAGGTTCAGAGGAAAAACTACTTCACAGAAAGAGTAGTGGATGAGTGGACTAGCCTCCCATGAGAGGTGGTTGAGGCTAATACAGTAGAGCAATTTAAACATGCTTGGGATAGATATAAGTGCATCCTTACAAAGAATAAATGATCAAATAGGTTACCTAGGATAAGAATTGGGCAGACTAGATGGGCCAAGCGGTTCTTATCGGCCTCAAATTCTATGTGTCTATGTTTCTAAGTCTAGTAGCACAACCATCTGGTTGTATTTGTAATTCTGGATGCCTTAACTTAAGCTTGCAAATATCTTGGTGGTGGCAGCTATCCTGCCCCATAAAGTAGATAAAATAAGACTAGCCACAACTTTATTAGGTAATAAAATGGATTCTATATTATGATTGCTCTGTGAGGCTTCATATTGCCTGGATAGAGCATTTGACTTTCCATTTTTAGATACCTATAAGTAACAATGAAAATAAATCTGTTTAAAAAAAATACCTATCTGGTTTGATTAATGTATTCAGTCTAATGGCAGATTTCAAATATTCCATTTTTTTATGATCACTATCAGTAGTAATTCATCTACTAGCCCCTTCCAGAAGATATCTCTGTAGTAACAGTTTCATGGAAAAATACACAGATCCACTTTTTCTTTATTACCTTATGATAATATGGCAACCACAGTTTCTGATGCATCCACTTCTAGGACAAAAGGATGAGTAGGATCAGAATGCCCCAACACAGGAGTGGTTTGGAAGGTTTATTGAGCTTAAACAGTCCATCTAAATGATAGTCCCTTATGGGTTAAAACAGAAATTGCTTGTAGAATATTACATAGACTTTAATAATTTATGAATCCCATGAAGCTTTGGACAGCTTTGATATTTTTTGTAATGGCTATTATTCATGTTTTAATGGGATCCATTAAACAGAACAAGAGGGAAGAGGGCCATGCTTGCTCACTAGAGCTTACAATCTAAAGGAGGACCATGAATGGAATACCAGCTTTGAAAAAGTTTGTCTGAGCCAGACGAAACTTGTCAGTTTTTTTTTTTATTACATCTTATTCAGCAGCTGACTGTTGAATTTTAGTTTTCAGAAAACTCTAGTGACTGGACTTTGAATTGGAAAGACCTGTCAATTTCATTGGCCACCGCAGGATAACTATATCCTCTCTTCTTGTCTCAGTCATGTCTGAAAATTATCAGGTGTTTCAAGTAGCAATATGTGTGAAACTATGTTAGTCTATTGTGTCAGCTGATATAAGTGTCTAATGTACTCACATCGAAAAATGCTGCTTTGTCTATTATATACTGTTTTAAAGACGTAATTTGAACCATCTAGATACATACTTTTGAATATATAAACAGAAGAATCTTCCTATTATTCTATACGCTCTTGAATTTAGTTGTCTTATGCTAACTAACATCAGCATTTTTCATTTAAATGTGTTTGTTTGTATGACTATATTTATTAATCAGTCTTTAAATCCTTGCAATAAATGTGTTCATTTTAAATGAGGCGGTTTTGTAATGTTTTTATTCTGCCATAATTAGCTATATAGTAGTCTGCCATTTTATAGGCTATAGTTCGGTGGTCAGTGCTGTTGTTTTGTTTTTTCCTTTCTACTGGTTGTCAAAGTTTTAATTATAGAAGCAAGGGATAAAGATGAGCCACCTAAGCGTGTTTGTCTGCACCATTCCTTACCTATAAAACTGTCCAAATCTTTAGGATAATCAATACAGGCTAATTAATTTTTTATAGTATTATTCAGTGTGTTCTTCTTGGCTAAATTTTGACAGAAACATCTGAAATGGATCCTGGAAATGTCACTGCAGTTCTGAACTGACCACAGACAGTAGGCCTACACTAAGTTACATAATGCTTTTTTTGTTTTTGTAAACTTTATTTCTACTATTACTAATTTCTATTTGTTAAAGACTATTACACAATTGTAGCCCCAATTAGTGCCTTTCTGCCAATACGTGTATTAATGGCTATAAACAGTATCCTTTTCACTTGTGACTAGAGAACCCATAGCAATCTTACAGCATACCACACAGGAGAGATGACAAAGATAACAATAGCTTTCACTGTTGCTCATATGATTTGTTTAAACATAACATTCTTATTTTCTGCTTCATTCATCACTTCCTATATCTTGGTTACGTCAGTCAGTGAAAACACTGCCACAATGTGCTCTTGAGTGGTTCTAATGAGAATAATTACTGCCTATTCTCTAGACTCTCCCAAGAGTGCCAAAATATTAATAAATAAGTACTTGCATACAAGTGTCCAGTTCTAACAACCAGAAGCTGCATAATTAATATCTTAATGCATTAGCTATAGTGTCTGCAGCTAATGTATATAAAGTCATACTAAAGTATTATAAATATATTAAAACAGCGTTTGCCTGTTTATGAGCGTATGAAGTTGCAGTTATATTTAATATAATAAATCAAATAACTGTGTCCCCTTCATGTTAATAATGATAGGGTAAATTACCTTTTTTTTATCCATTAGCAGAGAATTTAAATAATGCATTGCTTATAAAACAGTCTTGTAATGGATTCAAATAAATACTCTTACCATATAGGCATGAGAGAGAAAATAGAAATTTATAAAATAAATTGTAAACTGTTTTCAAGGGCTTTTCAGAAAACCAGAAAATTGTGGAAAGAAATATTTAAAACATTAAAGGACCGCCATTACAGGGCAGATAAGTTTATATGAAATTGGAAACCATGTAGTAAGAAAAGATTTAAAAAGTGAAAGGAAGTACTGGAAATGACTAGATATAGAAAGATATATGTTCTGTGTAGTGTGTGTATTATCAATACAAATACTATATGAAAATTATTTTTTCTGCAGTACAAATATGTTTTAAATATTACACTTAAGGAAAAGTGAAACAAATTATGCATGAAGTGAACAGTTTTGTATTAGCAGGACTCTATTCTTCTCGTTTTACTTTTTTTTTTTTTTGTTTGATTTTCCCTTCAGTTTAAACTTTTACTAGCTTGGTTATAACCAAATGTAGCCAGAAACTGTATAAAATTAATTTCATACATCAAACTGGTCTCATTCTAATGGCAATATTAAAGTAAAACTCTTACTTGTCAACTTTGCCAAGATTGCCTCCGGAAGATTGGGGGTAAGGTGGGCATCTGGGGGCGGGACTAGCAAAATTGTGTCATTTGGCCCCACCCCCTAATATGTCATAACATGTTTTGGCCTATTACAGCAGGGGGCGGGGCCACAATGACGCGCTAATCGCGTCATAAGCCCCGCCGCTTAATTTAACAAATGGCCAGAACCGGGAGGTTAACCTTCTCTCCCAGGAGCACAGGGGGACTCCCAGAAATTCAGGAGTCTCCCACACATTCCGGGAGATTAGACAACTATGGTAAAACTCCCTAAGCATATTTTTTCCTTAAACCCTAAACCCAGAAAAAATCACACCTATCACCATTGCAATGGTTCTTCTCAACAATTACCAAACAACCAGCAGAAATGGAGGGGTCAAGCAGTGCTAACTTGGTTTGTCATACAGTCACTGAAAGTCCAATTTAGAGAAATATATTCCCAGATTAACAGTTAGCTCCAATTCGTGAAATTTTAGTCTTTCTTGGTTGTCCCATTTTTAGGCGTTGGATCCTGTTCAGATAGGGAGGAAGGTGAAACTGATATTTAACATTGTGTAATGAGGACTAAGGTTAGGTACACACTGGAGGTTTTTTTAACCAATTATCAGGCCAATCACCCGATAAATAACAGCTCGGCCGCATATCACGTTAGTATGTATACTCACACGATGAGCGATAATCTTTCCAAAGTGCCGATTGTCGTTTCATTTGGTTGTACTGTTTAATAATCTCATTCCAATCACATGCTGATCATGTAGTGTATATGCACTCACAATCACGATCTCCATAGAGTTTACAGAGTCATGATCTCTTCAGCCGATGCCGGCAATGAACATGTCCTGGTGACTTAATGTAGAGAGTGCAGTAGATGGAATAGTTTGTTCATTCTGAGACTGAATATTTTGTTTCAGAGTCACAGAAGCTAATGAAATTCATAAGGACGTGTGGATAGCTATAACAAGGTTGTTTTAATCAGTGTGACAGTAATGAGTGAATCAGTCGCAGGTACAATTGTTGTAAATAAGAAAAGCTAAAGCTGCATTCAATAAATGCCTCCGAATAGAATGCTTATGTTGTGAAATAAGTATAGGAATATTATGCACAAGGAAAACTAAAGGTTCTTTTGGGAGAGTAAAACCAGTTAACTTCTCTGTGTCCAGAAACTAGATCAAATAGAGCAAAGCCTATAAATATGGGACATTATTATGCCTTAAGTCTTCAGACATCTTCAGCATAAGTTTGTAAAACAAGGCAAGATGTTATGGAGCATAGAAGGGAATATTTAACACCTGATAAGTATCATAAAATTAGTTTAAAAAAATACAGGTGTTTTATGAGTTCAGATGAAGGTGTATGTGCATAGTTCGCTATTGTTTAACAGAAAGAGTCACCTTTATTTCTTGTTCCAACATACAAAATATGGGAATTGAGAGTCCAGAGGCACAAGTAATAAAGAACTGAGATGAAGTGAGACCCAATGCCCCAGTTATCAACCATCCTTTAATGGAGATAAAGATTCATATATTGGTGTTTATTACAATACCATGAGACTATATATTTGATGGTTTTGCCAAGTTTCCTTAAGAACCTATAACTGAACCAGTGTTTTCTGAGATACAACCTACTTAACCTTGAAAGTGTTATGATTCTCTCTGCCCCAGTGTACAAAAGTGATTTCATTACTGGTGGGAAGTGTAAGTTACAAATAATATATGTGAATTGGGGAAAGCAAGTAGTAACCAAGGTGTTATGACACACCTGCTGCTAAATTAAACCCTCATGGATGAGCCAATATTATTCTTATTAATTTTTCCAAAATCTCCCTTTAAAAAAAAAAAAAAAAAAAAGGTTTCCAGCAATAGATTCTCACCAGGGGCTAGATTTACTAAGCTGCGGGTTTAAAAAAGTGGGGATGTTGCCTATAGCAACCAATCAGATTCTAGCTGTCATTTTGTAGAAAGTACTAAATAAATGACAGCTAGAATCTGATTGGTTGCTATAGGCAACATCTCCACTTTTTTAAACCCGCAGCTTAGTAAATCTAGCCCAAGGTGTGCTGTACCATAATAAAGAAATACATCTAAATCTTGAAGCCCACCTCATTCCTTAGGCAAACTAAGAGCTGAATATTTCAATCTCTGTTTCTTCTCACTTCAAATTTAGGAGGTAAGACTCATTTGCAATGTCTTACAATATAAAGGAAATAGGACAGTTTTAGAATAATATATGTGACAAAATGTTAATTTTTGAATTTTATTAGCTAGAAGGTATCCCTGTCTTAGGATTCTTTGCAGCATATTTCATTAGGGGAAAATGATTCAGGACTAGTATTTCACAAACTCCTATGGAAATCTAAACTCTCAAGATATTGGATTTGATCATTTCCAATACAACTTAAACTTGGCATGGAGCACAACAGGGACACAAAGGAGCACAACTGATGCTTCTGATTTTTCTTGATAAATATTAAAATGAGCTTAATACCTAAGAATCAAATTGTTTCAAAATTGCAGGGTGGGAAGCAGTGGAGTTGCTGATAAACAGGCCATCAGTGTATACAGGTAATTTGTGATGATTGCCTGCAACATCTATTGCATTGATAGCTTGCTGTGCCCTGATAGCAATAACTACTGTCTTCATCAAGAATATAAAAATGAAGGGAAATATTGGGCATTGTGAACCGGTGCTGTTATTGATCTTGATCAGAATTGGATAAAATTCCATTTCTGCAGACTTTAAACATAGGTTATTATATAAAGATAAGATTTATTTCAAGACATGTAATACCATAATCCATAAAAGGGCCAAGCACTAGCTTAAAAGACATGCAATAGGTCTGACTTCATGCCTTGACAAAGACATATTGCACAAGTCGAAATGCGTTGGTAGGCGGCAGCTGTTTCCCCAGTAACCAAGAACTTCTATCATAACGGAGCGGTGAGTGAGTGCATATTCTGTACCCACTTTATCCATGCTTCTGGTAGCGGAATCTGCCTGCGATTCATATAGAATACCTTATTCCTTATACCTTATTCATTTAATGTGAGTCTTATACTTTATATTTACATTTTAAGTAATAAAGGGTATTATGCAACATTGGCCTTTTGTTTTCTTTTGCTATATATCCTGATATCGGAGAGGTGTCTTGAACTAAGAGTCCTACTAAGAAGACCTGTGGGAGGTTTCAAGGCTTTTCTTTCAAGGCTTCTTGAAGTAAGCATAATATAAAAACTAGCATGGTTCCCTAATCATGTTGTAGATTTTTTCAGCCGTAAATATTTCCCAAATCATATTAATTATTATTACCATTATTATAAATTTATGGTCCCAAATATTGTCGGAGGAGTCTTTGTATTTGATATTACATATTACACTAGATTGTTTCTCACTTTGTGTTTCCCCATTCTCTCCATACACTTTCCAGGAAGATTCTGCTCCGCAGTGTAATGATGATGAAACCATAATTTGGGGGACATAGAGGACGGTTGGACCACCCTTTAGTATTTTTAAATCTGGTAACTGAAATGCAGATTTTTAGATTTTCTATTTGATTGGTAAGCGCCAGAGCATGTATATTGTGTTTTCATTTACTATAGTAAAGACATTAGAGGGGTCTTATTTACAAGCACTATGCAGCATACCTAGGAGCGCTTTTGCATTATGTTTTTGCTATTTCAAGAGCACTTTGAATTTGTTATGAAGTGTAGTTAGTTGGATTACTGCCTATCATACAGTGTGACATTTATGGACGGTCTCCAATCTTTGAATCTGTTCATATTTTTGTACAAATCTTGATCAACAGCTGGGGCGTGGTCAAATCAAGTAAACTGCCCAATTTCTGCCTGTACTACCAGGTGGAGATGGTGATGCAGCACTATATAAATATCAAGGCAGGAGTAGTAATTGTGAACAAGAGAGAAATATGTGTTATCCATATCACCACGGTGAAGGGTCCTCCAATAATCCATTTGGCAGTAAGACTGGAGAGTACATCTAAATCTGCTACCAGAGATTGTGGACATATTTTACTATTAGGATAGCAACACTCTAAGTGTTACAGTGGAATGTTTAAGGCTTGTCATAACAAGATTGGGTGGGATTATGCTAACATTATTGAATAAAAGAGAAGCAAACTACAATCTCATTGCTGAGGAGAGTCTATAGAATAGTGAAACCTATGGTATAGAAAATAAACTGGGTTGGTGATCAATAAGGAATAAACTATTCATTGTGGTAATACACCTGGTCTTTAGCGAGTTCATGGAACTCATATGGAGCCTTCCGAGAAGGGATAGTGAGTCATGCTCAACCATGCATGGATGTGGTTTATACAAATTGCAAAATATTATTAGACCAAAACCTGCTCCTAATTGGTAGCAGAAACATGGAGCTAAGTAGTAAGACTCCATTATAGGGACATTGCATAAATCCTGTATGAGAGAACAAGTGAACCACAGTCTTAGTGGTTGAAGTGTGGGTGTATATTATGGTATGCCATACTGCCACTTCTCCTACTGCCTTCATTGCCAAATTATAAAATCCTATTCATTTACATTCCCATTATAATTTTCATTCCACCACCTCTCTCTCTTTCTTTTTTTTTTTCAAGGCATCTGCCATATCTAACTGCATTCTGACTTTGTGAAAAATTGCTTCATTTGTCAAGTATAAGTGCATAGCCTGTCCTGATTTATGCAGGAGAGTTCTGATTTGTGGGTACTGTCCCACCTTCCCAATTATCAGGACTTTGTTCCAAATCATGGACAGTTGGGAGATATAGCTTAATATATGCTTAGTAGTGACCCTTCAATGCTGCACAAAACCAACGGGAAGTGCATGTGATGGAGTGTTTTAGGTGAGGCAGTAGTTCAGCTGGTCTGAAGTGCTCTTAATGTGACATGACATGCCTCTAAAGAGAACTACAGAAGTATGATTTTTGAATATATACTTTTTAGAAGTATGATGTTTGATTTGGTGGACTCCTATGATTTAGATCGCAAGCTCTTACAAGGAAGATCCTCCTTCCTCTTGTATTCATGCTTGTCCCTTTGTCCACCTTTATGCATCGTTTTCCCTTTCCTTGTGCATGTTCTCTGTGTCACCTACTATTATGTTATGCTTTGTATGTTGCATGATGTTCGTCCTTTTAGGTTCTCTTATGACGCATTAGCCACTTTATTGAAATCTGTACTTGGCAGTGACACCTCCGCAGAAATTAAGCTTAACAAGATGGATAGGGCCCTGGGACCCAGAGGTGGCTCTGCTGATAAGTCCAGAGATGTACATTTTCTCATGTTTCTAAATTTTGTAGCATATCTCCTTTATATGAATCAATGTCTGAATACTCTGGTATGGCAAACAGACTCTGGGGTGGGCGACATAATGGAGGCTGAGGCTCGACAAAAATGTTCCCTCCTATGGTTAAGAAAAAATGCTGACATCGTAAGCTATTTTATGGCTTTGCTTACCAGACATCAAGTAGCATTTATTCTCACCCATCGTAGTGTCAGAACGGGGTTGTATGTTGAATTTAGTTAGACCTTGACCAGAGCTGCAGATTCATTATATTTGGCAATGTATAGTTATGGTTCGCACTACAATCATTTTTAGATGAACTTTTTTGTAAGACAGAAAGTAATACTATGCATAGTAAGAAGAGCACAAGGAAAGGAAATGATGCAATAAGTAAGAGATAACACTAGAGAATGATAATTTATAGGTAATAAAAAAAATATAGTTGAAGGGGTCATTTGACTGGGAGGAGAAACTATAGTACAAAATACCATACATAGAAACAATAAGCAGGGAACCACTCAATTGACTATATATGTTTTGATTTTGTACATTAGGCTGTTTTAGACATATTTGGCTGCAAACTGCAGTGTGTATAAGTCCAAGAAGTCCAATAATCCCAATCAACATCTGATCAAGATGTCAATCAGATTCCAACAGCTATTAGTTACCTGTCAGATCCTGCTGTTAAGTCTAAGCATTGAATGGCTGAAACTTCCAGATTTGGCCACACCTATATTTATGTGTATTGCCATATCCGCAGACAGACAGAACGGTGTGCGGGCACATGTACAGTGATAGAGAATGACTTGTAAGAAAAAGAAACAGGAAAATAACACAGAAGTGCTTAACCAGCAAGATAATTATTTGATAATGTTATTGGATATGACAATGTATGCACTATTGCTGTGTGGGTTGTGCTCTATATGCTGTGTCTCCAAAATTTAACTAGAAACTATTGGACATCCTGGTGTGGACACAGGTGACGAGGATGTATGCTGTGTCTTTTTGTACAGGAAATATAACAATACCTGGAGAAGGGTTCTTTGTGCTCGTAATAACATTTCCAAATATTTTTTATACTTGTGAAACATTTTTTGTGATCTGTTTTCTTACCCAGATGTTTGTTGCTGAGGAAAATGTGGACTTTCGCATTCATGTGGAAAATCAAACAAGAGGAAGAGATGACGTGAGCAGAAAGCAGCTTCGACTTTACCAGCTCTACAGTCGAACAAGCGGAAAACATATTCAGATACTTGGAAGAAGAATAAGTGCAAAAGGTGAAGATGAAGATAAATATGGTAAGGTAATTTGCTTTCAAATGAATTGTTAATTCCTTATACGTGTGTATTTGGTACATAAGACTTGATCAGCATTTAGCATTTCATTATTGTAAATATTTGATGAATACTTTGTTCAGAAAGGAAATATTGGTGTGTTTGTTTGTTTTGATATTTTTTGTGATGGCCTTTGAGTGACTTATTTTATTTTTATTTACATTGTTACATATTTATATGATAAGGTTTAAAAAGATACAGATATAACAAGTTCAACATTTCATATACTTTAATTGTATTAATCCAAATTAGCCACATATTGAAAAAAAATTATTCATGAACCCAAAAATGAAAATTATAGTTAGAAATACCATTTCTTGTAAAAAAATAAATAAATCAAAGACTGTGGTCCTAAATGACTTCATGTCATAAGCTTAAATACTGTAATAAAAGACCTATGCTGAGGATGAAACTTTTTTCTTCCACTTGCAACTTATGACCCCTTGTCCTCTGTATGATCCCTGGTACAAAAAGTTCAACAAATTGCTGTATTGGCCTCAGATATATTTATATTTATTAAAAAGGTGAACTCTAAACTGCATTGTTTCCAGTGTAAACAAGCTTACTTATCTAATCTTTCTTTATATTTCCCTTTATTAATGAAATTGCCCACACCTGCACCCTCCTAAAACTGTAGCAACCACCAGATTCCAGATAAGGTCTAACTAATGGCTTATAAAATGGTAATACTATGGAGGGGCAGGCTGGGCTGGGGGATAAGGGGGCATCTGCCCCCCGGGCTGGTCCCATAGTGGGCTACCTCGGCTGGGTCACTGGGCCACCCCCCTTTTTTTTTTTTCAATTCAAATGTTCCTAATAGGCTGCAGAGTTGAGTCTTGCCCCTGGGACTAAAATTTTACAGCCCTCCCCTGATACTATGTGTCCTTCACATTTATGTCCCTTTTTAAGGATCCTGAATTTTTTTTCTCTCAGCTTTCTGTTAACTAATATTCCATGTAATTTACAAATAGCATAATTATTACAATGGCATAGGTGCGTAACCCTACATTTACCTACATTAAATTTCATTTGACATTTTGTCTAACTCTTCCTATAGCAAGTTGGTATCCTGTAACGATCAAGTTACTATTAATAACGCTACATACAGTAGATTTTTGTTATCATGGAATATGGATACCTTACTTTCTAGGTTATCTACTAGGTTATTTATAAAAAAAATATTTTAAAGAACTGATCCAATACTGTTCAGTGTTGTAAACAACTAGCAAGTTTTGCACAGTCTAAATGGGACTGATTCATTAAGGAACTTAAGTAAGAAAACTTACTCAATTTCTTGCCTAAGTTTGTGTAAATTAGTATTCTGTTTTGCACATAAGTTAAATACTGACTGTTTTTACATGTAGCAAACAAATACTTGTTAGCTTATTTGTACACTGAAATTTAAAGTTGATATTTGTGTGCTACATGAAAAAACAGCCAGTATTTAACCTATGTGCAAAATAATAAACTAATTTAAAACCCCTTGCATTACAACATGGTTTTGTCCAGAAAACTTAAGTAAGAAAACTTTCTCAAATTCTTGACAAAGTTCCTTAATGAATCAGGCCCAATATGTTCCATTATGTCCTACAACCATTGCTGCTTGGTTGCTGTGAATTAGTGCAAATCCTGCACCTAAAGGCAATATTTGTAAATGAGCCCTATCCTATTATCAAATTATTGAGAATAATAGAGGAATTATTTGAATTCCTTCAAATAATTTACCCAACACTGAAGTCAACCTCACAGGCCTCTAATTTCCAGGTTCCAGTTTTGCTCTCTTTTTAAAGATTGATACCACATCTGCTTTCTACCAATCTTGGGACACTCACCGGCAATGAGGGAGTCCAGGAATATAGAAAATATTTGCCTTTAAATTACTGAGGCTAGTTTCTTTAGGACATGTGGGTGGATACCATATGGACCAAGTACTTTATGGGGGGAATTCAATTGACCGCGTTACTGTTAAAAGTAACGTGTCCTGCACATTATTGCCGTTATTACGGTAATAGTGCGCATAATTAATAGTGTTCGCAGCTCCCTAAGCTGCGAGCAGAAAGCTGGACACACACGTAACGCGGCAGTACTTCGGGGGGAATTGAATTTCCCACTATCTGTCTTAAACTTATTTAGACATAATTGCACCTAATCTTTTATTAGACAAACATTTAACATTTATGATTCCCTCCTGAACAGATGAAACGATACAATAAAATCAGCTTTCTCATTTATTTTTCTGTTTATCTTTCAGTGGCCCATTATTATCATTTTTTGCTGTTTATTTACTTAAAATGTGTTTTGAGATTAGACTTGATATTAGCTGCAATCTTTGCATACTTGATTTTATTTTTATATATTTTGCTAAATTCCTTCTACCTTTAACAATTTAAATGCTCTCTTTTTACATCTCATTCCATACTTTGTCATTTAACCACATCAGTTAAATTATGGTCTTTTATGTCTATACATTTTGTTGCCATATCGTAAGTACTTGGAACATTATTTATTTAAAAATATTTAAATTTCTGATTTGGTCCTTGTGCTTTTCCCCTGTTTACAATCTTCAATACTTCTCTTAACTGATTAAGCTTCTACAATCCATAGTTTTTAGTTCTCTTACAAAATATTTTATTGAAACTTGAAACTTTTATTGTTTTCTTGAAACTCAGATTAATGTTACCATGTTATTTTGTAAATGCCCCTTATATTTTTAGTTTTGCTGTCATATTTCAAGAGGGGTTTACTAAGAAATGTGTAATAATCTATTACAGTTATTCAGACATTAATGTGCATGAGTGTATGTATGTATGTATGTATGTATGTATGTATGTATGTATGTATGTATAAGGTTCCTTATACTGTGCCACAGAATGTATGTGGTACCTAACACTTGGGCTCCTATACGTTCCATTTGAAAGTTTGAAGTCTGCATGCTTATTTTCCACATAATTCTTACTTCTGATTCACATATAGTAATAGGACAAATTGGGTATAACGTCAAGTTCAGACATTTGAATACAATAGGAAAAGAAATCCTGCTTCCAAGAGCTTACAGTCTACCTGATTTTGTTTTCCAAAGTCAGCAACACACAGGCCAATCTTGATACTTGGCATAAGTGCAAGGATTAATATCCTATTTGGCCACACACATAAGTGGACAATTTGGATGAGATCTGGTGAATTGACTCAGGAGGAGCAGCTGGGTTTCTTCCTGTTTAACTTTGTCCTCTTAGTGCAGTCATAAAAATGACCGCACATGCAGACAGTAATCAGATTAACTGCATTTACCAAAATGGCCAATATTGATCAGATCATTTTTGATTGAATTATTGGACATCTCTACCATTTTGCTGCCGCACAGTTTAAAGTGTTTGACCAATTGCCCTATATTTGATGACATGTGGGAACAGCTTGAGGCTGTCAAATGCAAATGCATTTTTCTTGTCTGTACATTTGTAAGGAGCTTACTTGGAGTTCACTGTAGACTTCCAATTTGGATAGAACAAAAACCATAGCGTAAATACAACAATTCTAGAAAACGCTAGTCACAGTGGTTTATAGTATCATACTTATTAAAAATACTGCTAAAACGAGAATAATTGACACTGGTGGCACAAGCTCTTACTTGCAATGATCAATTAAAATTACTTACTGATTTGTATTACTTAGGGTTACTAATGAATGTAGTAAGTAAACCTCCCCATCTGTAATAATAATGCTGTAAACTTATGTATGATATAATACTTTTTTTTTCTTCATAAGAGAAATCATTAGGATAGATAGGACTTATATTAACCACAGGACTCCAACATATCATATTTGAGGATACCATCAATTCAAATAGGTATAGTGATAGGCAACAATACCAAGCCATTATGTTTAGCTCTAACCAACAATAAATTATTGATTTTTGGCTAAAAAACATTAAAAAGATGACTACTGCAAAATAAAAGTTAGACTCCCATGCTCAATGTGTTTACCCAAATAGCATATTTGATGAGCTAAAATACATTAAAACATTTTTAATTAATTTGACCAGAAAAAAATATATTAATAGCAATATTCGCTCTAGCTAGTGATTGCAAATAATGCATTTCTCTGGCTAAAGAGAATAATAACCTTAGAAGTAGTCATGTTTTACTGAAAAGCTCTAAATTTACAAAGCAAAGTACGCACAGAAAACCACACAGCCTGTACGGTTTATATCCATTTTTTTCTTGGGACACAAGACGTTTCCAACCAGAAAATCACAGCACTCTGAAGGTGTGCTCAGGTAGTGAGACATTACATTGACCATTGTTCCATGTTAGTGCTTCAGCTGTAAAAATGCTGTATTTATGTCATTTAAAATGCTTTCATGTGATAGGGAACTGTGTTTCCCTTTCTATAATGGGTACATTTAGTACCTTCAGAACACATTTTGTTGTTGGGAAATGACAGTATTCTAAATGCCTTTGTGCTGCATCCTTTAAAGTAGTTGACATGGTAATTATTATGCATATCATACTATATTCAAATAATTGTGACAATCTTGTATGTGGTATGAAAGATACAGAAAGAAGAAGCTTCAGACCTGATTCCACAGAGGTCTGTAAATGTCTGAACATGTGGGAGTTATCTGTGGACTTATCATGGCTCCTTTTCCCACAATTCTGCAGCCTCAAATTTACCTTCAATCAGAAATGATCTCCTTGACACTGGCATTTTTGCTTTCACTTGCACAGTGTGGCACATGGTCTGCTCTGTATACCTATTGAAAGATCACAACTGTCATTGATAAAGCTGTTCATGATCACTGGATTTTGAAACTAACTATGTCTACTGCAAGGAAAAAATGTTTAAGTGTGAACACAACTTGCAAGCGCTACCCGGTGCTATTGTGAACATGCCCTGTGCAATGAAGTCATCACAGTGGATTGGAATTACTCTTTCAATTATCTGATAAATACAGGCCATCAACACTGGGTAGCATATGGTGTCCCCACATTGTGTACTACATAAGGCTTCTTATTGTACATTATTTTGTATAACATACATTTTATTCACTGAATTAATCAGCTCTCTAGTCATACTCACCCTGTGAAATCTGCTAAATAATTGCCAGTAGGGTAAGGACATGTAGCCAGTTAGCACTAAGACATATTGTAACTAAGGATGCATCAAGTTTTAATGAATGGCAAGTTCATATAAATCTTGTTGGTAGCAGTAATGAAGTGTAAGGGAGGAGTGAACAAAATGGCAAAGAGAATTCGGCAAATCACGACTAGTGACGACAAATAGTTCTCACGACTGGTCCTCTATTGTTATGTCAGTTCAATGAACTAGCAGCTGGGTGCAGTAATGGTAACAGGTTTAGTATTCAGCTCCTTCCATTGACAAGCAAGATAGTGAGGTTGCTGTAAGTGAAGTTGCACAAACACTGGAGAATTGGAAAAATATTGCTTGGTCTAGTTCCTGCTGTTTCAGCCTGATAAGTGGACCACAATCCATACATTCATTTTACTGTGTGAGATGTGTTTTGTCTCACATATTGAGTGTCTTGAAAATGTCAAAGAATATCTGAACATAATTGCCGAACTACTGACCAGATGCATAGCCATGTGTGACTTAGTCTTATCAAGAAGATAATGCTTTATGCTACAAAGTAGTGGCAGGAATCATAATCCAGTTTAGCCCTTAAAAATGAGATATAGCAAACTCTTCAATTTAAAGGATCACCGTCACCTAATTCGCTACAGATACAGAACAATTCTGAGTCGACGTGTGTCAGTTCATCTGTATCAAATGAGTTGCCACATTGTGAGTGACTAGGATGATTTTAAAATGTTTTGACTAGCATAATGTTTTCGAGACGCTTCCAGTTTTCCAACTTTTTTAAATACCAATCCAAGCAAAACAGCACAGACACAAATACAAACTCTCCACTCCCTTGAAGTGAAGTATAATACTGCTTGTTAAACACACAACCTGATTCATGTTCAGACATGAGGCAGTTTGGTGCCATATCTTGCATGAAATAGCTCTGTGCATGCTCAGAAACAGAACTGTCTGAATGCAAATGACACTTACAAACAGCCTCTGACTTGAAAGGCAGAACGGAGGTGGAAAGGGGCAGGCGGAGGCGGGCAATGTACAGTAAGGGTGTGCTGATGTAGATGCGGCTTATTCAAGTCCTGGGTTTCTCTTAAGTACGGTTATTTTCCAGAAGTTGCTGTACTGGGGTCTGAAATTTCTATCGACACCCAATTATTCTCACAAGAGTGTTTCCACATTAGAAAGTAAAAAAGCACTGATCAGTCACAACATTAAAACTACCTGTCTTATGTAGGTCCTCTTTGTGCCGCCTAAACAGCTCTGACCCATCGAGACATGGACTTCACAAAACCTCTGAAGGTGTCTTGTGGTATCTGGCACCAATATGTCAGTAGCAGATTTTTTAAGTACTGTAAGTTGAGATGTGGCACCTCCATGGCTTGGACTTTTTCTCCAGTACATCTCACAGATACTCAATCAGATTGAGATCTGGGAAATTTGTAGGCCAAATCAACCCCTTAAATTCTTTGTCATGTTCCTCAAACCATTCTTGAACATTTTTTCAGTGTAGCATGGCACATTATCCTGCTGAAAGAGGCCACTGCCATCAGGGAATATCGTTGCCACAGAGGGGTGTAATTGGTTTACAACAATGTTTATGTAGGTGGTACGGATCAAAGTAACATCCAAATGTTTGCTAGGACCCAAGGTTTCCCAGCCACATTGCCCAGTGCACAACACTGCCTCAGCTGGATTGCCTAGTACATCCTGGTACCATCTATTTCCCAGGTAAATGACACACACAAACCCAGATGTCCACATACTGTAAAAGAAAATGTGATTCATCAGACTAAGCCACTTTCTTCCATTGCTCCATGGTTCAGTTCTGGCATTCACGTGCCCATTGTATGTACTTTCCGCGGTGGACAGGGGTCAGCTTGGGCAATCTGACCAGTCTGCTTCTACTCAGCACCAATGCTGCAAGCTGTGATGCACAGTGTGTTCCGAAATCTTTCTATCATAGCCAGCATTACCCTTTTCAGAAATTTGTGCTACAGCAGCTCTTTCGTGGGATTGGACCACATAGGTTAGCCTTCACTTCCCACGCGCATCAAAGAGCCTTGGATGCCCATGTTTTATTGAGTGGCCATAACCCCTGTCACTGGTTCACTGGTTGTCCTTCCTTGGACCACTATAGGTAGGTCCTAACCATTGCATACTGGGAATACCCCACAAGTCCTGCCGTTTTGGAGATGCTCTGACCCAGTCGTCTATCCATCACAATTAGGCCCTTGTCAAAGTCACTCAGATCCTTACCCATTTTTCCAGCTCCTGACACATCGTCTTCAAGAACTGACTGTTTGCTTGCTGCCTAATATATCTTACCACTTGGTAAGTACCATTGTAACATTGTAATAAGATAATCAATGTTATTCACTTCACTTGTGAGTGGTTTTAATGCTGTGACTGATCAGTGTATGGTTTAGTTCCATTTGCAAAGCTAAATTAAAGTTTGCAGTTCTCCACAGAACCAGGAGCAATACAAGTATATGCAGATCCTAGAAGGAGTCAGCTCAATCTTAATGTTTTTGGGTAGCACACTACAGAGATGCTCCTGTGAGAGGCAGGCACAGGATCTACTCCGGCCACATTTAAAACACAATCAGAGTGGCTGGGCAGCATCCTCTGTCTGCTCCTCTGTTGCCAGGCGCAACCATGCAGTGTGGGTAAGCACATTTACTGGGTATGACAGTGTCATACCCAGTATCATACGGATTGGTGGACACCACAAAATGAAAAGTACATTTTGTGGACCGTTTATCATTACTCAGTTTATCATTACTCCTATCCCACAGAGGCCAGTCCATCTAAAATTAAACAACGGTTTTACCCCTCCATAATGTATACATTTTGCAGCATAAATAAATTCTCTCCCATAAAAATAAGCATATGGTCCACAAATACCAATTTGACAGGTGTTGCTGGCTCATGTATATATATATATATATATATATATATATATATATACACACAATTGTGTATGCATGCTATTTTGTCACTTAGCTCTTATACATCCACATAATTGCCACTCATATTCTGATCATAGATTGTTGTTTTTGGCTGTGACAAAGTCTACTATAGCTCTTCCATTTATCCCAAGGGTCAATGAGTGCCTAACCATTTACCATCTTTGTATGTTCTTTTAGGGAGGGATACCCTAGGTTCAGTGCAGCTCTTGCAGCATTGTTTTTTCATTATATCCATTGGGTTTTGCAGCACTCTCCTATCACCATCATCATGGCCAATAACCAAAACAGTGAGCCTTTGGGGTTAAGTAAATAAGGAGAGAATCTGTCTTTATCCACCTTTCCAGCCATCCAACCTCACACCTCATCAGAGAGTAGAGGCACTAATTACTGTCTTCTACTTCTCCACAAAGAAATGCATTTATGGTGGAACATTTTTAGTATGGAGAAATATCAAACTGATAAATTAATACCGAAAGGTCTAAGACTCAAAAAACTCACCTCCTGCTATCAGGACGATCCCACTTTCATTAAGAATTGGCAAACCACCTTAGATGAATATTGTCATAAACTTATCTCGTTACTAAAAAATCAGCATAAACAGTACCTTTGTCAATTAGAGACACAAATCACTCAAGCAGATTGTGAACATAATTCTATTAAAGACGAGCCAGTCTTTGTAGACCTTATGAAACTTATGAAAGTTAGATTGATGAATAAAGAACAAGATATTGTTAATACAAAAAAATCTAAATATGTACGGGTCAAGTTTGGCATTAAAGGTAAACCGACCAGAATTCAAACAAGTCCAGTTGCCTTCACAAATATGTTTCCGATCATTTCCTTGAATAAACCCCCAAGGGATGACAATAAATCCAATAATAGAATTTACCAACAATACATGACCTTGATACATCAAGGCAGTAGAAATACACCCATTATCACTTTCAGCACACATGAGGACACAAGTAATACTAGTAACCACTCTATTTCAGTATACAGTGAACACAGTTTGGACTATCAAAGGTTAACTATCCAATCCTTTGAGGAGGGGTGGTTGCAGGAGTTGACTATACACACTGATCCTACTGCTGATAATGAGATTGCCTCCAACACAACAATACATTTGGAACCTGCATTACAATCTACACGCAGGGACCTAAATACAACTATGTATTCAACACCATTATCGAAACCCCACAGTGATCGTAACACTTCAGAGGTCACAGATCATAATTTGGATCATCCTAACCCAATTGCATAGATTAGTATATTTTTTGGTCTAGGCCCGAGATTTCTAGGGCTACATCAATCGATGGTGAAACCTGCAACGAGAAAATGAAACCAACTAGACGAGGAAGGAGGGGAGGTTGTAGCCTCATCTCCAACTCATCTAAGCAAAACGTCACCCCCATAGGGATATTTAATCTAAGCAATCATGAAATATCATGTCACAAGTTCAGTATCCTCAACAAAGGATTGAAATTTGCACCGACTAATACGCTTAATAAATTTGATACTTCTTTGGATATTCACCGATTTGTTAGGAAGCTTACCTTAAAGAGATATTTTGCCAAATCCCCATTAGAATCCATAACAAACAAGACCTCTGGCCCATACAAGCATACATCTCTAAAACCTTCATCCCAGTTTTACCCAAAACAAGTTAAACGCAATGAGATTACTGCCTTTGAAACGCTAGTTTTTGGCCATCTAGATAAATTAAACCCAAATAAACATAGACAATGTATCAATCTCACTGATGATAAAATTAAAGCATTGAAAGTACTTCAGGATCTTAAGGAGGTAATAATTAAACCAGATATATATACAATTGTGTATATATCTGTAGTAATTAAACCAGATAAAGGGGGCTGCATTGTTCTTTTTAACAAGACCGATTATCTAATTGAAACTACCCGATTGCTCTTGGACTCTGATACATATGAATTATTAGAATCCGATCCCACCACCTCCTTTTCCATGGCACTCACAAACATATTAAAAACAGGTCTAGACATGGGAATCATCAATCTAAATGAATATCATTGCATTAAAAATCAACACCCTATCATCCCGGTTATTTATTATCTTCCAAAAATACACAAAAGTTTAGTACAACCACCTGGCAGACCTATCATTTCTGGCATAGGATCCATTACAGCCAATCTGTCACACTATATAGATATTTTTTTACAGCCACATCTCAAGAAACAGAAAGCATATCTGCAAGACTCCACACATGTCTTACAATAACTAGAAGGAATTGTTTGGAAGACAGGTTGTTGGTTTGTAACCTGTGATGTAGCCTCATTATATATGGTTATCAAACACTCCGTTGGATTGGAGAGCACAAGATTTTTCTTGGAATCAGACCTTTCTATAGCCAAGGATCAAGTAGAATTTCTTCTCCCCAACATTGAGTTTATATTAACCCATAACTACTTTTGGTATGAGGGTAACTACTATCTGCAAACACAAGGAACAGCCATGGGCACCAGGTTCGCACCCAGCTATGCAAATTTATATATGAGCTATTGGGAGGACCGGTTCATTTGGTCCAACAATAGCTGGAGTGCGAACCTGGTGCTATGGAAGCTCTACATCGATGATGTTCTCATTATATGGGAGGGTACAAAAGATACACTATTGGAATACCTTGAGTATATTAACCTAAATGAGTATGGGCTTAGATTTACAGCCGATTATAGCCAAACTTCGATTACATTTTTGGATCTTGAAATATTCATTAGAGAGGGAAACTTGAATACTAGAACATATAAAAAGACAGTGGACGTCAATGGCTTCATTCTTTCAGACAGCAAACATCATCCCAATTGGTTACGTAGTATTCCTTTTAGCCAGTTCACCCGCATTAGACAAAACTGTACAAATATTGAGGATTACATCACACAAGAGGAAAGTATGAAGCAGCAGTTCTTGGAGAAAAAAATATTATGCAGGTTTAGTTAATCAAGTCTTTTATTAAGGTTCAAAATACTGATAGGAATCAATTATTGAAGTATAAAGCCACAATATATGATACTACCAATCAAGGAAAATCAGATCATTTACAAACTGAACCAGTATATTTTGTCTCCAATTATTCATCAGGGGCCAAAATGGTGAGGCATATCGTCCATAAACCAAAATCAAAACAATGCAATAGACTCAGATCCTCAAAAAACTAGTACTGCAGTGTGGATATAAAAAATATTTATTTAAAAACATATAATATAAAATGCACTCGTTAAACATATTTTGACAGACCACCTTCTATGTGGGAATACCAATATTAAATCTATGGGTGCACCTACAAAAGATTATATAAATTAAATATGGTTACATCTGTTCCCTCTCGAGGTGGTATGAACAATGTCTGTTAATGAAATTAACTCCTTGCGGCAGTGCTCACGTTGATATAACTTTATAGTTTGCGTATATCAATTCGCATAAGTATATAGTAATCAAAACTGCTACGTTCCAGAGGTAGCTATATGGACTTCAATTCTTTCCACGATCATAATATAGCATGCTTTGGTTCCTCAAACTCCAAGGCTGAAACTCCCATCTAGTGTAGATGTAATTCAACAGGCAAATATAAACAATGTTGTACAGCAATAGAGACAATGTAGCAGATATTCTAGTATGGAAATGGAGGCAGTCCACGGGTAATAATATGGTATAATCTTACCAGAATCCTGACGTTATTAGGATATATCATCCAATCTGTAGTTTAGCCGTCAGTGTGAACAAATTGGAAGCATGCTGCTATAATTACCCTGAATGAGTATTTCGATCTGTATTTGTTCCTCCGTGTACAATGCTGAATAATGCTGCTCCGGCAGAAGCAACTCTCCAATAGAGATATCCGTTTATACGTTCATCTGCACATTGAATACAGAGTTAGTTCTCATGGACTCCTGTCAGCTTGCAGAGTGTATTTGCAGCTCCCTGCATCAGCAGTGTTGTTCCTGGGCTTCTGGTTTAAAATCCAATATTGAAATGTTAAGAGGGGAGTTTCATTCCCAGCCAGTAAGTGAGTTATCTGTCCACAAAGATAATATATGAGTGCCAACGATTAGGAAATTAAAAGTTAGAATTAGAGATCACCTGAGCAACATTAGAATAGGATTGGAGACCTATCATCTCTCTAGACACTTTAAAGAAACCCATACTTGTGATCACATGGGTCTTACATTTGTTGGAATTAAAAAGATTAAGAACAATTGGAGAAGAGGTAATTTAATACAGGTGTTGAATAGCGAAGAAATTAGGGCTACTTAGAATTTGAAAACCCTTACACCGAAAGGATTGAATATTGAATTCAATCTATCTATATAGTGGCAGGGCTCTATAGGAGATATATATATATATATATATATATATATATATATATACATGTATATACTCCCACCCCCTCCCTAATCTTGATCTATACTTATACACACACAAAGTGACTTGCATGTTAAGAGTTTATCATGGATTGGTAAGTGTCATCTACGGTCATATCTCCCTGGGTATGCCCAAATTTGGCCTACCTTGAAAGCCAAGCAGGGGGAGCCAGGTAACTTACAGGTTAGGGGACTACCTGTGATTACCTGGTGCAGTAGGGACACTATTCTCCACACATATTCCCAATGATCGATATACAAAAGCACAATAATGACCTATACCCTACTGGTGTGTGTAATGGTGTACATATGTACAGGGTGTAGATTTTTTCAATTATAGGTGCTAACACCAATATAATCCTCTTATGATTTTTGCCACTATGTAGCTTATTTCAGACTTCATGTGAACTTCTGGTGGAACGTAATATGCATGAGTTTCCTTTTCCACACATATACATGTTCCCATGTACTATCAGTTGTCCAATAGAGCTTTGCCAATATATAATAATTTCTTCACATTTTGTTTGTTAAACATCTTTGTCTGAACTTAATTGGGAAGACTTCCTTTTTCCACACAATAGTTCAGTTTTAACATATATGCTGAAATATTTGATATATCTGATATGCAATAGTCAGATGCAATACCTGTGTTGATCAGTTCTTTGCTATTAGAATATTTGTTTGAGTATGTCACTATATCAAGTACATTTGTTGAGGTGCCCTTTATATTTCTGGATTACCATAGTACTCATATTAAGAAATCAAGCATTGTGTATATATATATATAATTTTTATGAATCTTCTGTTGGCAAGTGATTTTAATGTTTATTAAGTGTATGATGAATTCTTAAAGATATATGTACACATATTTGAGAAGTTAACTTTAGAGTATTCAACAGAATAGGCATTATTCGGGCTTTGTTTACATATTAATGTACTTGGGGAATCGTCCATTGGAACTTTTACAATAAGGGATCAATGTATGCCAAATCAGATGATCTACTTCCAGCCAATCAGATCTAACTATATGGTGGGCGTATAGTATATATATATAAGACATGTGCGTTCCATCTACCCTTGAGAAAGTCCCTTTCAGGGACGAAACATGTTGGAAACACGCCCCCTACCTACACATTTCCTATTCGGATCCGAAAGTGACTTTAATGCGTTCCAGAGTAAGACGTACTCATACCCTACATGCCGTACTGCATTCTTGTATTGGCATCTCCACGATTTCACTTTCTTTTTATCATATCACCATCACAGACTTATCTACTGCTGGGTACCTGGCTGGCCATGGGAACTTGCAAGTATTTTTTGATGTTTCATTATATCGACATGCCTATTTTAGGAATTAAGTGAAGATTATCTTTGATCTAAGTCACCAAGTATATCACTGGATTCAAGTCATTAGAGCCCAAGAGAATGTTTATATATATTGGACTTTAGTTCATCTCATATTATCATTACCCCAGTATCATTTCCTCATTTCCAATCAGCAATACAGATCCCTGGGTTTTACTGGCTGGAAGTGTAATTTTGGTCCTTGCTATCTATTTGTATACACTTAGACTTTTTTTATTGCTTTTTATTTTTGTCCTTTAATAATGTTTTTTATTATTTTTATTATTATTGTTTTTTCTAGTTGTCTTTGCACTGTGCATTGTAATTTTGTTTTTTAACCTTGTATTTTACTATTTGAATTAGTTTCTGCTTCTTGTTTGGTCTAAATAATTTCTTCATATGTTTATTTGTTAAGTGGAAAACTATTTCAGTTGGTATATATATTTGTATACATATGTATATATATATATATATATATATATATATAGATATATATATCTACTATATAAATGCCTAGTGGCGTGTGTGAAAAAAAAACCAAGCTGCAGCGCCACCTGCTGGGCAGAGTTATACACTGACCTATATATTTCTTGAAGGAGAAGTGACAGTTGGGAGTGGTTGGTGGTTGCCGGGGGGGGGACAGTGGGGAGTTTTTAACACATTAAGTAGCTTGATGAAGGATGTGGCGATCAAGATGAAGGATGAGGTGATGGAGAAAAATGATGAGGTGGTGACATGTGGACAAAACCACGTTAAAAAAGGGCGCTTGCGTCGGAAAGTAACGCTCTTCCCCTGAGGAGGCCTGGGCTAGGCCCAAATGCAGGACAAGAACCTTTTGAATACCTTAAGTAGCTTGATTTGACTAGAATGCATGAGTATCATGTACGGGTTAACCTGTATATATATATATATATATATATATATATATGGGTTCAAGGTTGAAATCTGCACTAAATTAAGGCAACCAGTCAGATATTTGCATTCACTGTTTATCACTGGGCATATATTAGCTAATTACTAATGTTATTATGCTTTTATAAGAAGATTTACTATCCTTTACTGAGTAATTATTAATTAGAATGACCTCTGATAAAGATGATGACTGATGTAATGGGGATGTTGTGTGTTGTCAGTGATGTAATATATTGTTTGAAAAGTTCTATATGATGTAATCTGTGATATTATCAATGTTGAAATTTGCCATGTCACTTTATGAATGATGCCGTTATAAAACCCTTGAGGTTGGAGTCAGTTAAAGTGTTATGTTACCTTAACAACACAAATTCTTAAGTTTATTAGTTTTGAATTTAGCCTAAACTGAGCTTTTAAAAAAGTTTGTTTCAATTAATAGAAATACATTCAAACTTTACTTATATTGATCTTCATAAGCACTGGATGTAATATATAGGCTTCTAATTAAGTTTTGTGATGTCATGTGTCTATTTTTCTGCGAATGCCCCCATTTTTATATAGTGAATTGTATAGTCAAATGAGAGCATCTCCTGGGGTCCAAAAGTTTCAATCTTCTGATGGAAGTAGCTGGGGGAATTGAGGCTTTCCTAGGTAACAGGACTAGGTGCAGGAATTTGGCACTCCTAGAATGCCTGTGTCCATTCCTTCGGGCTCCCAAGTCTTCAAACATATTTGCTAATCATATACTTTGCTACTTTATTATCAACTAATATTAAACTAACTTAACTAAGTATCCTAACAAAGTGACATAGTGCTAACAGGTCGCAATATTACCACCTGCATTCACTACCTATAATAAGTTGCGTATAATAAACAACCTGCAAACCGCAATATTGGGTACAGAAATTAATCTTTGTTTCCTAATCATTGTTGATCATATCAAACATCACCAAGTAAACAGTGAGCACAGAGATAAGTCCTTAAAACATAAAGTTCATCGAATAACATTAAAAATATGTAGGCATACTATGCAATGTCCATGGTTCAATTCTTCTCACGGTCTCTCTCGTACCAGCAGATGTTTGTCCGCACGTCCTCCATTTTCTAACCCGATCTCCACGGGAAAATGTGATCTCTAAAAGGTAAGAATAAACGGGGTCACTTCCATAGTGCATTAACAAAATCTTTTTTTGGTAAAATCACATAAAAGTATTGCACATACCAGAAATCCTCAGATTGTAGGCATATACATAAAAACACAGGAATACTCCTATTAACCAATTCCGAGTGGAATTGGTTAATAAGAGTATTCTGTTTGAGTTTATATGATGTGATAATTTAGACACTGCAAGATATAGGAAATGAGTTTTTTGATGTGTCCTCATTGCAGTTGTATCCTTTGTTTTCTCGATAATAACGAAAGAGACATTGAGATTGACTGATTATTTAAGCTAAGTCACCTGCATTCTCGGTGAGATGAGGGGGTTAAGGTAGTTAACGATTGCCGAAATCAATATCTACATAGATGTACTCCTGAATATGTGAATTGTAAATAAGTATTCCCCAAGATATGGATTTAATGAATGATACAGTGCATGCAAAATTGGGGAGTAGGTTCCCTTATAAATGTTTTAAACCTGGGTGAATTAAAAATGTTATGGTTATAACCTATTTAGAACCATTAGAAAGACAATCACATAAAACGATCTCACAAAATAAACTTTCATTTTATACAAGTTTCTATATGTGAGAGAATAGTTGTCTATACACCTTTATGTCTATACTTGCGGACAAATAAGTGAAGCTATGTCTGTTAGTTTACAAATGAAATTTGATACATGTGTGTGAGAATATTGAGTTGTCCTATAAAAGATAGCCTATCTCATTAGGATCCAACCCTCCTGACGAAGTCCCACATGATGAAACGCGTAGAGGGTTTGGATGAAAATTACCTGTTGTGACGTCCATTCCGAATTGGTTAATAGGAGTATTCCTGTGTTTTTATTTAGCCTGCAATCTGAGGATTTCTGGTACGTGCAATATTTTTATATGATTTTGCCAATAAAAGATTTTGTTAATGCACTATGGAAGCCCCCCGTTTTTTCTTACCTTTTATTGTTGATCATATGTTTAACTTTAACAGCAGGTATTGGACTGTATCTTGCCATCTGTAACGCTATTGTGTAACACCTGAAGTGAATGACTTTTCTTTTGGCTCATATTGCTTCTCCTGTTTCACAGTGAAACACCAAAGAAAATGGTGTTTGATGTGGGTGAGGTGAGCTACTTGCAAACTTGTACATTTTAAAGCAATGGCTGTCTTTTTTTAAAGCAGCAATTTAACAGTTGTTGTGACAGTTGATATCGCCTGACATTGACCTTGGCACTTTTGAACATCTTTAAAAAATGAAAAACAACAATATTAAAAATTAATTAATTAATGACAGATGTCAAATTATGTGTACATAAAAATATAAATGTTACCTTAACAGCATAATCTCCTTAATGTGTTAGTTTTGGAGTTAGCCTTAACTGAGCTTTTAAATAAGTTGTTTTTTTTACTTAATAGTTACATATAGTTGTATTTCTGTCCATGACAATATTCCTGTGTTCTTATCATACTTTATAAGTTGTCTATATTTTCAGTGTTCTATAAGTTGTGATTTGCTTGACCACATTTGATCACACGTTGGGTATATACACATGTAAACTGATACAATGTAAATTCTATCCAGTCAAAATACTGTTGGAGAAGGGTTACATTAAGGCATTAGTGGCCAGGGTAAAAACCATGAAGATTACACTCATAAACTTTTGCAAAATATTATCATCAGCTATTAGGGGTAACTTGCCTCACCCAAAAGTATGGCTTTTAAGTTTTGAAAGGCTTTTAAATTTAAGTCTAGTAATAAAGATTAATTTTAACAAGCAACACACTTGGCAAAAACACTTTGAAAGTGTTTACTTGCTTTCTTAGGGCACCAAGGGTTTGAGATATAAACTTTATGGGACTCTCCTATCCATATTCCATAATACCGTTCCTTCTGAATTATCATCTTTCATCTTCAAGCTCTTCATTGTGAATTATGAGAATTTAAATTACATGGCAATGGCTTGTTCCATCATATTGTTCTGACTTGTTCTGTCCCTTTCATTCATCTGGCACAAGACACGCATACAAAATTGAGTTTGACAGAGGAGATAGGCCAAGCTGTACACAAACAAGAATTGGTTAATTGTGTGCCATTTGTGCATGGGGGCCTTATCCAAGCTTTAATTATCCTTTGTGTAATATGCTCTATCCAGAGAACCCATCTCTAGACATACTGGAGCTTTTTCCTCAGACTGTCCTTTCATTTACAAGCTCTACTCGAAACTACCGGAGAATAGAAGCCTATTGCCCTGTTTGATTTTGCTTAATTCCTAGAAGGGGAAGTGTAGAAATATTGTGTGACTAACTCCAAGAGATTGAGATTAATGCTTGAAAATGTTTTTCTGGATATCAGACAGCATATTTAGTCTCCTGTCTGGCTATGATTGTATAAGAGTATGTAGTTAGTGCTGGTTAAAGGATTATGGTTCCCACTCAATCAAGTACTATGAGCTGCAGCAGTTGTGCTAGTAGAACCCCTTGGAAGATATGAGGAGGCTCAACCTGCTTAAGTTGGCCTATCAAAAGTGGGGAGACATATAGGTTAGGCCTCTGCCAGATGAAAAGTTTAACATCAGACTAGGGGAAACAATAACTCTGGACCTTAGAGACATAGCAAAGTTACCATTGACTGTTTGCAAGGTGAAAAGCAGAGGACTTGGACTTTCATATTTCTGAATGCAGCAGTATTTTCACCATTAATATGTATTTGTTTCTCCTGAGTATGTTTGTGTTCCATCTATTGCAAGTGTATTTTAGAATTTTTTGTACCAAATACAGCATGTCATGTAATAGAGACATGTAAGGTAGATTGACAGACAAGAGACAAAGGACCCTGCAGATGTGGTAGATGTATGTGTGGTAGTAGAGGAGGAGGGAGCAGGGGTAGAAAAGGTGGGTTTTGAGTGAGCATTTGAAGGATTTAAGATTGAGCGATAGTCTGGTAGAGCGAGGGTGGGAATTCACCTAACTGTTTTAACTGAGTTCATACCTACGCAGCTGTACCCCATAGGAGATATGTTCACACAAGGAAAATAAAATGCTGACTCATAGCATTATCATAGTATCTAAAATGCATCTCCATTCCTCTTATCCATCTCTCAAAGTACAAGGTGCACAAGTGTCATATAGGTGTGGCTGAAGATTCTGCCACAAGTTATGCACATGCGCAGTGCAACAAGTTTTGTGTGAGACATATTCTAAATGCGCAAATGCATTTGTGTTCATCTATGAATCAGAATTCAAGGGGGGAAATCAATCTATGCGGAGTACCTCCAGAACAGTTACCCGTGACTCAACCACAATGTAACATCACGTATTTTCCTTACACCCCTTAGAGGTGCACAGAAACTATGATGTTCAGGTACTGTAGTTCACAGAAAGTAGCACAGCCGCTGTAATGTCTAGCGGCTTATGTCGGGGAATTGACTTCCCACAAGTGTCCAAAAGGAAATCCAAATCACAAAAACTCTTAAACACCTTCATTGTTATGACTGTATATAACATAGATATTCAGTATATATGCTTGATTATGGCTGACCTGCTAAATCCGGTCACTACTTGCATTTTTTTTTTATATTTTGCTATAACTTGATTTTTTTTATTTTTCTTTCAAAGTCATTCATATCAAATCAATTTCATGCTAACAATGTTGAATGGTGATGTGTTTTTATCTACTACAGTTTCTCTCCAACCCACAACCCATGGTATCAGAAATATCTGCCAGAATCTGATGGTGGTCTGAAGCAGTAACCAACAGATAAAACCTCAAACCCCCTACCACTTAAAAAGAGAATAGGATAAACTAACCTAAAAACATCTACCACCAAAAACAAAAGTAGCACACCAAAAACCCTTTAAACATTTCTTACATCCCCAATCTTTTCCACTTAGGGATTCACATTGTCATGTGAAGCCTTTATATTGACACATAGGGTTTATGAAGAGTCCAGCTCATTGTAAGGTTCTTCAAACACATTGATATAGTGAACAGTTTACAGCACACATGAAATTTGAGCTATGGTATAAAATAACCTATATAATATAAATGAAGTATATGGTACAAATATATTAGCAATAGAATTAGCTCTTTACAGTTCTGAAAACTGTATCAAAATAAACAAAAAATAAAACATAATTTATCATGTCTCGATCAACAAGCTCTTAAGGAACTTATAAAAACAATGATACAATAGAGTCAAAGTGGCCCCTTGGCAAGGTGGTTTGGTTATACTAAATAAATCTTACTATTTGGAGGAAGCTTCAAGGTTCCTCTCTGTTACAAACTCTTACATTAAATTTGCATAATATCCCAATCCAAGTTGGTTGATCCCAATCTAAATTGGTTGATCATATAAAAGGAAGTTACGACATAAGAATCCTCACTCAATAGAAGTATTTTTTTTTGTCATTATCTTGATTGGAGAAGGATTTTATTGGAGGAAAAATATTCCTAATAATGGTTTGTTCTCAGCATTGTTATATTGATGATATTTCTATCATCTGGAATTGCACACAGGTTAAACTAGAAAAAATCAATTACATTAATAGCAATCACTTCAATTTAAAATTTAATGCCAACACCAATAGAGAATAAGCTATATTTTTTTGATTTGGAAATCTTTGGTTTTAGAATTTTTTAATTATAGATACATTGCTCTTATATAAACACAAACCAGAGACACATCATTTTTAATTCTATATTAACTAATCAGAATAGCAACACTAGAAATCTTAAATAAACATGTTTTACTAAACAATGAGACCCTTAAACCTCTTAAACCTAAGATCATCTACATCTAGAACATTAATCCTTTGCATTGCACTTACGAAGAGCTATATCCCACATGGCACTGCAGTGAAAAATACATCATTAAAAAAGCTCTTATCATTCTGTCATTAAATGATTTGTTGTGGCTGTACTTTAAAAAAAATCTTCACCTCTTGATTGGTTAAATGTGGTATTTTATATGGTAATATGAAATGTATAAGATTTTGTACATATAGTTTCTTCTGATACTGAAGGGGATGTGTACATGTTGGGTGTTCTTGTGTACTCGAGTATAGGGTCCATACCAGGAGAAAGTTGTAAACCAGGGTACCGGTACAAATCTACAATATTGCAAAAGACCTCACTAAACAGAGTTGCATTTCCGACAAACAAGTAGAAGGAAAAGCTGCACGCAAAAATAAGCGTTTGGCAAAAATAAGACTAGTATTTATGCCAAATGTACGTCAGGAGTAACAAGTGTACCTATGCTCCATGATAGCACAGAGAAAAATACAGATAATATAGAAATGTGGTTTGACAGGGTTAGTATTAAATGCTAAAAGAGTTTACCCTTTTAGTACACTATATAATAATGACAGAAGTGTCATTTCCCCAGGAGAGAATAATGTCCTAACATTTTTATCAATAAATGCATAGTTGCACAATACAAGTAAAATATAATTACAGACAAATAGAAAGTATAATACAAATTAAATAAAATAAAATGCAAACATTTGTTGTTTTCCCACTTAAAAATCAAAAGGGTAATTCAAAGAAACTGTCAATTAAGTACTACAAATAGATGGTTATGACTTCATATAAAATAACCACAACCCTAATTATTTAGGTATTATCAGCCTAAGGGGTCAACATGTAATCATCCAACCAGAAGTTGCTAGATAATGCTGCCGATAGTCATCTTCATCAGTGCGCACCGTCGCATAGCCATCTAGCAGCTGCAAGAGATGAAAATCCCAACAGGCGTACCTGTGTCTGTATCCACGAATACTTGTGTCACAAATTCAATAACATGCCCTTACGTGTTTAACCTACAACTGCCCATCCCTTCCCTCCTTATTCCACCTCCCAAAGTGTAGTAAGATGCACCAAAATCTGGTTACCAAGTATGCATTATATATATATCTATCTATATATATATATATATATATATACTATAAAATAAATTATAATATACTTGTATTGTTTTTAATGATTATCAACAGTATAAATAAGAGGCTTATCTTGTGTTGTCACACTCTACTTGAAAAAGTCTGTGGAGACTAATAATGCGCGTTGGTAAATTCACCACCTTTACGTCTCTAGAAATACTAGGGTGAAATCCATTTGAAAAAGGAACCTCAAGTGACAGCACCACCAGGGTCTGAGACCGATGAACATTGTTAAATATTCTTTATATAGAGCTGCGTAATATGTAGGCACTATATAAATTATAGTCAATTAATCAATAAATAAGCAATCCCAAGGGACATAAAATTAAAGACCATGAGAGAAGAATGGAACTGGTCCTTGTGAAGCACTGCCAATAAATGACATTGAATTGAATGGACCTGGCCAAGCCTTTTGTCATCTACTTAACTGTAGTATTTTTTATGTGTATGATGCATCATATTCCAGATGCTTCTATACACCAACATCTACAGTTCAGTTCAGTACATTATGTTATCTAACTGAGCGTAGTGTTATGTTATGCCTGCTACATTGGTGTCAAACTTGACTCTGCACCCTGCTGTATTGCTCATATCCAGTCTCTCGCCAAATCCTGTCATCTCCACCTTGGTGGAAAAGTTGCCAGAATACACCTTTTTCTTTTTCAAGATGCTACCAAAACACTGATAAACTCTCTCATCATCTCCCACCTTGACTACTACAACCTCCTGCTATATGGCATTCTTTTCACCCATCTATCCTTACTTCAGTCGATCTTAAATGCTACAGCAGGACTGATCTTGCTCTCTTGCTGTTCCTTATCTGCTACACCACTTTGTAAATCCCTACACTTGATCCACGTGTCCTAGAGAATCCAACTCACTACAAAACACTCAACAACACCACCCCTTCATATATTTTAAATATCAAAATACTCTCGCTCTTGGCCTCCTAAATCTACCTCTGACCTGCGCCTTGCCTTGGCTCTGGTAACCACTTCTTACTCTTACATAAAAGACTTCTCCCATGCTGCTATCCGCTTATCATACCCGATCACAGTCTTCAAATACTCTCTTTATTAGAGCTTACCTTTCTCCCACCTATACTATCTGTGACTATTATGTATTATTGTTATTATTATATTGTTATATTATAGCATCTAGTGTAGCATCAAGTGTAGTGTCAAAAGCAAAGATTCAGATGACAACTACATTGCAATATAGATGTTGTTTTACAGTATGATACCTATTTGAGTGTAGAGTTACTCATTTTCTAAACCTACTGTATCTGACATGACGTGCAGTGTTATGCTATACAGCTAAAACAATTTTTTTAAAATATGTAATATAAGTATATTAATGTCAAATAAAACGCACCTCAATGTAATAGGAGATTAGGGTTATAAAGTTTACAACAGTTAATTCATTTAAAGTTTTAGAAAAAAGTTGGTCTGATGTACACTTAAATAAACTACTGTAGGTGTTGTGCTCCAGGGGAGAAAATGTAAAATGTGTGTTTTCATTGAGATATTAACCGAAGCAAACTACTGTATTAAATAACTTATAAATGATGTTGAAGACCTTCCCCGTATCTTTTTTTTTTTACAAAACTTAATTGGTTGAAGTTTCCTAAATTTCCCAGTTTGTACAGTTAGCAATTGTAATATGAATTATTTCAGTTTGTAAACTGGAAAACAGTGTACTTTTGCCAATATTAATATGCAATATTCATTTTTGCAACTTCGCTTTTGTTATGTGTATGATGCATTTTTGCTATACAGTATGCCTGACATTGTAGCGCAGCATTATGTTAGCTCATTCTGTAAATAATGTAATATATGTAAAATAATACAATTGTTTTAGTAGATTCTCTTTTGCCAATCTGGATTACCACTGGCATTAACAGAGATGCTGCATCAATGAAATGCCCAGTCTTCACCAGTAATCCCTGGTTTGGGCTTTTCTACTGGTAGGTTTGGCCTCAGCCCTATCTCCATGTGGGATGTACTGATAGCTAAAAATAAGGGACTTGTCAATGTAGCTGGGACTAGTACCAGGACAGACAATGTAGTGCCAAGATAAAGATCAAGCCAACTTTAGACAAAATTAAATTTATGGTGCTAATTGAGTATTCAGAATTTAAACAATAAATAAAAGTGAACAAATTAACACCATACAGTAGGCTGCTCTTGTTTCAGACAGCTGTTCCAGGCATGAATCTGTAATAAATAAACAAGAAAAAGAAAACCAAACAGCCAAACATAGTGTAGTATTTACAAAATTCCAAATTAGTAGTGAAGTGCTCTGATCAATATCTGATAAATATCCGTGTACCAAATAAATAAATCAGAAAGGCTTATTTGATATGTCTGTTGCCTTCTTCATATATTCCAATAAGATTTTGCTTCCCACAGATGCTATACAACTCTCCAGAAAAATAGGAATATCATAGTGTAATATGATTGAAAATCTAACAGATATTTAAAAATTGTAGCTAATATGTGTACCGAAAAGAACTATGTAATAAAGCACTAGATGTCATGCAGTGGCCCAAATTCCAGAGTCTTCTTATAATAAAATATATTTAATAGACATTTAAAATAAAATAATAGTTAATAGTTAAATAATAACATTAAGCATACATTAAAATGAAAGACATCAAGATTATCCGCAAGACACCCAAACAAGATCTTGTACACAGCAATATATTCCTGGCCAGGAAAGAGACAGTCCCATCAGCAATATGGAAACCTCCAGGTAGGCAGCAGTGTTCCAGGATTAGCCTCAATTGAGTCTCACAGGTGTTACTATCTGAGTAATTTCTTTTAACTCTGCTCATTGGAAAAATTGGATATTCTTTTTCCACTTCCGTAAATGTCCACTATTGTAATCAAGGTAACTGTATCAACCTCATTAATAAATGTGCTCGAGACAATCTCAGAATTATTTGTCTCCAAGATGACATCCAAAAAGTCTATTTTATGCTCATCAATTTTAGAAGTAAAGGTTAGATTATAATTATTTAATAAATAATTCACTAAAGCTTTCAAAATATCCACTCCAAATGATCATCTATATACTTTTGATAAAATACAATATAATTCAATAAGAGATTATTGTTGTATATATTTTCCATTTCCGACTTCCCTATGTGTAAGTTAGTGAAACTGGGTGCAAATATCGTACCCATCGCTGTACCACACTTCTGTAGGTAAAATGTATCAGATAATTTTAAATAATTGTGAGACAGGATAAGCCATATCGGGTCACATATACAATTCCTATGATCTTCACTGAAAAATGAGTCACTTTTGATGTTCAAGCATTGTACACCTCAATTGAAGATGAAAAGGGAATAGATTCAGCTAAATATTATTTGAAACTTGAATCTGATTTCAGTGAAGATCATAGGAACTGTATATGTGACCTGATATGGTTTATCCTGTCTCTGATACATTTTTCCTACAAATGTGCAGTACGGTGATAGGTACAAATTTCGCACCCAGTTTTCGCTAACTACACATGGGGAAGTGTGATATGGAAAATATATACAACAATAATCCCTTTTTGAAATATATTTTATTTTATTGAAGGTATATAGATGATATATTGATAATTTGGAAATATTTAGTGAAATCTTAACTTGAGTTTATATGATTAAAATCTAACATTTACTTCTAAAATTGATGACCATAAAATAGATTTTTTAGATCTCATCTTGGAGACAAATAGCAGTGAGATTTTCTCGATATTATTTATTAAGGAGCTTGTTACCTCCATTACAATAGTGGACATTTGCAGAAATGGAAAAAGAATATCCCACAATTTAGCAGAGTTAAAATAAGTTACTCAGATAGTAACACCTGTGAAGGTTTCCATATTGCTGTTGGGGCTGTCTGTTTCTGGGCCAGGGATGTCTCATTGTGTATCTTGTTTAGCTTCATGTCTTTTATTTGAATATACCCTTAATGTACTGTTATTTTATGCTGCGTGTCTATTAAATATATTTTATTATAACAAGTCTCTCTAGAATTGGGCTACTGTATGACTAAGCCTTTATAATATAATTATTTTTGGTACATATACTAGTTTCACTCTTTGAATATATTTTAGATTTTCAAGCATACTAAATGTAATATTCCTAGTTTTTCTTGTGAGTCATACAGCATTTGTGTAAAGGAAAATCATATTGGAATATATGAAGAAGACAACAAACATCTCAGTTAAGTCTTTCTGATTTATTTATTTGGTAAGCAGATATTGATTAGAGCACTTCCCTGCTGATTTAGAATTCTGAAAATACTACACTATGTTTCGCGCTCTTTTTTGTTTTTGTTTAATAAAAATCAAGACAAGTCTAGTCAACATTAGTGCTAGATAGAGTGCGAAAATTACAGGCAGGATTGAGGTCTTGTATGCTCTGGGTCAGGATCAAAGGGATCAGGCACAAGATGCATAGAAATGCAGGTATGGTGCCTAATACTCTTGCACAGATCTGTGCACAGAGTAGGTTTATATAGCTGAGCAGATTGAATTGGATGGGCTTGTGATGTCAGCGGTCACAAAGACTTAAAGGACCCCATGCCCCCTTCTGTATAGAGTGAGGCAGGGGTGCAGGAGACGGCATCGGGAAAAGAGAATAGAGCAGAGCAAGTGTACTGGACACTGGATCCAGTATGTGATCGCCTAACTCTGGGCAAAAGAAAAACAACAGCAAATAAACACATTTTGAAAAAACTGAAATAAGGAGGTCAGACGGGCGACAGTTCTTTCCATCTTAGAAGTAATGTCAAATGTAAAGCGCTACAGAATTTGCTGACGTTACATAAATGGTTGATGATAATGATGATATCATGGCTGAATCCTCACTCATTCTCACTCATTTTTATAATTCTGTTGTTTTGCATGGCTTCCATCTTCCCTTGAATGTTACAGTCTCCAGGACCTGTGTATGAGATGATGACAAGTATTGAGTGTAACAATATACATTTATATTAATACTTTACATTTTTTATTAATAATATGTCATAAGTTTAGAGTTCTTCCCCTTTCAAATGTTTCTGAGTATTAGAATTCATAATTTCTAATTTGGTCAATATTGTTTTGTTCTTTGCACTATATGTATTGATGTTCTGTCTTTATGTATTGCTAATAAATATGCTTATTGTAATAGCACAAATTGAACTGGTTCCATTGTAAATACTTAACAAGTCAAAACACACAATAAGATGGGCGCTAGATGACCTTAAATTTAAACAGATCCTGGTTAAGCTGCAGCTCTCATATGCAGGCTCTGGGACCTGTACATCAACAACACTAAGCTTAAAACCAGATATTAACACTTTATTAAAATATTCAATTGATACATAAAAAAATATCCTTAATATATAGAAAGCAAATGGGTATTGGTGGAATCTATTCAATCAAATCATTGGTGCTTATCACATTGTCACATTCGAGCTTCAGGTGACTTGGATTATTGAATGAAAACCCTCAGAATAAAGTTAACAACATCCATGGGCAAAGTTCCTATAATTAATGTGGGATATCGGGTTCAAAATACTCCTAGGCTGTGACATTTATTTGTAATAAGAACATGTAGGCAGGATAGTGTTTGAGTATTTGGCACAATTGCAATTTTTTAAGTGGTTCTTTAAACAGATTATGGGTAGTTTATACTATGGAGCAAATGCAGCAACTGGTGACAAATCATTCTGCACTTCTTGTGGAGAAAATGTAAAATGCGCTAAAATATCTGAAGCTACATACACATAAATGCATAAAATGTCATGCAAACAACCTGTAAGAACTATGTTATGTATTATATGTAATATAGAATATATATGTTTCTCTGGCATGGGACTCCTCCCACCTCCTCCTGTTGCTTGTGCTGCCAACTGTTCTGACCAACATAATATATGAACATTTTTATCCTGTATTTGTATGGTGTGATAGAAAATGTAATTAAACAGTGCATTTGTCTTAAATGTATCTTTTCAAATGTCACAAGTTATTTGATTTCTATGTGTGGAGATATCTGTATATTAATAAACTTGTAAAATATATAATTAAAAAGGATATATATCTTAAACATATGAAAATACTTATGTACATTACTCATTTATACATATATTTTTTTAAAAATATTTCTAATACCTTTACAAACTAACAAATAACATATTTTTGGCTAAAATACAATACAGTAGGTTTACTATACAGTAGGTAAATTAATGCAAGAATGTAATATTATGTGTGTAATTACATTCTCATGTAGCAAATTATATCATTTGAAGTATTGGAAAAAGTTCTGAAACAAGAGAGTAACAAAATGTAGTAAAGTGGAGCTACTCATCCTTATCAAATATTTTGGAAACTATATACATTCTTGGACTCTAAATGCATCTAATGCATTAAAGTGAAGTGCCTACAACTTCTTCAGTGGGAAAATTCCCAAACTTTCATGTTTGCTGCTCCCAACGCCAACCCCGGCCGCAAAGAAACAACCAAAATAAACGGCGTCCACGTGCCATCAGAAAAATGAAATATAGAAGACAGACGGCCTGATTTATCTTCGGACGTAAGTCACGTTTTGTGCCGCATTTTTTGTGAAATTGCTCTGGGCATGCTCAGAAACTTTTAGCGAGTGAGCGCAAGTGCATGCAATTCAAGTCCAAACGCAAATTACACTTCTGACTGCCTATGATTTGGGGAGCGGAATTGAGGAGGGAAGGAGCGTGATTTTTAGCCGCATCACTTGCACCCGCTACAGGGCAGGTGCAAGTGATGAATGACACATGTGCATGCCAGAACATATGTTTGCAATTAAGACTGTAAAAATGCTTTTTATGTACAACAGGCCTTAAGAACGTCTTGATATATGTATTTTATGTACAAAAAAAAAGTTTAATGTATTTTTATTAATGATTATAGTATTAAGAGGTGTTGATGTATTTAATATTTTTTTATTTTTCCATGCATTCTGAAGAGAATTTAGAGTGCATATAAGCATTGTGCATATCCTGCAGTGTGTTCTTTCTGTCTGCATATGGCAAGTACCATATTGCCAGAACTTATTTATACCCGTATTCAAATGGAAAAGTTTTGTGAGCTCCACTTGTATTTGAATACGGGCATTTCTGTCCTATTTTAAAAACGCAATTTGTGTTCGTATTGTGTTCATGATGAATCAAGCCCACAGTATTTTATTATTAATATATTATACAATTATTTGATATATGAAAGGTTTTATAAAAAATACTCACATATTTATTTACATATATTCCAGATGTGTATCATTTATGACAAAATTTTAATTGAAAAGATATTTGCATATATAATCCTATAATTTTGGATGTATAAAAAGGTAATTTTCAAAAATCACACATAATTTACTGTTTTCTATTGCACAATACACATACAGGATGTAACGTAATTTGTAAAAATAATAACATATGACATGAAAAATTTAAATGTTCACATAGAACATAGAGCAGTTAGCTTGGGAGCAGGAGTTGGAGTGTTTGGAGGAGGAGTCAGAAGCGACCGAGATGGAGATGGTGAGTTGAGTGCGTGTGGAGTAGGCAGGACAGGCTGCCCAGAAGGGCACGAGGATGAGGTGTGCATTTGAGACGAATGAGGTGGAGGATCAGTAGGAGAAGAGGTTTAAGGTTGTGGAAGTGCAAGAGGAGGTGGAAGTGGTGGATGTGGCAAACTGGAGGACAAAGATATGTTGGAGGTGGAGGAGGAGGTGTTCATGGTGAAGGTTGAGGATTAACAGGAATAGGACGAAGTTGAAGTTCTCGACATGGAGGAGAAGCCACCTGTGAAACTCCAACAACGTAAATATTATCCCTGTATTTTACCTGCACAATGTATATTTACAACTTCAGATATTATCAGGCATTTTATATTTTCTCAACTAGAAGTGCATTATGATCTGTCCATGTGAAGACATTCAACACAGTTACTGCATTAACTCCCAAATCAAAATAATCTACAAACTGTCTATTGATCTATTTTAAAAAATTTGCCATGTTGCACGATACAAGCTTATTGCTTAAACAATAGAATGCAAAATAAGGCACATCTGGAAAAGCGTTGTTATCCTTAGAACCCTGAGTGCTATTACCCTTGATGACAGACTTGTTGCATTTTACAATAGAACATGTTATATTTATGTTTATATGAATAAGCATATTTATTAGCAATGCTAAAAGACAGAATTGATGAAAATAACAAAACAATATTTCAAATAATTCAATATAATACATAAACACTTATGAAACAGTGCTGGGAAAACTGTGGAGTATGCCATGTTATATTAGGAAAAGAACAAGAACTATTACATGACGTATATTGTCATGATAAATACTTCGCTTCTTATAATACACAGGTGCTGGGTCCATAGAGGGAGGCCGTGGGCCCTACGTCATAGAGTCAGTCTCTTGCCTGTCTTCATGTTTATGGAAGAATAACTGACCACCTAGAGGCATTGGTTGCAGAAAAAAACTTTTTTTTGCTCTGGACACTTTTTAAAAATTTTTTTGCCCATTATTATTGTTTATAATATATTTGTTGTTTAACAAATGTCATTGTTTTATTCAAAATCTGAATATTATTTTACATATACAATATTGATTAGTCAGATAAGAATATAATATATGAAATAATATGAAATACCTAATACACATATTTCTCTATTACACTGACAGTTGTCTAGTGAAAAATGTGGACGCTTCAAAGATGTATCTCTACACTCTAAGTCGGACTTATCTTACAAATAAAGTTGCTCAAAAATTTCGGACCAGTTTAAATTTAGATTGAATTTCATCAGTTCGCAGTACAATCCTTAATAAACCAATTTTACTTTTGTGGTTCAAAATTTGTGGGTCGCATTCCTAGTTTGCATTCGAGTTCAGGGTTTACTGTTTATGTTCACTGTCCGAGGTTTGCGGTTCACATTAAATTGTGAAAATAGTTATAATATGTTAAACAGCTATATTGTATAGTATTTTTTTAAATTTTGTATTTGAATAGGAAATTTTACTGAAAGAAGAAAATCGGTACGCTCACAGATCTTGTGCAGCCCCTGTTTCAGTGATCCTCGGTGGGTCTCCAGATTGATTATTTCCTATTTTCCCTCCTAAAGTGAGAGGTCTCATAGATGATTGGAGGACGTGGCTCTGTGTAGTTCTAGTTGCTAAGTAGTGCAAATCTATATTAGAAGTCGCTATATTCTCCAGTGCCATTATGCAGATTGGGAAGCTAGCGTGGATCCGTAGTCGGAAATGCTGCTTTATTGTACACAGTTGTTATTGGCTATGCACACTTTGTGGCTATGCTATCAGCTTGCTTATATGGTTGGAAGTTTATACCATTCAGTGATATATATTATATGAACATATAAAAAACAAACTCCAAGTATCACTCTTATAATTCTGGTGTAGTTCTCTAGAGTAGCCCAATGCAATACAGATACGCTACTCGCTGTTTTCTATGCCCTCCACCCTGCTCTGGGCTTCTTTAGGAAATGGTTAGGTGTATTACTGTTTTATATCAACTACGTGACCTCTTATAGAACTTTATTGATTTAGTACTAAGAAGTACATACAGCAGGCTGTCCCTTACTACATGAGTGGACTCCCAACACCTCGCTAACAGCTATCCTAACATAAGAGAGATCTTTTGCGCCTAGGGCTAGCCATCTGGTTTTCTTTTATTTATATAGCATTAAAAAGGTTCAGAATTTCCTTTTGTCAGCATCACCTTACCTCTAAATAGGCAGCAGATTGGGAATCAGGTCAAACATTTTAGTGATAGTGCATATTGTTATATGTCATATATCTAAGGAATATTATTGTGTTTGAGGATCAAAGTCCACTGATTACATTAGAAAAGTGTTTTAATATATTCATTTTTAACACGACTATGGGCTGTGTATGTTCAAAAGTGTCAGTAATATGGAGTAATTGCATACAAATTTGGTTTAACCATGGCCAAATCAACTTGAACATGGTCGACACTGTCCGCAATTGCTCAAATTTACTCAAAACTTTTAGTTGAAATGATACAGGATTTTCATTGAATTTTTAAACTGTAGATCAAATTAGAAGAACCGTTTGTACCTTTACACAAGTACGAGCGTCTCTGCTTGAAATACATCCAGCTCAAAATGTACACGTAAGACATATTTTGTATCTATGTTGTCAGTCATACACATATCAAAAACACAGTTGTACCTTAAAGTACTGTAAGAAAAAGGACATAAAGGATATGAATGTATCCGGAAGAAAGATGCATCATAGCATCATAACATAACACTCCATTAAGTTAGATGACATAAGGCTTGTCCAGCTCCATTCATTTCAATATCATTTTGGCGGGAGCAGTTTTGTTTGTCTCCTATGGTAATTTACTTTATTTCCCTTTGGATTCTGTCATGGATGAAGATTTCCTATGGACTACTTCAGGAAGAAGGTTCCATTTGGATTTAGCAATTTAATAAAATAGTAAACAAGGGTTTGGGGCTGTATTTATTTTAATAAATATGTTATTAAAAATGTGTCTGTATGTTTTTTTTCTATTAGGTAGTATTGTGGAACTACATGTACCAGCATATCTTGGCTTCCAGGACATGATGGTACTTGTAGTTTCCATAAGGCTACAGCATGCTCTGCAGTCAATGAAAGTCATAGGCATGCTGGCATGTCCAAGCATTCAATGGCTGCCAGAGCTTGGTGGGCCTTGTAGTTCCACAATTATATTACATTTTTTTGACCATACACTATGCCCAAGAGGTAGCAGGAAGGGCCCAAGTGCTATTCAGCATGGGATGCTTTGCCCTGGGGGGAGCACCTACACATTCTTTGCAGGTCTGATTTTCCTAAAGAATTCCTCCTGCAAATGTCGTTGTGCAGTTCTCTGTACAATTACAGAACCATTTTAACAAGCGCACATTGTGTTAAACACAGGGCTTGAAGGCAAAGAGGAGCAAGCAGACTGACGGGGACGAATCAGGAAGATGTGAGCTGCCTCTTAACTGATCTCCTCTCTGAGACTCCGACAGAGCTAAAATGCATGGCATGTACTGGGTTAATGCCATCCACCAATGGCAGAGCTAAACATTCAAGCAGTGAAAATCTAACTTTTTTCAGTGTTTGATCAATTGACAGATTTCGCTGTCCCCATAGAGCTCTGTGGGGACAGTGATAATCAGCAGAAGCGAGGATAATGCCGGAAAAGTCTGACTCTTAATAAATTGAGTGAAACAGCCATTTTCACCTGGTAATTAGGCTTTTCATTGCTTAATGCATAGTTTACACAAATATTTGCTAAATTATACCTGCTGCACTAAATCTTCCACTCTTTCAATTTCTGAGCCTAGGTAAAGCTTTGTTTAACTAAATTAATATTAACATTAATTATTTTACAATGTATTAATATTAAATCTGCTTAACCCAGGACTTCTCCAATTCAACCTTAGAAAACAGTGGTAAACAAACAGGTACATATAGCTAATAATGATTGAAATCATGACATAAAATAATGATATTTTTTTCTTGAATGCTTGGAAGTTACTGACACTTGATTGAGGTCTGTAGACAACAACATAGTAGGCCTATTTAAATGTCTTCACTAACATGTCTCAACAAAAGCGTTGGCATTCCAAGCTACACATCATTAAACCTACAGTAATATTTTGGTACAAATCTTACTGGAATGAAACTACAATAAATAATATGAAGTCAACTAAATCAACAGCTGTTAAACACCAACAGGATAATTTCTCTTAAAGTTTTCTCTTTTTATTTTCTTAAATGTCTGAAAAGAAGATTTTTATATTCAAATATTTACTCACTATTTTCATCTTGAAGTAGTGGGAAATGTACAGAAAGTCAGTGGAATTTCTATGCATCCAGCATATAAATTGATAATTTTTTTTAGTGTAACACATCATTAGGCACATTTCCAAGACATACTAACCCAGTGTAAAGTATTTCAGTTGTGTATACTGACAACCAAATTTAGTAGACCTGTAACCACTGGGTGAATGCAAAGCCAGAGCATAGCTCAAAATGGCACTAGTTGAACATGAGGTAATCTCTCATATTTCTCTAGCTGCCTGACTTTAACCTTATTTTTGTCATTCTGAAATGCTGAAAGTTCAGCACCAGCTGTCACCAATAAACTAACACAGTCAGTTATAAGACTCCAAAGAGCAAAATACTTAAAATCTGTTGGTAAAATATTCCTCAATATTTTATAATGGTATATTAATCAGTTGTCCCATGTGGTATATAAATGATTTTTTTTGAGCAGACAAACTATTTCCACATTTTTATATGAGCTTTTTATACAGCTGAAAGCAGTTCTACATGACCTGAAATTGTTGTTTACACACATACCAGCACAAAACATATATGAGATATGCTGTTACTAATTTAGAAAAGAAAAGTTATATTGCGTTGCTAATATGAACAGTAATGTAAACAATGCAATGTCAAGGATTTACTGGAAACATTTATAAAGATAAGGGAAAAAATGTCAGTAGCTTATTCAAACATTAGAACTACCCGTGAATTGTAGGGGAAAAACTTTTTCTCTCAAAACATTTCATATAGTACAAGACTTTTCAGTACTATCTTGGTGTTTAGGCTTCGTCATGGCCCCTCCTGCCACTAAGCAATGACGCAATTGCCTCATTGCATAGCAGGGGGTGGGACAATGATGACATCAATTGCGTTATAACATGAATCACGTCATTCATATCCCATCCTGAGAGTCCAAGGTGGTGGAAGCAAGGCTCCTTTATGGTAACCACAGTGAAGCTAAGTTAACATAGACTAAACTTATGATATTTTGACTCCATGCTGTATTTTATAGAACATCTGCATTAATCACCAGCCCTGATAGCTTTAGCATTGTGCATACTTTACGCATGATGTTACACATGACATTCTATGCACATGTCAATTATGGTATGAATTCTGATGTCTCTCTTCACTTTTGCTTTTTGTTTTTCAGATAATATTAGGAGGCACTTGTTCTTTATGACTTCATTATAGGTGACTTTCTTTCTCTTTTCCTGTTGTAGCCGTTGGTTATCTTTTGGTTACTTTTAGATTTTCTGTTTGTTGCAAGAAGTCTTTCCTAGATAAAACATTAATTCATTATTATTTTTGCTATAGATATTGAAAGGTTACCTGAGCTGGATCTGGTTGGTATTGTATTAATTATGAAAAAGTGTTGTGTATTATTAATGCAGTGTTGTTTAAAGTCAGACCCCAAAAAACATAAACCAAACAGAAACAAGCTTATATATTTGTTCACAGAACCTTTAAATCTAAAGTGTGCACAGCAAAGCCATGAGCTTATCACTTGTATGAATTATCTGGCAATGCACCTAATGCTCCTTCCTTCCAGCGGTCATTTGTTGCTATTGGGATGAATCCATAAGTATAAGTATTATATATTATAAATATATATGAGCACCACTTGGAACAGAAGAGTTGTTCTGACATAAGATCCAACCACCTGGGATTCCAGGGCCCATACGGGCGGCCAACTGTGAAGCAACAATTGGTGCTACTGATTGAGCAATCCCTTCCCCCCAGAGGGCCTCACCACTTATTTGCCAGCCAACTGCTTAAGGGCATCATTAATAGGGTTGACTTTGTGTGGGTGAGGACAGGGCGGAAAATATTTGCATGCATTTGCTGGGGGAAATAAAACTGGAGAGCAGCAGGAGGATGCATGACAGAATCTTGCACAGTTCATGATTTGTCAAGTGGTGCCTGAATAATTAATAAGTACTGAAAATACTCATTTATATCAATGAATGCAGTAAATAATTTTTTTTTCTAGATTGGTTTCTCAAGTTAAAAGTTTTTTAACAAAAGATTAAAAAAAGACAATTATTCTGCCAAACATTCTGCAGAACAAGCTACATCTGCTTTTTAAAGCAATTTTTAAAAAAAGTTATGATCAAGACAACTATTTTACAAGAACATTATTGTAAAACGTTTATAAATCCCACATAAAAAAATAAAAAGTATTTTTTTTTGTTTTTTACCCCCCTTTTTTCTCCTCACATGATGCAATTATCATTTAAGAGGGAAGTTGAAGAATACAGTCCTGGTTTTGATTTATTGCTCATATGATACCTTATTATAACTACTAAGAGAGCTCTGTAGTTATAAGGAAACTTGATCTTGTGTTTGATGATCATATGGAAAAAAGGTAACTTTTCCAGTACTTGTTCTAATTTGTAAGATGCTGAAAGAAGAATTATAAAAAACAAAAAAAACAAAACAAAAGAGAAAATGAGTTTGATAGCTGATAGCTAACAGCAATAACATGATTAGTAAAGGATGATGGTATACATTTTAAGGACTCCAGGACAGAAAGTCAGAAAACTCTTTAAGCAAAAAATGTGTAGTAGCTGTATTGAGTTTTATTCCCATTATATTCATTGCAAGAGCTATAGATATGTGGATTGCTAATGTAGATAAAAAATCATCTGTAACTTGTTGGGAAATATAAAATTAGTTACCAAGTTTGTTGCTGAGGTCTCTTTGGAAAAGGAGAAAAATAGATGAAATACTGTAGATAAAAGTTGAAAACATAATAAACCAATGAATGAAGGACAAACCTAATGAAGCTTTTAACCATCATGGAGCAAAAGCCCCTCCTATTCAAGAAATTATTCTAACCTTCTTCTTCCCTTAGAGAGTGTAACTTAGATATATCGCTAGCTGTTGTCATTGTTTCAGGGAAACCAATATGGAGCAAATTCTACTCATTTCTCTCAAAGAGGGCATATACTTGAGATGAGTGAATCTGTCAAGTATAGGTTCATTAAATGTCTTAGTCCACCTTACAGAATTCTCATGAATGTTTTATATGTATATGTAATAGAAATCTTGTTGATTCAACAAATCCCACTCAAAACTTTTCTAAATCAACATTTTTTTCAAAAATCTGCAATAACTAGAGATGTTCACTGACCCCCGTGTTCTGGTTTTGGTTTTGGATCTGGATTAACTTCGTGTTTTGGTTTTGCTTTTTTCTAAAATCCCTATTTGTTTGCTAAAATCACATAATTTTGATGTTTTCCCCCCTACATTATTATTAACCTCATTTCTCAACCTAATTTCAAGTCATTTGCAGTCAAATTTGACCACCTCACAGTTCACAATATTATTTTCATACACTTTCAAACAAAGACTGCAGCAACCTGGCTGGATGCTAAGCGACAGAGCAATGACACAAACACACGGCAGTTCATAGCATATCTAGGAAACATTGTCACATAGTAGTGGCAGAAAAGAAAAGTGGTGCAAGATGGATTTGTTCTTGGGCCCTCCCACCCGCCCTTATGTAACATATTGAAAAGAACATGTACAGTTTAACAAAGCAAGCACTCCAGCGACAAGCAGTGCCACTTTTGTGGTTGAAGTGCTTGGTTTGTTTGGGCCCCCCACAAAACAAGCTAACAATGGGCTTAAGGCACCTAAGTAAATAGTGCTGTTAATGAACTCTACAGTGGCAAGTCATGAACCAGTGGAAGCAGTTCTTGCTAGTGATAAGAAGGGCATTGTCTTGCCTGGGCATAAGACCAAAAAATCCACCTTTATGTGTAGAATTATTTTCACACAAATCCTGACAACAGTTGTCTAGCCATTTGTAGCATTGTAAAGCCACAGTCAGTAGGGACCTTAACCATCTAGGAACCTCATCCATGTTACATCATTTGAAGCGAGTTTATGGAAAACTTTTGTGAAAATCAGAAACTTATGCTAAAAAATAACAACAAGCAGTCCAGTATCAGCTACCTCCCTTCTCTCAGCTAGATCCCAGCACCAGCAATCCACACCCCCAACACCTTCATCATCAATATCCTCACAAGTGATCGGAGTTAGTCTTGCATCCAAGTTTCTAAGACGAGATGACTCCCCCCCTATCCAGAACTCCTCAGAAGAATCCTTGAACGTTAGGCCAACTGCTGCTGCTCCTGCTGCTGGGGGTGGATCTTCACTTCTATTAGATCTGCCTCCAATATCCACTATTAATGCAGCTGGTTTTAGACAGTTACTTGAGGTCTTCTGTCCCTGTTACCAAATTCCATCACAACACCATTTTACTGGAAAAGCTATTCCTCACCTCTACCAGAAGGTTCATAAAAATGTAATTATTGGTCTACAATATGCCATTCTACCCACTGTACACTTAACCACAGATATGTGAACAAACGGAACTGGGCAAACTAATGAATATATGATTTTGACAGCCCACTGGGTTGGAGATTCACCTTCACCAGCAGGGAGAGCAGCATCATGTACCCAAGAATATCACATTTTTCAGAGGCAGGCTACTCTGTGTATCATCTGCTTCACGAAGAATCATATTATTATTATTATTATTATTATAGATTTGGAAGGCACCACAGTGCTCCAGAGCGCCGTACAGTAGGGAACACAAGGGCATACATAAGACAGGACATACGTAAAACAAGAACAGACAAGGCAGACAAAATGAATGGAGACATGAAAACAAAGGGTATGGAGGACCCTGCTCATTAGAGAGCTTACATTCTAAAAGGAAGAGGGCACAGCTGATAGTTGTGAGAGTGCATTAGTGTGAATAGTGTCATCGAGGATAAGGTCACCTCTAAAGAAAAGATGGGTTTTCAAAGAACATCTAAAGATTTGAAGGCTGTGGGAAAGTCTGATTGAGCGTGTTAGGGAATTCCATAAGTGGGGAGAAGCACGGAAGAAGTCTTGAAGGTGGGAGTGAGAGATGATTATCAGAGATGAGACAAGGTGCAGGTCAGATGTAATACCGCTGACAACCTGTTTGAAAAACTAAGCGATGTCATTGCAACATGGCTTATCCTGCTTGGACTCTCCTGAGGATATGTGATTTCTGATAGTGCCACCAATATTTTTAGAGCATTACAGCGAGGGGAATTCCATAACATTCCCTGTTTTGCACACACAATCAACTTAGTGGTACAGAACTTTTTAAAAAATGACAATGACATGCAGGAGATGCTGTCTGTGTCCTGAAATATTTAGGATCATTTTCGGGATTCTGTAACAGCATGTAGGAGAATTCAGAAGCTGCAAGAAGAATAGAATTTAGGGGGAATGTAATTTTGTCCAGCGCAGTAGAGAATACTTTCCGTGTTGTGCAAGGTGCTGAAACCACTCGAAGTATCACCTGTGAGGATAGTGCAGGCACTGTTAGCTTGTATCAAATGATTCTACTCAATAGTTTTTTTGAAAAGCAGCAAGAGAAATTGAAGGAGGAAATGAAACAAAGCAATTCCGCTAATTATGTTGTTCTTGTAGATTAAGTACTTTATTCGCTTCAACGGGATCCAAGAGTTATCAACATCTTGAAATCTGATCATTACATTTTTTGCAACTGTGCTTGATACTAGGTTTAAGAGCTATGTATTCTCTTTCTTTCTAACTGACATAGATCTCAAGAGGTGCAATAAGCTCCTGGTCAGCAAGCTGACAGCTCAAGTGGTACATGACACAATGACGTCTCCTCTTTCAGTTTCTTTGAAAATTGGTGCTAGAAAAAAACTTAGCTTTCCCAAGACACCCAGTGTTGATGCAGATGAGTCTGCACAACATTTTGACATTTGGTTTGGTCTAAAAGAATTGCCCAGAATCGTGACAGCTGTTCCGTAAAATGAACTACAAATTCCATGAGGAAGGCCATTACCGGCAATTACATCAAAGTACACAAACTTCTGTGATGGTGCATTCCAGCGGGAATGAATTAGTATTGTTTGAGGATGATGTACACACTGATGAGGGTGAATATGATGACGGTGTAGATTGCAGGTGCTGAGATCTAGCTGAGAGAAGGGAGCTAGCTGATGCTGGTATGGTTGGTAATATTTTGGGTAGAATGGCATGTTGGCAATTCTATGTTTTTCTACAGTAAAATTTAATCTTTATTAGAGAAGTGTTTATTTTCTTTAAAAAGGTACAATCTTTTTATTTACATTTTGGTTTCCCTGACTTAAACCACTATGCACTTGAACATAGGCTGAGATAGAGGGATTAGTATCATCATGACTGAGACTGGAGAGTGACAAGAACAATGTGACTGAAGACTGGAGAGTGACAAGGACACTGCCACCCCTCCTGTTTCTGTATGAGGTATGGCACAGTAAAAGGTGACCTATATAACACAGTACAATGTGACTGCAGATTTAGAAGACCAAGCCTGCCAGCCCTATTATTTCTATTTCGGCAATAACAATTAGCAATGAAGCAATGGAGCTCTCCTCTTTGAATGTTACCTATATAGCATTCAGGCAGTAACCAGGCAGTCACGGGTAGCCAGATCAGGAGAGTCCACAGGAGCTGGTGCACTCAGACTCAGGATGGTGAGCAGGAACACAGGTGGAAAAGTTCCGGAGGGTCCAGAGGGGGTGCATAGGAGACCAGGAGATGGTCCAGAGAGACAGGGGGTCCAGGAGAGCAGGGAGGGTCCAAGAATGCTTAGGTGCTGATTGAGGTCCTTAAGCCAACCCAGGTAAATGAAGCAGAGACCCAGGGAGTGGAGAGCCTGGAGACTTCATGGAGGCAGCAGGGTGGAGAAGCCAACCATTGGAGACGATGGAGGGCAGGAGCACGGAGAGTATTGGCAGGGTGGACAGGCTGTGCAGGTGAGGAGAATGGCGGCTGTGGATTCGAGTCAGAGGAATTCCGCAGCGAGCAGGCCACAATGCAGGTCAGAGGAAGTCCGGAGTAACGCTGGCCACGAAGCAGGGCAGACCGGAGCAACAAAGGAGCAGGACAATAGGCAGGGCAGGTCCGAGTAGCGTTGGAGCAGGTCCATAGGCCATGATGCAGGCACAGAGTAGCAGTGAGGTCATCCGGGGTAGCGCTGGCCACGAAGCATGGCAGACCGGAGTAATGCTGGAGCAGAGGTGAGGTCCACGGGAACTGGAAGAGGCACACGAGGTGGGGAGGATCGGCACTCGAGTCCGGGGATCCGACCGGAAGTAGGCCACGCGGAGGACCAGACAGCGGGAGGACCCGGGGAGCCGCCAGAAGGAAGTCCACAGGAGAGCTGTGCCCGATGGAAGACCACAGGAGAGGAGAGACGTGCCAGGAAGCCGTGAAGATCGAGGGTAATAATAGCATAGTACAATGTGACTGCAGATTTTGAAGACCAAGCCTGCCAGCCCTATTATTTCTATTTCAGCAATGACAATTAGCAATGGAGCAATGGAGCTCTCCTGAATGTCACTAGAGACTTTGAAGAACACTGCTACCCCTCCTCTTTGTTTTCTACCTATGTCGCTGCCCAACTGCACTAGAGACTGACAAGAACCATGCTACCCCTTCTGTATCCCTCTGATGAAATGGCGCTGGATTGCCGTGGAGGGCGGTACTTATAGAATTCAAAACTCACGAGATCCAATGACGTAACAATGACGCTTTGCCTCGTTTTCACTTCTGAGGGCTGGCGAAAGTACAGAGGTGGCTCGGGTCTGCTAAGTTCCCGGGGAAACGAGCCTGAGCATCTCTAGCAATAACCCATCTTCTCTATTATCTTTACTTACATTCTACAATGTGGCTGATTGTAATATATATAAAATTGTATTGAAATTCAAACTACTGCTCCTTATCTCTGCCTTTGTATCTCCAATAACACTTTTCACTTTACAACTCATAGGCAAAGCATAAGGGAGATTACCGGTGCCCAGAATCCCCCTCTACTCCAGAATACTAATTAGCATGCAAATTAAAAATGTTAAACTGTCATCTCTTTCGCTACACAAGCACTCCAACTGTCTCCTTTCTGCACTACGATTTGTAGGCTTCTCAAGTCAGGAAGCATATATAAGGTTTGCTATATATACTATTATTTGTAGTGTATACATATACTCTACATAGAAAAGGAAAAAGGAATGTATTAGTGAAAGACAAAATTGGAATCCATCCTTATCAATATCTTGTGCTTACTCTTGCAGCTGGATGGCCTTATTGCCTGCTTGTATCAGTAATGTATTATTGCTTGCATGAGGATGACACAGACAACTATGTTGAAATGTGCAGAAAACATGTTTACAGTCATGGGCAAAAGTTTTGAGAATGAAACAAATATTATTTTTCACAAAGTCTGCTGCCTCAGTTTTTTTTATGGCAATTTGCATATACTCCAGCATGTTATGAAGAGTGATCAGATGAATTGCAATTAATTTCAAAGTCCCTCTTTGCCATGGCAATGAACTTTATCCCAAAAACAAAATTTCCACTGCATTTCAGCCCTGCCTTAAAAGGACCAGCTGATATCAGGTCAGTGATTCTCTTGTTAATACAGGTGAGATTGTTGACGAGGACAAGGCTGTAGTTCACTCTTTCATGCTGACTAAGATAGAATAACAGCTTTAAATGAAGAGTGGTGCTTGAAATCATTGTTCTTCCTCTATTAACCATGGCTATCTGCAAGGAAACATGTGCAGTCATAATTGCTTTGCACAAAAAGGGCTTCACAGGCAAGGATATTGCTGCTGCTAAGATTGCACCTAAATCAACCATTTATCAGATCATCAAGAACTAGGAGAGAGGTTCAATAGTTGGGAAGAAGGCATCAGGGTGTCCATGAATGTCGAGCAAGCGCCAATACCGTATCCTAAATTTGATTCAGCAACGGGATGAGGGCACCACCAGTGCAGAGCTTGCTCAGGAATCGAAGCAGGCAAGTGTGAATGCATCTGCACAAACAGTGAGGTGAAGACTTTTGGAGGATGGCCTGGTGTCAGGAAGGCCAGCAAAGAAGCCACTGCTCTCCAGGAAAAACATCAGGGGTAGACTCATATTCTGCAAAAGGTACACAGATTGGACTGCTGAGGACTGGGGTAAAGTAATTTTCTCTGATGAATCCCCTTTCTGATTGTTTGGGGCATTTGGAAAAATGCTTGTCCAGAGAAGGACAGGTGAGAGCTACTGTCACGAACGCCCAGCCTGTCCCAGATACAGCAATCTGAACAGCTGGCTGTGACTGGTGTTACCTTAACAATGAACACACCTTTTCTGCCACCACAAAGGATTTATTATGGTGTCCTTACATTCACCAGAACCACTTATTAATGTTTCACACTTAAATCACATACACATGTAGCATGAGCCTCCCTAGGCTTCGTTAGTTCACAAAGAATCAGGGAGAAATATGCTAGATTAAATATGTTTAATCTGAAAAATAATTCCAAGCCTTATTTAAAAAAATGGATAATAGACATACAAAATGTTGCACAAATGTGTTTCAGAAAATTAAATAGGAAATAAAATCGGACTTACTACTTACGACCTGAGGGTAAATGTATCAATTTCCGGTTTTGTCAACTCGCGGGAGTTCGGCGAGATGACTGCTAAAATTTAAAGTGGCGCTGCCTTGTAAAGGGAAGTTTCCCTTTACAAGGCAGCGCCGCTTTAAATTTAAGCTGTCATTTCGCCGAACCCCCATGAGTTGACAAAGCCGGAAATTGATACATTTACCCCTGATGTGTGAGAGAACACAGTTGAGAAGGTTCGGACATTTCAGTCTTGATAGACTCCCTCAAAGAAATGAACACTGTACTGATACAAGGGAGTTTTAAACCATTTCTTGTTGACCCCCTACCTTAGGAATTTTATTTTCACCTAAGTTAGATGGATGCCCAAAATGACACAGGGCTTTCAAAGTAAATTATGAATGTCCTGAGACCTGCCATTTTCACAAGACCTGAGTTCTTCACCTCTGCTCATTTGGCCTGGCTAAGTCTAACTCCTCTGCATACACAAACTACTTAGAGATCTTATCTGTCTCTGGGCCTGGCTACTTTCAAAAGATTGACACTTGCCTAGGTCAGACTCAAGTCAGTTAACAAAATACACTTTGAAAGGTTACATAAAATTTTCACAGTGTTCTACATAAATTCAACAGAAAATAATGAACAGTCATTAAATATACTACATTTTGTCACAGCTACCATTAGTCCTGTGACATACCAACAATAAAGCATCTTGAGACCATTCATGTGTAGGGTTGCTTCTCAGCCAAGGGAGTGGGCTTACTCACAATTTTTTTGACTAAGAACACAGCCATGAATAAGGAATGGTACCAAAACATCCTCCAAGTGCACTTCTCCCAACCATCCAAGAACAGTTTGGTGACAAACAATGCCTTTTCCAGCATCATGGAGCACCTTGACGTAAAGAAAAGGTGATAACTAAGTGGTTTGGGGATCTAAACATCGAAATGTTGGGTCTATTTCAGGAAACATCCCAGACCTTAATCCCATTGAGAACTTGTGGTCAATCCTCAAGAGGCAGGTGGACAAACAAAAACCCACAAATTCTGACAAACTCCAAGCATTGATTAGGCAGGAACGGACGGCCATTAGTCAGTATGTGGCCCAGAAGTTGACTGACAGGGCAAATTGCAGAGGTCTTCAAAAAAAAGGGTCACCACTGGAAATATTGACTATTTGCATAAACTTAATGTAATTGTCAATAAAAGCCTTTGACACTTATGAAATGCTTGTTATTTTACTTCAGTATACCATAGCAACACCTGACAAAAAGGTCTAAAAACACTGAAGCAGCAAATTTTGTGAAAACCAATACCTGTTTTATTGTCAAAACTTTTGGCCATGACTGTATAGTCACGTTTCATCTCATTTACTCATTTTCATACATTTAACATGTGCAGTTGATGGCAATAGAGAGAGAAGAATAAGGACGTAACATAGCATCTTTTTCTTTATTTTATTTTATAATGGAGTTTTTGCGTATAACATTGGACTCAAAAGGATATGTTGTGCTTTGTGCATGTCCACTCTATATGTCATGGTTGCCAATCACAAAATATAACTTTATCTCCCTCCAAAATTGCCATTGGTGAGCTTATAGATACTCCATTGCTTTGATTTTTATATATTCTTAAGGTTTATTAAATTTATAAAAGTATATAACTGTTTTTTTAGGATTGAAATGTGCTAGTCATCAATTATACAGACAATGATGGGTATATGAAAAAAGGGATATATCTGTCTGCACGGTCCCAAGTGTCTCTGAAAGGTGCTGCCTTTTTTGAGTATTAAAGGGGAAATCTGATACCCCATTCATATATACTGCTAGAGTTAATGAGAAATTGTGCCCTCTTGGTGAATTAGTGTATAGGTATATCTTGTGAGGTAGATACTGTGTTTTTGTCATTATATTCTGCATAATGAGATAATACAGTTAGGTATATTAAGGAGTGGTTTGATAGGTTGGAAGCAGGAAAGAACTATGTACTGAAGGCCAAGTAGGCTGGAAAGCAGGACCCACTAGACAAAGTCTTCTCAGTGCATTGAACCCCGACATGTCTTTCTGAGTGGCATTATGGACTATAATGCACCAGAGAGGGGTCTCAGCATGCTAGGTGTGACATATTTATTTTGTTATTGACACTGGAACTGTTTCCCTTAGTCACTTTCTTATTCTGGTGGAAAAGGGGAATGTGATTACAGTTTCCTCAGTAGCAATAAGCATACTGCTTACCATTCACCAGGTGACAAATAGATACAAGGCAATATTTTCAGCACTTGTCCTGGTACCAGTGGCTGTCTTGTTTTTTATATGCATTCTAAAATATCACCAGGAACTCTTCCTAACCCCTGGGCAATATTACTCTGAATCTTGGCTTGGAAATGCCAGAAGCTCCTCCTGGCCTCACAAAGAGTCATGCGGGGCAAGAGCTTAAATACGAGCCAATAAACTCTTTTTTAGTTCCCCATTAAGGTAATTAAGTTTGATTCAAGGTCATTTCAAATTCCGACAACCTCCTCCTTGCATCCCCTGGTGTGGTGGGTTGTGGGAGTTTTAGTACTAACTGTGGAGATGGCAGCTAATGTCACTTCTTGGGTTCTCCCCACCCCATGCCGTTTGGAAATGCAACTCTTTTTGACCTTAAATAATCCATGGGCTAGCAAAAGAGAATAGTAAAAAAAAAAAAAAAAATCTTAGCAATCTTTCCTTATACTTTCATCCAATCAAACCTCAGTGGGGAGGGTCTTCATTAATATCCTGTCATTCACTGACCTAAACTTGAAGTTGGGTGGTGGGGTACATCAGTGCGCTGGTGTTTCTTGGCCACTTGGTCACAATACAGAAACATTTAATTTCCCTTTCCTTCCCCTTCCCTTGTTTTATTTTATTTCATTTGCGCTCATCTCACTTGATTCTGCTCTCCTATTTTAATAGCAGCTAAAGGCTAAATAAATCTATAAAACGCACATTTTTATAATATATTGCACCATGAAATGTCTGTTTCAAAGTGCAATTTCCTTAATGTCCCTCAATATTTTAAAAAAGGGACAGAAGGGTGCATGTCAATTAATGGTCATATGACATCCTGGGATATATTTACTATGCGACTGTCCCGTAAAACCGCCGATACCAAGTTCTTTGAAGACATTTTCTTCAAACAACAATTGTATTCAAGACAAAACCGATCGGCTTTGTCATGAATAAATGTGCAGTTTTAAAAATGCCTTCAAAGCGCCAGGAATCGGCGGTTCTACAAAACCGCAGCATAGTAAATATACTCCTCAGTGTTCCAGCTGACAGATGACACACTAGAGAGTTTCAAATAAAAAAAAAACCTTTAACAATAGAACAGACTTCAGAATATTTATATCAGAAACTATGTGATGCATTTGCCAAAGTCCAACGAAGAAGGATTTCTTATTAGGAGGTAAGGATTGATTTGGTTATAATATATTACTTTAAAATAGATTAAAGTATGGTAGATTAGGGAGACATAGATTGATAGATATACTGATTTTTTTATTCTACTCCTTAAAGGTATACATAGAATGAAGAAACAAGAAAATTATTGAAACAGTTGAAACAGAACGTGGTATCTAACTAATTATACTGCAGGTTACAGCATTTCATTGAGAGATAGAGGCTATCTTTGTGCACTGATACATTGAAAACCCCTGCTTTAAATGAGTATATTGTATCAATTGGCTCATTAGGGATATTGAACTTGAGCTGGTCTGGAAAGTCACACTAAAGTCATTCAAGAAAATAGTAATTAATCTGGGCTAGAAGAGTCTCTGTAATGTGATTGCTTATTAAAATTAATCCCGACATGGTGCAGTAGCAGAGAGGCACCTGTCACTTCTGTTACTAGCTGCATGGCTCCATTAAATCTGTGGAGGGTGGGAGTAGCTGGAAATGCTGCACTGCCATGTAGGGAACATGATCGGATATTGATTACAAAACTGTTTTTCACTACAACATTCATTTTTAGACCATGAATTAATGGGTAAAGAAATAAAATTATCTAAATGCAATATAGTACTCATTTATGTTAAGAACAGTACTCAATATGCATCAATTTAGATAAGATTTCCATTGTCCCACATCTCAATAACAAATATTTGGGTAAACACTTTGTACCTATTGCTGTTATTGCATATTTTAAATATTTGCTTGGCATTTTGAAAACAAATGTGTACTCAAGCCAAGTATAAATTAAAGCATAGTCCATTGATCACAGTAGTGTGGACTCCGTTGGTAAGCACATGTTAAAAACATTTTCAATTATGCATAAAACTTGTATTTCAGTGATTTTTTTGTTTTTCACAAGCTAAAACCAATCTTATATTTCAGGAAATTTGACTGAACAAAGATCAGATAAAATGTTAAACTCTTAAGCTGCATTTGGAATGGCAGCAATTTGACTAATTTAAAAAATAAACCTAAATCAATGTTAGTTATTGATTGCTTCCTAATCTGCTGAAATGCTTTTATGCTCATTTGATTAATGTTTTATTTGTAAATACATTTCCCATAAGAAAAATAATGCACTACATTAGCAGAAATCAATTTCTGGCAGCTGCAGTCTTAGTGAATTTTAGTACACATTTTTTTTTTTTACAGTTTTTTTAAGTTTGTTTTCATAGAAAATGTATGTGACAGCTGATGTATTTTTTTTTTATTTTTTTTTAATGTACACATTTTCTCTAGTAAATAAGTATTTACTGGATTGTTGTACCAATACAGAGATAAATCTGCCATGGTTCTAGTCAGTGATCAGTTTGTTATTTAAGCGGCACATTTACAGTTGTTATTTAATCGACTCACAAACCAACAAACTAAAGTTAGAATTATTATTGTTTATTTATATAGTGCTAATCATATTACGCAGTGCTGTAAAGAGAACACTTAATCATTCACATGTATACTTGCCCCATTGTAGCTTACATTCTAAACTCCCTACCCCATACACACATACATACACTAGTGTCCACTTTTGAGAAAAGCCATTTACTACTATGTTTTGGATTGGAAACAGATGTCAGCCAAGTTATGAGAAATATTCAGATCTGTGGTCATTGCTGTCATCGCATCCTCTTCTACCTTTTGATTCCCTGGGCCATGTTTTAGGAAGTGAACATGAAAACATGAAAACTCATTTGATATTTAATGTAGGGACCATTTCTCAGGGGCAAATGCAGGATTTTTAGAGGGGTTTCCACACCACTTCGCCAGTGGGCATGACCAGCAAGCATGTAGGCATTGCTATAATTTTAGCCAGTGCTTGGCTACTCACCAACTCTTCCTATCCCCAAGTATTGGTTTTCACAAAGTTTGCTGCTTCAGTGTTTTTAGACCTTTTGTCAGATGTTGCTATGGTATACTGAAGTAGAATTACAAGCATTTCATAAGTGTCAAATGCTTTTATTGACAATTAAATTAAGTTTATGCAAAGAGTCAATATTTGCAGTGTTCACCCTTATTTTTGAAGACCTCTGCAACTCTCACTGGTATGCTGTGCTCCATGATGCTGGAAAAGGTGTTGTTTGTCACAAATCTGATCTTGGATGGCTGGGAGAAGTTGCTCTTGGAGGATGTTTTGGTACCATTCTTTGTACATGGCTGTGTTCTTGGGCAAAATTGTGAGTGAGCCCACTCCCTTGGCTGAGAAGCAACTCCACACATGAATGGTCTCAGGATGCTTTACTGTTGGCATGACACAGGACTGATGGTAACGCTCACCTTTCCTTCTCCGGACAAGCGTTTTTCCAGATGCCCCAAGCAATCTGAAAGGGGATTACTCTCCGCATTTGGTACAGTTTAGCGCTGACATACTACGCAGCTGTGTACAGTAAGGGGATCATGACATAAATAACATACAAGGACATGAACAAAACGTAAAGATGATCCTGCCCAAGTGAGTTTACAATCTAAGAGGTTTGGGGCACACCTCATAGATAAGAAACCAGAATACCAGAATAACTATTATAGAATCTCAAGGGGAACGTGTTATTACAAAGCAGTAGTATTATCACCTGCCAATAATAAATCCTTGATGAATGGCATTTCTGTGCATCTACCGATGGTGCATCATGGGTGAAACAATGAGAGACAGCAAAAGTTGGAGATAAGAAACAAAAACCATAAGATAGTTTAAAGCAATGTTAAATTTTAAGGCCAATTAAAAAGAAAATATCACTGTTACCTAATCTTTATATATTTTTTTGTTCATATTTAATTTAGGTACCATATACAAAAGAGAATCCATTTCTATTTGATTCACTTTATTCAATGATTTTCCTAGTAACTCAGCAGGATAACCCTTTTTCAGAAACACGCTATCATCTCATTTGCTTGATCAATAAAATGGCTCTTTGAGAAAAAAATATGTTTAATCCACATTAGTTGATAGAATGCTGTCCATCCAAACACATGTTTAATCCACATTAGTTGATAGAATGCTGTCCCTCCAAACACATGTTTAATCCACATTAGTTGACAGAATGCTGTTCCTCCAAACACTACGATGAGCATTATCTATGTGCATCAACTGTTTTTTGATCATTTGAGGTAGTAATGGAAGAGCCTAATAGGGACAGATCCAAGAAGTCCATGGACGTTTTATACTTGTAACTATATAATAAATTATAATCATTAGTGCTCAGAAACTCTATAAATACTCAGCTCTCTCTACCACCCCAAAGGATAAATGTCTATATGATGGCCATAAAGGACCAGAAATTCACCATCCCAAACATAGACAAATGGTACAGTGTTGTACATACTGACATGGAGAAAATGCATACCTTCCAAATGACCCTGTTAAAGCACGACAGTCCCTATTTGAGTGCTCAATTTTACTGTGGGAAAATTATGGGTATGTCCTATCTATCTCTGAGTAAGGTACACCAAACACTGAAAATGTACCTTCTGAGATACAGGACATAGCTTTCAAAGTCTAATAGAAAAGGCCTATATTAGAGGCCAATTCATATATGCCCAAGAACCATTAAAGGATAGTGAAAGGGTCTGCCCAAATTAAAGGGTTTGCCTACAATGAGGTGTTTTCAGGAGAGCTCTTTCAAGTAGAACTGTATGTGTGAGTATATATATTGTTGGTTTAGGTTGATTTGTAACATGTATTTACATTTCAGATAGGATGTTGGCAGGGAATCAAAAGAGTGTCTGGATATCAGAGTAAACAAGGTCTGGTCAAGCCTACATTTTGATATTCCAATATTCCATGAGGTCTGCAACAGGTGCATCATGTAACAGTGTAGCCACCATGTGATCTGCACATTTTGTATATAGCATCAACATGTACACAAAGTCTGTATGGAAAATAAGAATGGTTTTGGGGATAATATTCTGTTATGGTAGATACCATAAAAGAATATTTTACCCATAACCAATTTTCTCTTCATCAAACTTAATCCCTCTGCACAGTCATATAGCCATAGTTAATATACATTGCCTCCTCTTCATATAACCCAAGAACATGTATGATAAGACATAACTTTCACTTCAGATTTATAGTTGGAATAGAGCATGTGCTACATCAACTTTATATTTCAGTGTAAGAATAAAGCTATCAAGTATTTGTGTGCTACATGACAAAAACAGCCAGTATTTAACTTATGTACAAAACAATAAATTAATTTTTACCCCTTGGAGTGTAACATGGTTTGCCCCGGAGAACATTTACTCCTTTTTTTGCTTTACTTTCCCTAATGACTCAGGACTGTGGACAAAATCATGTACCATATATTTATATATTTCCATAGAACTTCATATTTTCATGTCAGAAAGTGTCTGTGTACAGGTCCATTTTACGTACATTATTTTTTAACCATTATTGTCAAAGAACATTTCATAGGCTTGGAAAATGTACTTTAAAAGCTTTACAATACTGCCTCTGTGTAAAAGGAGTAGAATGATGTGCAAAATTATTACCTGGACCCACAAAGTATGGACTCTAAGGTACAATGGCCAGTGATCAGCCACCAATCCTACACCAATCCTGTAACAGACAAATATTTACTCGGCCTCTACCTCACTTATCTTTGGTAATTAATATGTAGCAACAGGAAATCAAAATTCTACTGTAGATAAATTAAGATTTCACTGTGTATGCCAAAAAAAAAAATCACCTTTGTGGGAAAGTAATGGGGAGTCTTTAAATAATGGAAATTTCTGCAACTAGTAGTTCCCAGCCAATATACCAGCTGTTCCAATAATGGCCAATAATATGTATCCAGTACTAGTAATGTCTGTTAATAGCAGTAATAGTAATGCCCAGTAACCAGCCATTAGGCCTTACTCTGCTTACTCTTTCTTCCAATCCAGTAGTTTGTGTCACTAGTAGTTTCCTACCGCAGTGGCACTGTAACCCAAATTGGTCACTGCCAGAACCCATAACAAGATGCAAAATACTACTGCCAGCTCACACTCCCAGCAGTTAGGTTTTCTCTGTCGGGACACGCTGACTTCTCTCAGTTGGCAGATGGAGGTCGTGCTGAGGGACAAAACGTTTTTGGGAAAAAAAATAACACTGTTGCTATTCCCAGAGTGCGGTCATGATTCAGACCACAGGAAATGTATAGAAGGGCCATGGTCCACAAGTTAAGCACCAGTGGGGTATAGTACTCTCAAGCAAAACATACTATGAATTGCAATGTTGTTTAAATGTAAGATGTACAGAAAGAGACCAAACATATATAAATAATTGTCACAATCTGCCTTCGGCTGCACTGCAACATTTCCCATGAGGATGCTGCTTGCCTCCTGCAGGTCCTGCCTGCAAGAACTATGCTTGAACTTTGCCTTCATGTGAATCTGGGTTGAAATACCTTCATACCACCAGAGGTGCTGCTGTCTTACTATTGTACATACCACCTCACTAGCAGGAGTTAACCTCCTTCCTTAATCAGCACCCACACATGTTCACTGCCTTCATATGACTGCCTCTCCCAGTAATCTTTGGCAGTTCATTGTTGTCTTTGTCTGCTGCTGCTTATTCTCCAGAGTATCCTGTGTCCTGTTCCAGTCTGACTTCCCAGTATTGAACCTTGCTTGTTCCTTGGCTTCGTTGTTTATCTTATGATCCAGATCTAGGCTCCGCTCTTGACTATGCCCTGTTACTTTTGTGGCTCACCTGACTTTTGAGCATTTGGCTTGTTTGAACCTCCTCTATCCTGACACCCATGGATGGATCCAATGCCTTAGAGTCAAGTCTACCATGGGTCATCCAGTGCCTCATTTTAACATCCCTACCTTCTCTGCTACTATTACCGCTGCCTCTAAACTCCTAAATCTTACTTCCTCCTATGGCCTCTCCCCATGGACATCTTCTGCCACCAACCGTGATGGCAACTACCTGGGCCTAGTGTTCTCCCATCTATGTGGAACCTGCAACTGCTTAATTTCTGTCTTTCCACTTTCTGACCATAATCTCCATTCCTTTATCCTCTCTTTACCCCTTGCCCCCCATCTCCACCCAAAGTCAGTAACGCACAGAGACCCATCAAATGAATTGACCTCTATCCTCTATGAGTCCTCTCTCGAACGCCTGCTCACTCCCATTTCTTCCTTTTAATGCCCCAATGATGCTGTCTCTTTACAAATCTACATTCTTTGTTGCCCTTGATACTGCAGTCCCAGCCACTCCACTTTGTCTCCACCAATATAAACCCCAAGCCTGGCACTCCCCTCTTACCCATCTCCTCCAGTTTTCCAGCTCCTCTGAACGCCAGTGGAGGGAATCCTGCTCCATTGCTTCATCCACTTTATATTCATTCTTTCTTCCTACTATTCTGCCCTTTCTTTTGCCAAATAAACTTATTTCACATCCCTTACTTCCTCATGTGACACCTCTTTCGTACCATTGATCCTACTGTGTCCTCCCCCTTCACCGATCTCAATTTTGCCTCCTACTTCATAAACAAAATTTACTCTATCCATAATATCTGTTCTCGTCAGATTTCCCTCCCCCCACCCATCTTTTCTATAACTGACCTAGCCCTTGACTCCTACCCTACTGTAACTGTGCCTGAGATCCTCACACATCTTTCCTCCTCTTCTTCTACTACCTGTCTTCTTGACCCTATTCCCTCCAAGTTCCTCTGCTCCCTATCTCCTAATACTTGTCCACCAACTTCTCTCTCTCCACTGGTATCTTCCCTCGGCCTTCAAGCATGCTCTCATCTCCCCTATGCTCAAGAAACCCTTCCTTGACCCATCCTCTCTCTCCAACTATCGCCCTTTTATCTATTTCTCTTTGCTTATAAAATTCTTAAATGACTTGTCTTCAATCGTCTGAACCACTATCTCTCTTCCGACTCTCTTCTTGACCAGCTCCAGTCTGGCTTCCAACTTCTTCACTCAACTGAAACTGCCTTCACTAAAGTAGCATACTACTTTCTCTCAGCTAAGTCCAAAGGTCACTTCTCCCTTTTCACACCATCGATCACTCTCTTCTCCTCCTACCAATCACTCCATAGGTCTTTGTAAAACAACACTTTCTTAATTTGCATCCTATTTCCTCTTCTTTCTCTTGGAGTCCCCCAGGGTTCTATCTTTGGCCCACTGCTTTTTCCTCTCTACACCACCTCTCTCTGATTATTCAATCATTTGGCCTTCGATACCACCTCTATGCTCATGACAAACAATCTATCTTGCATCCGCTGACCGTTCTCCCGCTTTCCTAACCCAAGTATCTAGCTGTCTCGCTACTGTATACACCTTAATTGTCACATCACTTCTTCAAATTCAACATCTCCAAATTCAAGCTCATCTTTTTCCCCACTGTCAATGTTGCTATCCCTCCACATATCTCCCTCTTGGTTGACAACACAATTCTCTCTCCTGTTACCTTAGCCTGCTGCCTTGGAGTCACTGTTAACTCTGCCCTCAGATTTATTCCTTCTATCCAGTCACTCACCAAATCCTGCCACTTTCTCCTCCATAACATCATGAAAATACATCCTTTCCTCTCTCAGGAAGCAACTAAAATTCTGGTTCATTCATTTCTTGTCTCGACTATTGCAACCTCCTTCTCACTGACCTTCCTGTCTCTCACTTTTCTGACTTCAATCCAACCAGAATGCTGCAACTAAGCTCATCTTTCTCTCCTGTTGCTCCTCTTCTGCCACTTCTCTGCGTAAATCCCTTCATTGACTCCCTATCGGTTTCAGAATTCAGTTCAAGCTTACTTTCACTTAAAAGGCCTTTACCAACACTTCTCCCCTGTCACTCACCGGACCGTGAGTGCCTCTGCGCTGGTGCGTGGTTCTCTATCCTTCCTGCCGGCGCCTGTTCTGAGCCGCGGCCGTCCGCCATCTTGATGGACTGCGCATGCGCAGCATCCATGAACTCTAATGACCTTGCTTTTAACCTAATTGGTGGATCAATCACCTCTCCCTATTTAAGGCACCTGTGGCCATTGTATCATTGCCTGATCTTGAGTCTCATTCCCTCTGAGTCTCATTTCCTGTGAGTCTCTGAAGGTGTCTCCTGTGTCCTGCTCGTATCTTCAGTTTCCTGCTGGAATACCTGCTCTGCTCATCGGCGGTTCCCATACCCGCTACTGACTCCTGTGTCCTGCTCGTGTCTTCAGCTGTCTGCTGGATTACCTGCTCTGCTCACCTGCGGTTCCCATACCCGCTACAGTCTCTCAGCTCTGCTGCTGTGCCTGCATATCCTCGTTGGACAAGCTTCTCTACTCAGCAGCGGTATGCATACTTGTTATTGACTATCAGCTGTTATCCTGCATATCCGCTTTGGACAAGCTTCTCTACTCAGCAGCGGTATCCATACCCGCTATAGACTATCAGCCGTTACACTTCATATCTGTTTGAACAAGCTTCTCTACTCAACAGCGATATGCATACTTGTTATTGACTATCAGTTGTTATCCTGCATATCCACTTTGGACAAGCCTGTCTACTCAGCAGCGGTATACATACCCGCTATAGACTATTAGCTGTGATGCTGCATATCTGTTTGGGACTAGCTCCTCTGCTCTCCAATTGTATTTATACAGTTATAGACTCTTATCACTCCTCCACTTTTCCGCACCTGGACAAGTCCTCACCTCATCACAGCAGTGGTACAACTTGCTATACGCAGACCACTTACTCTTCCGCTACCTACCTACACCTGGACAAGTCTTCCCTTCACAGCAGTGGTACAACTTGCTATACGCAGACCACTGACTCTCCTGCTACCTACCTGCACCTGGACAAGTCTTCCCTTCACAGCAGTGGTACAACTTGCTATACGCAGACCACTGACTCTCCCGCTACCTACCTGCACCTGGACAAGTCTTCTCATCACAGCAGTGGTACAACTTGCTATACGCAGACCACTGACTCCCGCTACCTACCTGCACCTGGACAAGTCTTCCTTTCACAGCAGTGGTACAACTTGCTATCCGCAGACCACTGACTCTCCCGTTACCTTCCTTCACCTGTTCACGTCCACTCTACTCTCCTACCAGTACAGCTGCAAGTCGCTGACTCTACTACCAGTATAGCTGCAAGTCACTGACTCATCTATTCCATTGGCATTCTCTCTCCATCTGCTGTTATATACGTTCCTACTATTCACCCTACTGCCAGAGGACCGCTGTGTAAACCCCGCCCCTCTGGTAAGCATTATCAACTGGTGAATCCTGGGCAGAACTCCTAGTGCCAGTGACATCCCCCTTAAATCTCTGACCTTGTCTCAAGATATATACCCACCGGGCCATTCGTTCTCCCTCTGACCTCTGCCTCAATTCATGTCTCATTACCTCCTCCTATGCCCGCCTCCAAGACTTCTGCCGTGCTGTCCCCAATGTTTAAAACTTCCTATCAAACTTCATTAGATTCTCACCCAATCTGCAATCCTTCAAAAGCTAACTGAAAACTCACCTTTTCAAGCTTGCCTATCCTACTACCTCCTGACCATCTTATCCATCTCCTCCTCTTCCTTCGCTTGTCATCTCCAGTTGCTCCTAGTTGGTCCTACTGTTTCTCACCACCCCTCCCTCTAGAACGTTATCTCTCACAGGCAGCGGCATCTCTATCTATTGTCCCATGTCTGTCTACTGTCTGACTCCATTGTATGTCCTTTCATGTCTTTTGCATGCAGTCCGTTAATCCCCATAGCATTACACACACTCATCTGTGATACTTATGTATTACCTCATCTATTCGTTACTTGCTTGTGTATCTGGTGTTATGAAATCTGTGGCGTCTTAGAAATAAATAATATAACTAGCATCAGAAAGACCTTTGTTAAGGTTAGATTAGGTTACTCTTCTTCTTCTTCTTCTTTATTTATATGGTGCCAGAAGGTCTTTGCAGCTCTGTACATAATACAATACGAACAGTGGACCATACAGGGTACAGCCGTACAGAACAAGATGAGTAAAACCAGGACTCCAATAGCTCCAAGCATAGCAAGTACAGTGACATTGGAGAAGAAGAAATGGAATTGAGACTGAAGGGAAGAGGGCCCTGCTCATAAGAGCTTACATACAAACAGGAGGGGAAACAGACATCAGGCAAGAGAGGAGTCAGTAGAGGTGATCGGGCATAAGTGGAGCACGAACAGGAAAAAGGGGGGAGGAAAAGAAGGATGGAGAAGCTTAAGTGGATGACTGGTAGGCTTTAAAAAACAGATGGGTTTTGAATGCCTGTTAAAAGATGCTCAGATTAATGGAGAGACAGTCGTTCCAGTGGAGAGAGCCAGCATGAGAGAAGAGGGGGGCCGGAAGGAGAGAGGGGAGAACAAGTGGAGGAGATGAGGAGGTTAAGTGGATGGTTGGTAGACTTTGAGGAACATGTGAGTTTTAAGTGCACGTTTGAAGGAACACAGATTAGGAGAAAGACGGATGGAGCGAGGGAGGTCATTCCAGTGAAGGGGGGGGCGCAGCATGGGAAAAGTCTTAAATTCTGGCGTGGGATAAGGTGATTATTGCAGAGTAGAGGCGACGGCCATTGGCTGAGCACAGGAACGGACAGGAGTGTTAATGGAGAGGAGGTTAGAGATATAAGAGACAGTGGAGTGGGAGAGGGCCTTGCAGGTGAGGGTGAGAAGTGTAAAGAGTATTCTGTAGGGTAAAGGGAGCCAGTGTAAGGCAAGGCAGAGAGGGGAGGAGGGGTTAGGATTGTGTGTATGATCCCTTTAGCCAGGAATATATTTAAATAAATGACCAATGTATAATAACAAAGCCCATTTTTCTGCTTATTATAAAAACCTTATATTTTGCAGCATACAATACAGCCCCAGCTGTCCAAAATATTACTCAGCCTCACACTATGACATATTAAACAGCCCATCCACACTCACCAAATTTACTTGTATATAATGCTGTCTCTCGAATTTCCTATATATGAAAAAGCACTCCATGCTCTAACACCCTCCCCTTTGCGATTAGTCTGAAATACTGTAGCAATTGCTAACAATATGCACTTTAATCAGGTAGTAATACCACCATGGATGATGATGGTGTCATTGGTGATCCTTAACAATGATACAGTTATAATTTGAGCTCTTATTAAAAGATTGTTCATGCTAGATGGTTCAGTCTCTGGTGGTAAGAGTCCATTGTCCTCCTGTGAATAATGTGGAGAGTGCTTTAGTTTTGACAAATAAAAGGTACCACTACCCAAAACAGAGAGTAGGATATGTTTTTATTGCTTGCGGGCAGGTCTATGTCATCTCCTCCCTAACTCAACCCCAAAATCACCTTCAGCACACCAAAATTCTCAAACATGTTTTGAGCTATTTACATTTTTCAAGTTGCACTGCAATGTTTCAGGGTGACATATCACACTTCGTCGGCAATATAGTAATTAAGAACAGACTGGGAAATACTGTACACTCACTATATTCAAAGTAGAAATAAATTCAGTTAGAGGTACCATTGCTAAAATAAAATACATCCACATAATGATTAAATGCTATTAGAGGAAATGCATGTAATCTAATTTTAAATTGTGCAGTTGTTCTTACCACCTCACATGCGGAGGAATTACAGTCATGGCCAAATGTTTTGAGAATGACACAAGTATTGGTTTTCACAAAGTTTGCTGCTTCAGTGTTTTTAGACCTTTTTGTCAGATGTTGCTATGGAAGACTGAAGTAAAATTACAAGCATTTTATAAGTGTCAAAGAATTTTACTGACAATTATTTAAGTTTATGCAAAGTGTCAATATTTGTAGTGTTGACCCTTCTTTTTGAAGACCTCTGCAATTTGCCCTGGCATGCTGTCAATCAACTACTGGGCCATATACTGACTGATGGCCACCAATTTTTGCCTAATCAAAGTTTGTCAGAATTTGTGGGTTTTTGTTTGTCCACCCACCTCTTGAGGATTGACCACAAGTTCTCATTGGGATTAAGGTCTGGGGAGTTTCCTGGCCATGGACCAAAAATTTCGATTTTTTTTTTTTTTTTTTTTTTTTTTTTATCCCCAAGCCACTTAGTTATCACTTTTGCCTTATGGCAAGTTGCTCCATCATGCTGGAAAAGGCATTGTTCATCAAACTGTTCTTGGATGGTTGGAAGAAGTTGCTCTTGGAGGATTTTTTGGTACCATTCTTATTCATGGCTATGTTCTTAGTCAAAATTGTGAGGAAGCACCCTCCCTTGGCTGAGAAGCAACCCTACACATGAATGGTCTCAAGATGCTTTATTGTTGGCATGACACAGGACTGATGGTAGTGCTAACCTTTCCTTCTCCAGATAAGCATTTTTCTAGATGCCCCAAACAATCTGAAAGGAGATTCATCAAAGAAAATGACTTCACTCCAGTCCTCAGCAGTCCAATCCCTGTACCTTTTGCAGAATATCAGCATGACCCTGATGTTTTTCCTGGAGAGAATTGGCTTCTCTACTGGCTTTTTTGACATCAGGCCATCCTCCAAAATTCTCCTCCTCACTGTACGTGCAGATGCACTCACACCTGCTGCTGCCATTACTGAGCAAGCTCTTCACTGGTGGTACCCCAATCTCGCAGCTGAATCAACTTTCCAGGCTTGTCCTCGTCAACACTCTCACATGTGTTAACGAGAGAATCACTGACCTGATGTCAGCTGGTCCTTTTGTAGCAGGGCTGAAATGCAGTGGAAATGTTTGTTTTTGGGATAAAGTTCATTGTCATGACAAAGAGGGATTGTGAAATTAATTACAATTTATCTGATCACTCTTCCTGACATTCTGGAGTATATGCAAATTGGCATCATAAAATCTGAAGCAGCAGACTTTGTGAAAAATAATATTTGTGTGATTCTCAAAAATTTTGGCCATGGCTGTACACATAAAGAACCAGTAAAGAAATTCCTTCCTATGCTTAATGTAAAACCTTCTTTCTTCTATACACAAACTCCTTTCATCTGTATGGTCGTCGTTATGGTCCTTGGTCTAAAAATTTTTTTAGATAAAGCTTTTGCATTGAATATGTTTATACATTTGTCCTGACTTGAGGGACATTGGAAGGTATGTCCCTGCATACTAATATATAAAATTGCATTTAATTTACTTTTAATTGCAATTTTTTCTAAAATACGTCTGCTTTTTGATATATTTTTGTGTTTATTAAGTAAATAATTTAGTGTTTTTCCAAATCAAATTACTTTATTGAATTATTTATTTTCATGAGAGCTTATGCCAATCAGCGTTCCACCTAATGTATGTTTTAAGGATGTTCCAATTGTTAGAATGTGATGTGTTCTCTGGTTTATTTAGATCATGAAATTAATCAATAGATTAACTCTATTTTTTTTTAATAAGATACTGTCATTCATTCGCAATAGAGAGGGTCTAGACTGACCAGGATTAATGTCCAATTATAAAACAACCATGTTGTGATCTGACCAGGTCAGAGGGGAGATCTCCAGTGAATGAATTAAGTTTGTTAGGGAATGATCAATATAAAGAGCATATTGATTCCTAAATATGAGCCATGTGGGATTGAGTAGTGTAAGTAATCATGCGTAGATAGGTTGTTGAATTTCATCATTTCAATTAATTTGTTTAATTAAAAAAATAATAAAAAAATACCCCATTTTTGTTGCACCATTTAATAGGATCTCAAAGGAGAAAAATTCATGAGAGAAACGACCTAAGCAGATATCATAGTAAACAGAAAAAAAACATGATCCCATGTACTAACTACCATCTGACCTCTTTTAAATGGGGTTCTAAAAATATTTTCAAAATCCATATCCATTAGACTAGCTACTCTCTTTGATAAATTGGTTCATATGGACCAATTTGTGTTTATCTCAAATAGACAAGCTGCAGACAACAAAAGAAAAACCATTTATCTAGTCCATATTGTGAATGAGAGAAATGTCCCTCCTCTGGTCATGTCCCTCAGCACTGAGAAAGGCCAGGAGAGCTTATCATATGCTTTCATACAAATACAAAATGGAAGCTGCTCAAATCAATTTATAGGCCATAACAGGTGCTTGAAAGGGTGGGGTTATCCTGCAAGGAACATACACACAACATTTTTTCCCCCAGCACACTGCTATAGCCAGCAACAGATCTGCCATTTCTACTGTAGATAAAAATGCAAAAGTCTTTGTTGCACACATTTGCAAATGTATGTTTAAGCCATCCGCCACGCCAAGGCGCTTTTGCTAATAGAATGGTCCTACTCTAAACAATGAGAGTCCCATATATTTGGGCCATACATATGTGTTTTTAAATTGAGAGCCAACTTACCAAAGAGGTACCCCAGAAGCCTCCAAACAGCAATTCAGTGCCAGTACCCCCTCTCAGCTACTGACACCAACATGCCTCTCAGACAAATACAAAAGGGGAAGCTGCTTAAATCAATTTATAGGCCATAACAGGTGCTTGAAAGGGTGGGGTTATCCTGCAAGCAGAGCTGGATTAAGGCTTTGGGGGGCCCGGGGCACTTAAGACAGGGGGGCCCCTAAAATCTAAAATTAAGAGCATAGTGTCTTCATTGGGTATAAGGCTGTAAGCATTGACAAATCCTGCATTACGACACCTATAGCCCGCAGTATGACATTTACAGCTCTCCCAGAGGGCTCGTCTAGCTTGTCTGCACAAGAAAAGTCATTACTTCCACAAACTAAAATACTTCACATTAAAACAATCATCAAAACCCCCACATTAAAATGGGCATTGACACCACACATTAAAAATACAACTGTACCGCACACTAAAACTAGCAATGATACAACACACTAAAATTAACATAAAAAAATAAACATTGATAACATAACACCAATTTTGACATTATATATATATATATATATATATATATATATATATATATATATATATATATAAATATACTACAATTTTATTCAATATTTATTCAAAATTGCACCCTCCTACAGACAAAAAAACCTGCATTGTTTTGTACACCATTGAACGGTCACCAAATTAGGATTGTCCCACTAGAATCACAACATTTCACAGACTCTGTTGCTCTCTCCTACCTGTTCTTCTCACTTTCACCACCTGTGCTGCAGGTTTCTTTAGTTGCGGCTTGTCTGGATCCTGGAATGTTGGAGGACCTATTTGGGAAAAAAAAGGGTACATTTAGAAAATTACAGCCAGCCCCGGCGTTAAATCAATACCACCCACGATTAATAATTAGGCCTTCCTCCAGCCCCCACATTAAAATATTAGTATTCATATTTAATAAATAAACCTATTTCCCTCCCTACAAACAGGTCCAGCAATAAATGAATAGTATTTGCATTTCAGAAATATACCTATTTCCCGAACCTGTCACTGCCATTAAATAATTCATAGGCACATTTAATAGTGACCTCATTCTCCCCAAACCACCCCATCTTAAATTAATAGTCCCCACTATTGTGCCTCTCTCCCGCACCTTTTCCTTATACTGTGCCTCTCTCTCGCACTTTTCCCTCATACTGTGCCTGTCTCCCCATTTTTCCTCAATCTGTGCCTCTCCCCCCTTTTTTCTCATGCTGTGCCTCTCTCCCCCCTTATTCCTTACTGTGCCTCTCTCCCCTTATTCCTTACTGTGCCTCTCCCCTTATTCCTTATTGTGCCTCTCTCCCCTTATTCCTTACTGTGCCTCTCTCCCCTTATTCCTTACTGTGCCTCTCTCCCCTTATTCCTTACTGTGCCTCTCTCCCCTTATTCCTTACTGTGCCTCTCTCCTTATTCCTTACTGTGCCTCTCTCCCCTTTTTCCTTACTGTGCCTCTCTCCCCTTATTCCTTACTGTGCCTCTCTCCTTATTCCTTACTGTGCCTCTCTCCTTATTCCTTACTGTGCCTCTCTCCCCTTTTTCCTTACTGTGCCTCTCTTTTCTTATTCCTTACTGTGCCTCTCTCCCCTTATTCCTTACTGTGCCTCTCTCCTTATTCTTTACTGTGCCTCTCTCCTTATTCCTTACTGTGCCTCTCTCCCCCTTTTCCTTACTGTGCCTCTCTCTCCTTATTCCTTACTGTGCCTCTCTCCCCTTTTTCCTTAATGTGCCTCTCTCCCCTTATTCCTTACTGTGCATCTCTCCTTATTCCTTACTGTGCATCTCTCCTTATTCCTTACTGTGCCTCTCTCCCCTTTTTCCTTACTGTGCCTCTCTCCCCTTTTTCCTTACTGTGCCTCTCTCTCCTTATTCCTTACTGTGCCTCTCTCTCCTAATTCCTTACTGTGCCTCTCTCCCCTTTTTCCTTACTGTGCCTCTCTCCCCTTTTTCCTTAATGTGCCTCTCTCCTTATTCCTTACTGTGCCTCTCTCCTTATTCCTTACTGTGCCTCTCTCCTTATTCCTTACTGTGCCTCTCTCCTTATTCCTTACTGTGCCTCTCTCCTTTTTCCTTACTGTGCCTCTCTCCTTATTCCTTACTGTGCCTCTCTCCTTGTTCCTTACTGTGCCTCTCTCCCCTTTTTACTTACCTTGCCTCTCTCCTTATTCCTTACTGTGCCTCTCTCCCCTTATTCCTTACTGCGCCTCTCTCCTTATTCCTTACTGTGCCTCTCTCCCCTTATTCCTTACTGTGCCTCTCTCCTTATTCCTTACTGTGCCTCTCTCCTTATTCCTTACTGTGCCTCTCCCCCCTTATTCCTTACTGTGCCTCTCTCCTTATTCCTTACTGTGCCTCTCTCCCCTTATTCCTTACTGTGCCTCTCTCCTTATTCCTTACTGTGCCTCTCTCCTTATTCCTTACTGTGCCTCTCTCCCCTTTTTCCTTACTGTGCCTCTCTCCCCTTATTCCTTACTGTGCCTCTCTCCTTATTCCTTACTGTGCCTCTCTCCTTATTCCTTACTGTGCCTCTCTCCCCTTTTTCCTTACTGTGCCTCTCTTTTCTTATTCCTTACTGTGCCTCTCTCCCCTTATTCCTTACTGTGCCTCTCTCCTTATTCTTTACTGTGCCTCTCTCCTTATTCCTTACTGTGCCTCTCTCCCCCTTTTCCTTACTGTGCCTCTCTCTCCTTATTCCTTACTGTGCCTCTCTCCCCTTTTTCCTTAATGTGCCTCTCTCCCCTTATTCCTTACTGTGCCTCTCTCCTTATTCCTTACTGTGCATCTCTCCTTATTCCTTACTGTGCCTCTCTCCCCTTTTTCCTTACTGTGCCTCTCTCCCCTTTTTCCTTACTGTGCCTCTCTCTCCTTATTCCTTACTGTGCCTCTCTCTCCTAATTCCTTACTGTGCCTCTCTCCCCTTTTTCCTTACTGTGCCTCTCTCCCCTTTTTCCTTAATGTGCCTCTCTCCTTATTCCTTACTGTGCCTCTCTCCTTATTCCTTACTGTGCCTCTCTCCTTATTCCTTACTGTGCCTCTCTCCTTTTTCCTTACTGTGCCTCTCTCCTTATTCCTTACTGTGCCTCTCTCCTTGTTCCTTACTGTGCCTCTCTCCCCTTTTTCCTTACCTTGCCTCTCTCCTTATTCCTTACTGTGCCTCTCTCCCCTTATTCCTTACTGCGCCTCTCTCCTTATTCCTTACTGTGCCTCTCTCCCCTTATTCCTTACTGTGCCTCTCTCCTTATTCCTTACTGTGCCTCTCTCCTTATTCCTTACTGTGCCTCTCCCCCCTTATTCCTTACTGTGCCCCTCTCCCCTTATTCCTTACTGTGCCTTTCTCATCTCCTTTTTCCTCATAGTTTGCCTTTCTGCTTAATTCCCTTTTTTCACTTACCTTTCTATTAGCTTTTCTTTTCTTCTCCTCTCTTCAGTCTTCTGTCTTCTTGCTTCCTCTCCGCGCTGCTCCTCACTGAATGACAGGCGTGACTTGATGACGTCACGCCTGTCATTCAGTGTTAACAGTGCAGAGAGGAAGGAGGGACGCCGGCGCGGTCGCGATCAGGTGAGTAAATCTCTATTTTATTTTTTTTTTGCTCCCCTGCTCCCCCCACCAACGAAGAAGAGCAGCCCAGAATCTGCCCGCAGGTTAGGACATACGGGCGACGGGGGGGGGAAGCCGCGGAGAGATGGGGGGCCCGGAGCGGTTGCTGTCAGTTAGAAACTGACAGCAGGAGAGTTCGTGCAGCGGCGGGGGGCCCTTGGAGAGAGGGGGGCACGAGGCACGTGCCCCCTGTGCCCCCCCCTTAATCCGGCTATGCCTGCAAGGAACATACACACAACATTTTTCCCCCCAGCACACTGCTATAGCCAGCAACAAATCTGCCATTTCTACTGTAGATAAAAATGCAAAAGTCTTTGTTGCACACATTTGCAAATGTATGTTTAAGCCATCCGCCACGCCAAGGCGCTTTTGCTAATAGGATGGTCCTACTCTAAACAATGAGAGTCCCATATATTTGGGCCATACATATGTGTTTTTAAATTGAGAACCAACTTACCAAATAGGTACCCCAGAAGCCTCCAAACAGCAATTCAGTGCCAGTACCCCCCTCTCAGCTACTGACACCAACATGCCTCTCAGACAAATACAAAAGTGGAAGCTGCTCAAATCAATTTATAGGCCATAACAGGTGCTTGAAAGGGTGGGGTTATCCTGCAAGGAACATACACACAACATTTTTTCCCCCAGCTTTTGTATTTGTCTGAGAGGCATGTTGGTGTCAGTAGCTGAGAGGGGGTACTGGCACTGAATTGCTGTTTGGAGGCTTCTGGGGTACCTCTTTGGTAAGTTGGCTCTCAATTTAAAAACACATATGTATGGCCCAAATATATGGGACTCTCATTGTTTAGAATAGGACCATTCTATTAGCAAAAGCGCCTTGGCGTGGCGGATGGCTTAAACATACATTTGCAAATGTGTGCAACAAAGACTTTTGCATTTTTATCTACAGTAGAAATGGCAGATCTGTTGCTGGCTATAGCAGTGTGCTGGGGGAAAAAATGTTGTGCATATGCTTTCATGTTTGATACACTTAAGAAAGTGGGCTTAAATTGTAATGTTATGAGGGAATGGAGTACACCTTACTTAAGCAAATTTATTGGCTAATTGCAGTATATAATCAACACTAGACATTAGAAGTGTGACAACGCAGGGTTTTCCACTATTACCCCTTCTATTCGCCTTAGCTATAGAGTCAATAACAGCTAGAATTAGAGAAAACAGACATCTCGTGATTTAAGGTAGGCACTAGGGATTTCAAATTAATTTTATGCAGATAACATTCTGCTAACAATAATAAAACCACATTACTCTTACACTCAAATAAAGAGCTTCTTTGTTTTGGAAACCTTTCAAATTCCAGAATTACAGAAGCTCTACCTCAATATAAGCATAAACAATCTTGACCTTCTTAAAAAAATACAAAAAAAAAAGAGACTTAAAATGTCACTGGGTACAGAATAACATAAAATATCTAGGTGTCTTCTAAACAAATATGTAAAATTATTTAGGGCAAACTTTCCAAAAATTATTGAAAATATAGTATGAGATTTAAATAAGTGGAACCAAATGTTTATTAGTTGTTCTGGAGAAATTGCTGCAGTTAGGATGAACACCCTTCGCAGAATACTTCATTTATTTTAAACATAAGAATCCCATCCCAGATTATGAAGACAAGTCAATGACACATCTCCAGATTAATATGGGCAGGGAAAAGACCTAGTATTGTATATTACATAAATTAGAAAACAACAGAGGTCTTGGGCTCTCGAATATTCAAAAATATTATTTGGCCCCAGGCTTGTCTCAACTGGTGCTTCAACTTTCTAGTAATTACAAAATTTCGACTAACATTGAAGGTGATTTTTTTAATAGATTTTGGGGATATCTAATAAAGCTATACTACCCTAAAATATTGCTTCCAACCTTATGATTTTATCTAACAATCTGGGACCACAGCATAATGGGATTCAATCTTATATCCAAACAAAAAAAAAATTGCTATATGGAATATTCCTACTTTTAACCATGTATCCATCCAAAGCATTTATAAATTGGATAAATCATTACCGTATATACTCGAGTATAAGTCGACCCGAATATAAGCCGAGGGACCTAATTTTACCACAAAAAACTGGGAAAACTTATTGACTCGAGTATAAGCCTAGAGTGGGAATTGGCGCTATATAAATACCGTAAATGGTGATGATGATGATGATATCTGTCAGTTTACAAAAATACCCCCCCCCAAAAAGAATACAACAAATCTTTTCAAAGACTATATGACACATAAATACACATTTATCTCTCCCTGTTCATCTTCTTATAAGTGATTTATATAAACTTTTGACTAGGACTGCACTGCTATAGACATTAATATCTCTGGGGATAAGGCAATGGGACCGTGGGTATATATCTTTGCATGTGTATTTATATTATGGTGAGGTAGCTGAGCATAAAACATTACCTCTGTGTGTGCAATGATGTATTTTTCAGGAAGCGTGGTATTGAATGGAGCCAGGCTGCCCCCCTCTCTCCCTGAATGTCTGTAAGACTGTCTGTGCCAGAACGCACATGCGTTCCACTGCGGAACTACACAGACATTCAGGGAGAGAGGGGGGCAGCCTGGCTCCAGCCAATACCACGCTTCCTGAAAAATACATCATTGCACACACAAAGGTAATGTTTCATGCTCAGCTACCTCACCATAATATAAATACACATGCAAAGATATATACCCATGGTCCCATTGCCTTATCCCCAGAGATATTAATGTCTCCTCCCAACTCACAAGAGTTTGGTGCTTGCCGAAAGCTCCGCAGTGGAACGCATGTGCGTTCCACAGACAGGAAGTTCGGCACTTGCATTGCAAGTGCCGAGCTTCCTGTCTGTGGAACGCACATGCGTTCCACTGCGGAACTAACGGCAAGCACCAAACTCTTGTGAGTTGATTTTGTTTGTCCACCAAACTCTTCAGTTAATATTTTCCTTCTCTTTCTCTTCAGCCCTTAAGCGGGCTGAAGCTATGGAGGCAGGCACCACCCTCCTTACGGCCGTGTATTGTGGTCTTTAACTATCACTCGAGTATAAGCCGAGGGGGGGCTTTTTCAGCACAAAAAATGTGCTGAAAAACTCGGCTTATACTCGAGTATTTACGGTATATTAAATTTCTTAGAGACATCAGCCCTCACAATATTTTTCAGGAATTTTGAAACTTGAATATTCAAATTTCTTTATTACTTACAACTCAAGCATTTTTCCCATAGCAGTAAAATTGAAAATAGGATTACTATAGGATCAACTTCACTTGAGGCTCTTTGTAAAGAAAAATAACACTTAAAAGGTCTGATTTCGACAATCTATAAATTCTTAATATCACATGGTCTTGGGGAGAAAGACATGCATGAGCTAATGTAGGAGGCAGACGTAGGCTTGATCCCATAACTGAAAGAATTTCAGAAAATACGTAGAGGTAGTAGAAAAAGTTTTGCACTTTCTAAATTTAATTTAAAGAAAATTCTTAAAAGATTCTAGATAGATGACACTTTATATAATCCCAGCCAAACATAATTTGCCCCACAAATTTAGATAGATAATTGAGGAAATGCAGGGAGAGGGGCATCCTGACTCATGTGTTATGGTCCTGTCCTAAACTCAAAAATTACTTGGAAAAAAGGTTCACACACTCATTGAAAATATCACAGAAAAATTATAGCCATTGTGTCCTTCGTATCCATTATTACTCTGCCCTGCTCAGGAAATCAAATATGTGCTGGAAATCCCCTGACAGGCTCCCACAATAAAAAGTGATTGGACAAACTTGGCATTCATATCATATAGGTGTCACGAGTGCCGTGTTGTAGTGATCCTGATCAGGACCCTTGGGCTTAGCTAGCTTATTAAAAAAGAAGTTGAAGCTGGGATCCTTGAGGAAGCTCCCGCTCATCTGGGCCTTACTTGGAAGAGTAGCACTCCAGTTCCAGGATTGGAATCTGCAGGAGCAAACTCAGGACTGGAACTGGTCACTGGACACTCAGGACTAAAACCTGAACACAGACACACGGACTTGGAACACACTACAGGGAACTCAGAGCTGGATTGAACCACCGGAGACCCAGAACTTGGCACTGCATGGAGCAACCAATGGGAGGCAACCTACAGTGAAGTGTGTGAAATGGATGCAGGAAGAGAATGCTATGGACAGGACCAGAGGCACTTGGCAATGCTGACAGTTGATACAGCAGTCAGGAGCAGAGCACTTGGTAATGCTCATAAGAGATACTCAGTCAGAAACAGAGCACTTGGCAATGCTGGTAGAAGATACTGCAGACATGAACAGAGCATTTGGAAATGCTGGTTGTAGATATTGCATTCGGGAACAGAGCACTTGGTAATGCTGGCTGGAGATACTGAAGACAGGAACAGAGCATCTGGTTATGCTGGTTGGAGATACTGCTGCCAGGGCCAGCAGACCTTCACATAAGGGATGAGCGTTGTTCTGGCAATGTGCAACCAGCAGTTCCTGGGTTAAGTAATGTGCCCTTTGCACTGATAGGCTGGCTGAATCATGTGGCTAGAGTTGCTAGAAACTGGTTTGTCAGAATGGATTACATGAAGTAATCCAAGATGGTCACACCCATGAAGCAGAACAGCAGGGAGTGTTTGTTAACAGATAGTGACACAGACCTCGGGAGTACCATAGGCGGCCAGCAGGGGCACGGATGGCCATAAGATGACACTGCTGGATCAGGAGAGTGGGGCTAAGACCCTGATGTGTGACAATGGGATTAGTTACAAACAAAATACATGATTTAGAGAAATATGTTTACCATGATTTTCTCACTTTCAGCCCTTAACATTATTAACATCATAACTATTAATATTGAATTTATTTAATTTTAAAATTATAGAGAAAAGAGACCATCCTTTGCTGTTTTTATCTACTGACCTACCCTAGTCCCTTTCATTTTTTCTTACTCTCCCTTCAATTAAATATTTAAATATGTAAAGAGGTTTCTAATATAATTTATGGAGTCTTTAAATTAGTTATATTTTATGTTTGAAATTGTGAATAATTTGTATATAAGGTTTATTTATAACTATCTGATTTCATTTTAGGGTCTCCTTCCCTGCATCCTCATCTTTCTGCTTTTCTATATCTTTTCTTATTTTACCTTTAAGTATTTTCAAACCTCAGTAAAAACTGTTTAAAATCTTATATTAAAGGCATTTTGGAAATTATTTAATAGAATTCTGAGTATATTTTATGTACTATGGTATAATGGTTCTGACATACCATTACAGTATAATAGATCACTTACAGATGTGTAACCTTTTAATGCTGGAGAAACCTGGGCTTGTATTTTAAAATATTTTTATTTATTTTCAGGAGTGACTGAAATCTCTCCATTAGTGATTGAGGTCACTTTCTTGGCCATATCAGAGCATCATCACTGTTTTGGCACATGTTGATTTCCTTTTTGAACTGTTTTTTAGAGGTATTTAAGCACTCTTAATTAATGAGCTATTGTTGAACACCAAGGTGAGATCCACCTATCATTAACCATGTTCCAATTTAAAGGCTTAACTTGTTAGCAAGAGACTATATGTAGAATTAAGTTGTGGAAACCAAAATAAAATCTAGCTCTACAGTATAAACGTTGCAAGTATTCGGGACACAAAAGCCCCTTTCTTCAGGGTAGATGCTTGTAAAGGTTTTGTAAACCTAGCCTATAGAAGGAGCATTTGTCTTGAAATCTTGTAACATCTATTAGATTCTTCAGGGATCAAAGTAGTGTCATAGAGGGTTAAATGAAGAGGAGAGGCATAGTTTAAGTCAACCGCCCAAGGGGCTAGGTTTAAAATCACTTACAGATTGCTTTGCTTTTGCGCTATACATATATATCAATTCTATATGCTTTGACTACAAACTGATGTGGTATATAATGTATATACTTGTCATTTATTTTGTGAATATACATTAGCCATATTTGGGGAAATATTCCTAACTGAGCATAAGAAAGACTATTTTTTTTTGACTTGTGGGATATTTAAAGTAAGTGTCCTATTTGTATGTACACTTACTATATGGGTAAGGGCAATAATGGAATAATCAAGCATCAATATAAAAACATTCAATTCCCCCCGAATTTGCGCGGCGTTAAACTATTACCGTTATTACGGTTGTTTCAAGGCTGACTTTTTGCTTGCAGCTTCCTGAGCTGCGTGCAAAAATCCAAAATTACCGTAATAACGGTACTAAAGTGCATTATTACCGTAGTAATGGTAATAATGCGCAGGCCACATTACTTTTACCTGTAACGCAGCCAATTGAATTCCCCCATAATGTTCAAACCAATCTGTGTTGCCTTTATTTCACCAATGCTACTGATTCACACTTATATTTATGTTTAAAAAAATTAAAATAAAATCTGAGGCATTAAGGGTTAACTTTTCATCTTTTACTACTAGCTACCATTGCTGATGATATGTGAGTATCTGCACCACTCCATTGAAAGTTTTTCATACATTGATTTTACTTTAATATATACTTTTTTTATGTTTTTTCACAATTATTTTATAATTGGACTTCACTTCAGTATTGAAATAAATTTTCTAACCTCATACTTTTAAGCAAGAAGACATTATGCAGCGCATAATTCTCTATATTGATAGATCATGGAAACAGCATGTTTCATGTTGTAGTGTTTCCTTGGCTTAGCATACTATAACAAAGTGACATTGAACCCTCCAGCTGGAAGTGCTTAGCAATTAGTCTGGTATATGAAAGTTACACATGAAACTTCTCACTAAGTCTACATGAAAAATGGAATTTAGACACTACACTAACCCTGTTCTGCCACAAAGAATACAAAAATAAACTTGTCATAAAATGAAATAACAGCAAATGCACATATAGCAGTTCTGTAATTGACATTATGCAAACTGCAGAATCAGCAGCAATATAGAGCAACTCTTCCTGTAAAGTCCAACACGTTCCAACCTACTGCAACCATGTATTCATGCTGGCAACATTTCACAGAAATTGTAACATAAAAGGAAACATATGAAATAAATGATAACCGCATACTCACTGACAAAGCCAATTAAACATCATGTTTGAGAGCTTTAGTACTATTGATCCTTTAGGAAATAAAATATATGAATATTTCATATCGATTGCTTTGTTCATTCCAAATGCTTGCATTGATTTTCCAGTTTTATAATACATTGTCTCTTTCTGCAGTACTCTTTTATTCATATTGCCGTCTCTTAACTGTTTCATACTGGCTACTGTTTCTGATGTGTTTTCAGGATCCTCACGCACACTTCCATGCATCTCCCTAGACACACACAAATTTGGTCACTTTTGCTATTTGTTTCTCTCGGGACTTGAACTGTTACGTCACTTTTCACATGCACAGCTAATAACCCACTGTATCTTTTATACTATGCCTTACAATTCTTCTGAGAACCTTTCTAAATTTTGAATACCTCATCGCTTTTGTCTATGTCTCTCCTGTCATAAATCTGATTATTGGCTTCATATTAAAGCCTCACTATTCCATTCACTCCTTGCCTATGCAACTAGATTCTATCATTTTTCTAATGCTGGCAATCCTATCCAATCCTATCCATCCTATCCATATCCATTCTCCTCGGATTTCTGTACACACCCCATAGGGTCGCGAAGGGAAATCTGCGATGTTGCAGTACCGTACTGACACTGTATGTGCGCAGCCGCACATAATTGCGATCGCCGGCTCTAATTGAATATACCCCAAAAGCTTTTGATTTGGCTCCAAATAAAAAATATCATTTTAATCAAAAGTAGAATTAAAATGTTCTCTCTTTGTGTTCTTGTAGTTAGTTATCCTTAATTTACAAACACAATCTAATCAGCACCATGCAGTCTATATCTAAGAGGTCTTTTTAGTTCATCTGGAAGTAGGTGTGAATATGTGCCAGTGGGGAGGATCGGACAGGAAAGTCACAAATTAATAATAAAGTCTGTTCTCACACTAGCTACAGCGGTCCTCGACACTCCCATACCCTCCGACCCTAAGCATGTACTATTACCCTTGCCTCTCCCGGACATCCCTACACATGCACATAAGCTCCTCCGGCACATAATCAGCGCGGCTACTTGTCAGATAGCTGCTTCCTGGAAAAATCCCAGACCCCTTACTCTCCAAATGGTCTGTGGTCGGGTTTGGCATATTTACCAAATTGAGCACATCACCAGTGTGCTGAGGGGCTCCTCCGTGTCTTTCCATAAAGTCTGGTCTCCATGAGCTTCATACCATAATCAACCCCTGCTTCAATTCTAGTAAGACCAATCCCTTATTGAAATGAATGGATTTGAATTCTTCTTGTTAAAGGCGTGAATTCCTTACCCCTAACCCCTCTAATTCTTTTCCCCCCCTTTCTTGCCCATCATCCTTACTTACCCCGTCCCCTTCTCTTCTTTTCTTTCTATTATTTTTCTTTCTGTTTTGTTCAAAATAAAAAAATAACATCTTCACGGTACAAGATCAACACGTGGTCAAATTTACACTGTAAAAGCATGGTGAGAAAAAAACTGTACATTGTGTCTATCTTTATATGTACAAGTACTTGTTAATGTACCCTTTGAGAATTTTGTAATTTTGTTAAAGATAAGATGTTACTATTAATAAAACGTACTCTTAAAAAATAAAAATAAAAAAATAAAGTCTGGCTATAATAAATATCATGCCACTAAATTAGTAATGCAATTGGATGCCATTGTTGTCACAATATTAAGCAGGTACTTATTGGCAAACTATTTGGCAGTGCTGTAGTAATCATCAAAAAAGCTGGTTAAGAAACATTACTTCAGGCCAGCCTAAGAGACTATGTAGAAACTGCTCTAATGATACCAAATTCAAAGAACAAGCCCTCACATTAATTGAAACATTTAGGGAGAAAGAATATCCAGCTCCGTTATTGGAGCATACATTACAGAAGGCATTTTCCTTACAGAGAGAAGAGGTATTGCTTATGCAGACACCAAGTAAGAATGAAAATCAGCTGTAAGATCACTATCCATTATTTATCACAAGATTCAACAGAAGTTCCTTTGGGATACTCTGTTTAGATCCTCTTCTGAGCTCGTCATTAGATACAAGAGTTAAAGTTGTTTTTAAGAAAGCCAAGAATTTGGGTAATTAACTTGCCCCCAGTCATTATATAAAGAAATCTAACTCTACTGGGACCAAGTCTGTCTCCACTTGGTTACCTGACATCTCTAAAGTTTTAGGATGTTATAAATGTGAAGCCACTAAATGCATCACATGTAATTTTATAGAGTGTAAAAACTCCTTTTGTGTTACATTCTACTAAAGAAAAGATTTATATAGAATCATATATCAATTATAAGACTGATTATGAGATTATATATGTTATATTGTACTTGTGACCTTCAATACATTGGCCGAACAACACGAAAACTTAAAATTCCCTTTTTGGAACACAGGCATAACATAAAAATACAAAAAATGGATCATAGTGTTTCTAGGCACTTTAAAGAATGTCATAACAGTAACCCACTGAGTCTCAAGGCGTTGGGACTAGAACACATACCTCCTACAGCGATAGGTGGAGACAGATTCAATCGCTTATGTTTAGGAGAAACTTTCTGGATCCACAGTCTCAACATTCTAAAACTGGATAAAAACTGCAGTCTCCGGCGCTTATTGGTAATAGAATAATTAATAAATACTGGGCATCAAATGCAGCAACTCAATAGAGGTAGTGCAAACCCTCTAATAAACATGCAAAAGATACAGAAAAAAAGCAGATATGCGCAGAAGATGTCCATATATTTCCAAGTGGACATACATATATTGATGGAATTTATAAGGAAAACACAGATCTCTTAATAAAATCCAATGTTTTACTTCATATAAACATATGTAAATCACATAATAAAAAACAGTCTAAGGAATATCCAAATTGTTACTCATATACTCTTATGTGCCTTTCCATAAAACTGATAGAACTGATGAATATTAAACGTCCAGTGGATACTTCTCTAAAATCAGAGGATCCAGATAGCTTCAACAAATAGATGTAACTATATCCACAATTGATAACACTTCTTTCAAACGGTACCGTACAGTGTACAAAATATGGCTTTGATAAATAGTGTAAATCACTTCATGTGGATGACATTAGTCCATAGACACTTGACAATAAATCCACAGGGGCGGCTATTGTATCTGTATAGCCAGCGATACAAAAATCAAAGATAGTAAGCTTACCACAACCGCGGCTGATATAGATGTTGAACCAGCAATATAGAGTCAGGCAAAGAAGAGCATACCCATCTCGAGGGAAGAAAAAACACAGAGATCTTGAATGTCTTCTTACCGCATAAGCGGCTCGTGAGTCCAAACTTTGTGATAGTGTGGTGCGCACCAACAAATCCGTCCGGACGGAAACTTAGATGTTTGAAAGATAAGTTCCTCTGTATATCAAAATATTAACAGTGTCTCTGAAGACATTGGAAACAGCAATCCTCACAGCCAATGCGGCTGAATCGAAGTAAGTGCTTGGTGAAAAAAAGAAAGATGATTTTGCAACGCGTTTCGTCTGTCCAAGCAGACTTTTCAAGCAGTATGGTTGTCTCACTCATCGGTGTCTTTATATAGAGAAAAGTCCTCATTAGCCTAATTGAAGCCAGCTATAGGTGGAGACAAATTCAATCGCTTATGTTTAGGAGAAACTTTCTGGATCCACAGTCTCAACACTCTAAGACTGGAGGGATTAAATGAATACACAGATTTGATTTTTGGCTGAACTTGTGTTTTTCTCTTTACAAATGTGATGATGTAAATATTTTTATTATTATTATTATTATTATTATTATTATTATTATTATATTATATTATAAAGGTTAGCCAGAATGTATTTTAAAAAGAATTTTGTTATTTTGAAACTATTTAACCTGTTTGGGGTTTGAACCCTGGGCTGCTGGAGCTCTATCATTTGAGCGTTTTGAAATTTTAGTCTCTATCAGACATATTTATTCTATAAATGGTTATTGGCATATAGTATAAAATTGTTCATATTCTTTATTCGCCAATACTATGTATAATGTTAAGGACATATATAGATAAATATATTTATATTTTATTAAATCTAGCTTTTGGATATATATATATATATATATATATATATATATATATATATATATATATATATATATATATATATATATTAAGAAACTTTGTATATATTTGAGAGATTTTTGAATGTTATTCCTCATAATTATATGAATAACAATCCGTTAGGTTTTAAGATTATATGATTGGGCTCAGTTCCGAGCCTTTCAACATATTCTGAATATATTTGTAAATCATTTGATAATTATAGAGATCCCTCGCTACTTTAACAAGTTATTTTGCTTTAATATATTTTAATGTCGCATTCCTTTCTTACTTGATTCAATTAATCAACTGTTGTATCTGTGAACACTTCTACATGGAATTACATATTTAGTATGTGATTGGCTTGATATTTGGTTTAAATAGAACCTGAGTTTCACCCCCTTACTTCACATCCTTCTGATTAAAGTGCATATAGCACTGAAACTGGTCAAGGTCCATATGCCTGTTTATTGATTTGAATATAAATATTATTTTTGATTGGAGAGGATCCCCTGTCAGTAAGCTAATCAGTGCTTATAGTCCCGAAGTCATCCGGTCACGTAGGACAAAATGCGATATTGAACACTTTGGAGCTCCTGAGCATTCAGCACTGTCCAGCTGTATTAAGTGGTTTTTGCCCGTGTGAAGGTAATGTGCACTACAGGCACTAACTTACGATGAGACAAGTTTCTCATGCACCTCGGAGGCTTATTCTATCTGCCACTTGCTAAAGAACTACCAGCTGTATTTTCACTCGTATTGGAGATCACGTGATTGGAACTGTTTAATACATCTGTTCGGGGCGCATTCAATACTTATTAGCACTCAGGATCTATCGAAAGTTGGTTCTTCTATCGAACACTACAATATTTGTGAGTGCTGATATATACTGATATACAGAGTTACCAACACCTGTGAATCATTCACGCTGCTTATAATACTGGCAAATTGAAGTTTTTATGTGTGGACATTGCTGCATTCTGCACATAAAGAGGACCTCTCGTTAGAGACTTTTGTTTTTTCTTTATTACAACATTTTTTTAAGGCTCTTTTTAATAATGGTTTTAATGTGTTGCACATTGTGTTTATAAAGTTTGTTTTCTTATAATAGTTTATATGAATAAATATTCTACTTTTTTTATGTACAAGGAATGCGACTATTATTGTTTTTTGCCAAATAAGAGCGCAGTCACTATACATTTCATTTCTAGATTCTTTCAATACTTTGAGATTACTACTATCTTGTGTGACAGCAGCTGCTATTTGGTATATCATCAATAGCGCCTATAGGGGAATTGTCCCTGAGGGTGGTATGGAGTGGGGTTTTGAAATTTTTTTGCCCCACTGTTTTCCACATATAGTGACATTCTTAATTTTCATATTTGGCAATGCAGCACATTTATTTTTGCACAACAGTGTCTATTTCAATACCTTGAGCATACAAATAAGCAGGTTTGTTTTAGATGTACTACATCTGTACTGAAGACTTTCCAGCATTGGGAAATGCTGTTGTCAGATGATTTTGTAGACATAAATGTGGATGCACTTGTCAGCAAAGAAACAATATCATAGTCTCTACAAATAACATTTCTGGACCACCCCCATAGAAATACAAAGTCACATTTCTATTTTTTAAACGTTTTATTACATTAGTAGATTTGTGCCCATAAATATGCTACCTATAATAAATCACCTGGTTGGCCATAAAAGTGCCCGTTGAGAGTACAAGTTGACGCCATATCTCTGACACCACCAAGGACATGTAAAAATTAGGTCATTTTGCAGAGGGAAAGAGGGTCCTGCTCTCATTTTCCTGTGGAGGGGGCTTCAGCCGTGTAGCTGTTGATCCTGAAAAAACGGGCTAATTGGATTTATACACATTAATGTATCCAGTAACAGGATCAGGGGAAAAAGTGTAGTTATAGAACAAGTTAACCCTTCTCAGTGTGTTAAATGTGATTTTTCAATACATTCATCTAAGCTATCAGGAACAACCTGTCTCCATTTTGAAAATGCAATAGGACCGCTTGTTTTTTAGATGTGAAACGTATCCCATAAAAGTATCCATTCTAAAGGAGTAAGACAAACTATTGTGCATGATGATCAGGAACGTAAAAATAGGACAATTTCGTGACCCAAACTTAAGCATAAGCTTACAACCAAAGAGATGCAGCCTAATGTATTTTAAGTTTTGCGTATCTTAAGATAACTGCAACACAAAGTACACAGTAAAGTTGCGGCTGCATCAAGATAGGCTTTATGTGCCTTATTCATCTGTGTGTTATAACCCCACGCACGTCCGTACTCAACAAGGAGCGGATGTAATGTTACGTCTGTTGTTGAATATGGGACTAGGTGCACTTTACTCTAACAGACAATACACTGCAGGATACGTCCAATACATAGGTGGAATATAAAGTCACAAAAAAACGCACAGAAAAAGAAATCTGTTAATGTTACCTGTTAATAATATAGTCATTAATGAAAAACATTAAAAAAATATGTCAAAAAAGCAAAATTTTTACTCAGCGAATACCTTTATTAGAATGTTTACCATATATAAAATGCTTTTTTACAGTTGCTCCTGATTGCAAACACATGTTCTAGAACGCATACACAACCGTCATCACTAGTAATTGGCACTTGCACCCGACCTGCAGCTTGTGCAAGTGATACAACAGAAAAACACCTTGAACTTGAACAGCTTGAATCAGAAGTTGCTGTGTGCGCTCGAGCTTGACACGCCCCCACTGTACATTGGCTGAGTGCATACGTCCATTCCCGTCCTTGTTTCGCCATGAAAATCAAAAAATGTCATATGTGTCCTTTGCGCTCAAAGATGAAATGCATATACTTGCTTTCTCTGGTGTATAGTTCGTTTCTGGGTATGAGCAGAGCAATGTCACGCAAAATGTGACTTGTATCAGCATTTATATTATTTAATGAATCAGGCTTTATCTATCCTTTTTAGAACAAATTATCACTATTTTTGTAAAAGAGTATTGAATTTTGTTTAAGAGACGAATATATTAATTGCTCCTGATACATTTGGAGTATCTTTTTATTATGAAAATAGCCCATGGGTTGTTAATTATTATCCATTGGCATTTTTATTATTATTATTATTATTATTATTATTATTATTATTATTTTTATTATTATTATTATTATTATTATTATTATTATTCTTGCTCTATTTGATACATATGGAGTGTTTCCCTCACAATATTCAAACAGCACCTTTATTTGCTAATTAGTATGTGTCTATATCCGTATTCATGTTAATTTACTTTTTGATCTGATGTGTTTAAGTGAGATAACGCAACACTATATAATAAACACACTACCCAACTGTTTTTCTTATCAGAACATTATAGCTTATTGCATATTAAACATGCTCACAACTAATTTAGTATATATTTATCTATATACTAATCTGAACCACTGTGTCTAACGGCACTCCTAGTCATGTTGATTGTATACCCGTTAGACTTTCAGAACTTCATGCTATGGGAAGGTAATTTAGGGCAACCACAAACTAAGAATGTAGTGTTGTATAAACCTTTTACAAGTCTTCTAGCTGACATTGGGGGTTAGTGAAAGCTTTTCCTGGATTATATGTTATTAACCTCTTTTCTCACTAATAGCAAATAGCGGAAGCTATTCTAGTGATATAAGTTGTCAATCTCTATGTTCATTTGAGATCTTTTTATATCTAATGGAAACTTGATACATACTAAAATCATGTTGAATTTATGTCTATGCTAAAATGAATAATTGTGTGAACTTTTAATATTACTTTTGATAGTCATATAAACATGTCAAATCATATGAATATAACTTGTATTATTTATTTGGTTTATTATTGAATTTTGAAACATCTTAGAAGCCAGTATATGTTGAAATTGATTTGTTTGACTTGTTTATTTGTTTGTTTGTTTGCAACTGCCTCTACTTAGGGAAGCAGCCGCTTTGGCATTATCTGTTTTAGGATACACAACAATAATCACAATAATTCTAGACAGTGGATAAACAGAGAATCGGACATTCGTTTGTGAGAATGATGAGAATCAGCTTTCATCTATTGGAGAATACATTGCTAGTTATCGGCTGGCAGAGCATGTTGGGGTTTTGCAGTTTCACAACACCTGTAGAACCACAGGTTGTCCAGGCCTGATCTATTACTTCATCAGTAATTTTGATGGGACTGTAATTGTTTGACTTTTCATTTACTTTTATTGGATTCTGAGATGCAATATTTTTTATTAAAGTGCTTTTCAACAATGGAATATAGAAACAAGGTGATTGTTTTAGAGATGCCTTTTGAATTTGATCTGTTTAGACTTAAAGGAATACCAGACTCTCCTTTTTGGCAGCTGTTTGATAGTTTCACTTGATTTACATTCATATATATTTATCGCCTAGGGTGACTTCTTTTTTTCTTATAGGATGTATGTACATGAATAACCTACCTAATCTACTGTAAAAATTACCATAATATAGTATAAACTTGCATATTAAAATAATTAAAGTGATAATCATTTAAGAACCTTTTAAAATGATTAGAAAATGCTCCTTTTGATACAAATTAATTGTGTCTCTTCAAATATATACTTATACCAAATACTCATACAATAATAATAGTTCATACAAGTTCATACAGCCTGCCAATGAATTCAATGTAATATGTCATATGTTAAAATGAAAGGAACTATATTAAGACTGGTACAAATATAACAGCGACTAATGTTTAACCCCTTGAGTGGTTTATTGTTAGGAAATGTAGGAATACTTCCCAACCCGTGAGATTTGGCCAGGTCCTGGAGATTGGGTTTTTAGTCACTCTGGTTCTAGGCTGTGTGCTAGTGTGATATTTGGACCCTCGGGATCTGTCCATATTGGTGGTACTAACTATCCCTGGAATTCCACTGATGATAAAATCACAGAAAGCTAACTTTTTAGCAGGGTGGAGAACCACAAAAATGTTTCGCTCACAAGGCACATGGAGAACACAAATTTGCTTTCTATCACCTCTAGAGCTAAGCAACTCCACTATAATGTATTACTTTTAATTACTTTTACCGTTTTGGATATAAGAAACTTTTTTTTATTACTCTTAATCAAATATAAGTATATATATGTGTCATGCTTTATTTGAATGTTTTACTGTCATCTGACGTTTTTATTTTCAATTGGTAAAACCAAGATCTAAACAGACTAGAATTCATAAATGAATTGAGTTTTCTACAGGTCACCTGATATGTAACTGGCAATTGTTAAGCTAAACTAATTTAGTAGTTTTACTGGTATCTGAGTCTCAGGTGAGATGTAACAAACAGTGTGCTAACAATGACATTGATGCGCCTGTAACTTATCGTAAATTTGAAAGTAAACACTGCCCAGTGTAAGGCTCTTGTTGCACCAGATTGTCAGATTCCATGGCTAAAACTTTTATCAATTAAGTTTCAGATGTCTTTTCTAAAATTAAAATCAGAGATGAGAGGGCTCGGATTTTGTAAATCCGAGCACCCCCGAACAGTGCGGATCCAAGCCGGATCCGAGCACTGTTCGGGTATTCCCGGCGGACTCCAAACTGAAAACGAGGCATTACGTCATATCCCGCCGTCGGATCTCGTGAGATTCGGATTCTTTATATTCCCCGCTTGCCGCCGCCATCTTCACTCGGGCATTGATCAGGGAAGAGGGGGGGTGTGTTAGGTTAGGTGTCCTCTGTCCTGGTCATTCCAGTGGTTCTGTCCTGGTCAGTCCAGTGGTGGTGCAGCCATTATTCCTGTGGTCTGTCCTGCTCAGTCCAGTGGTGGTGCAGCCATTATTCCTGTGGTCTGTCCTGCTCAGTCCAGTGGTGGTGCAGCCATTATTCCTATGGTCTGTCCTGCTCAGTCCAGTGGTGGTGCAGCCATTATTCCAGTGGTGCTGTCCTGTGTCCAGTACAGTGGTGGTGCAGCCATTATTCCTGTGGTCTGTCCTGCTCAGTCCAGTGGTGGTGCAGCCATTATTCCTGTGGTCTGTCCTGCTCAGTCCAGTGTTGGTGCAGCCATTATTCCTGTGGTCTGTCCTGCTCAGTCCAGTGGTGGTGCAGCCATTATTCCAGTGGTGCTGTCCTGTGTCCAGTACAGTGGTACTGCTATAGGATTTCACTGATCCTGCAGTATAAATCCATTGGTAGTGTACTGCAATATAATAACTACGTTCACTGATCCTGCAGTATAAATCCATTGGTAGTGTACTGCAATATAATAACTACGTTCACTGATCCTGCAGTATAAATCCATTGGTAGTGTACTGCAATATAATAACTATGTTCACTGATCCTGCAGTAAAAATCCATTGGTAGTGTACTGCAATATAATAACTATGTTCACTGATCCTGCAGTAAAAATCCATTGGTAGTGTACTGCAATATAATAACTACGTTCACTGATCCTGCAGTATAAATTCATTGGTACTGCAATATAATAACTACGTTCACTGATCCTGCAGTATAAGACTATAAGTCCTGCAATATAATAACTACGTTCACTGATCCTGCAGTATAAGACAATAAGTCCTGCAATATAATAACTACGTTCATTGATCCTGCAGTATAAGACTCTAAGTCCTGCAATATAATAACTACATTCACTGATCCTGCAGTATAAGACTATAAGTCCTGCAATATAATAACTACGTTCACTGATCCTGCAGTATAAGACTATAAGTCCTGCAATATAATAACTACGTTCACTGATCCTGCAGTATAAGACTATAAGTCCTGCAATATAATAACTACGTTCACTGATCCTGCAGTATAAGACTATAAGTCCTGCAATATAATAACTACGTTCATTAAGTCCAATGGTACTGCTGTATAACTCCAGTCCAGTGGTACTCTCCTGTGCCGCATATAATTTTTAAAGGCTTTGCCGAGTGTGTGTGGTTTAGGGGTACGCTCTCTTGTGCTGCATATAATGGAGAACCAAAATTTGGAGGATAAAGTAGGGAAAGATCAAGAACCACTTCCTCCTAATGCTGAAGCTAATGCCACTAGTCATGACATAGATGATAAAATGCCATCAACGTCGTCTGCCAAGGCCGATGCCCAATTTCATAGTAGAGGGCATGTAAAATCCAAAAAGCCAAAGGTCACTAAAATGATCAAAAAAAGAAATTGAAATCATCTGAGGAGAAACGTAAACTTGCCAATATGCCATTTACGACACGGAGTGGCAAGGAACGGCTTAGGCCCTGGCCTGTGTTCATGACTAGTTCAGCTTCACCCAAGGATCTAAGCCCTCCTCCTACCCCCCTCTAAAAAATTTAAGAGAGTTAAGCTGTCATCAACAACACAGCAAACAACTCTGCCTTCTAAAGAGATGTCATCACAAATCCCCAAGGCGAGTCCAAGGGTGTTGGTGGTTGAGAAGCCTGACCTTCCCATCACTGTACGGGAAGAGGTGGCTCCTTCCACCATTTGCAGCACGCCCTCTGCATATGCTGGAAGGATCACCCACAGTTCAGTTACAGATTTGGATAATGAAGGTGTCAATGTTGTACACCGGGAGGAGGATATTGATGTAGCTGGCGCTGAGGAGGAACTTGACGAGGAGGATCTGATGTGGTTATCTTAAATGAGGCACCAGGGGGGGAAACAGTTGTTGTCCATGGGATCGTCATGCCTGGGCAGAAGACCAAAAAATCCACCTCTTCGGTCTGGAATTATTTCTATCCCAATCCGGACAACAATTGTATTGCCATATGTAGTTTATGTAAAGCTGCAATAAGCAGGGGTAAAGATCTTGGCGCCTAAGGACATCCTCCCTTCTACGTCACCTGAAGACCCTTCATAATTCAGTGTTTAGTTCAGGAACTGTGGCTAGGACCGGCAGCAGTCCAGGGACACCTAAATCCCTTGGTCCTGTTGTATCCACACCAGCAACACCCTCCTCGTCAATTTCCTCCACGATCTCCATCAGAGATAGTCCTGCAGGCCATGTCACTGGCATGACTGAGTCCTCTTCAATCCGGGATTCTTCCAGGGGATCCTGAAGCTGTACGCCTACTACTGCCGCTGCTGCTGTTGCGGCTGGTAGTCGGTCATTTTCCCAGAGGGGAAGTCGTAAGACCGCTACGTCTTTCACTAAGCAATTGACCGTACAACAATCGTTTGCCATGACCACGAAGTACGACAGCAGTCATCCTATAGGAAAGCGGATAACTGCGGCCTTGAGAGCTATGTTTGTGTTAGACGTGCGTCCGGTGTCCGCCATCAGTGGAGTGGGATTTAGAAGGTTGATGGAGGTATTGTGTCCCCGGTACCAAATCCCGTCTAGATTCCACTTCACTAGGCAGGCGATACCCGGGATGTAAAGAGAAGTACGAAAAAGTGTCCTAAGTGCTCTGAAAAATGCGGTTGTAACCACTATCCACTTAACCACGGACATGTTGACAAGTGGTTCAGGGCAAACTAAGGACTATATGACTGTGACAGCCCACTGGGTAGATGCATCGCCTTCCGCAGCAACAGCAGCAGCTGCATTAGTAGCAGCATCTCCCAAACGCCTGCTCGTTCCAAGGCAGGCAACGTTGTGTATCACCGGTTTCAGTAAGAGGCACAACGCTGTAAACCTCTTAGAGAAACTGAGGGAAATCATTTTGCAGTGGCTTACCCCACTTACACTCTCCTGGTGATTTGTGGTGTCAGACAACGCCAGTAACATTGTGCGGGCATTACATATGGGCAATTTCCAGCACGTGCCATGTTTTGCCCACACAATAAATTTGGTGGTGCAGCATTACCTGAAAAGTGACAGGGGTGTGCAGGATATGCTTGTGGTGGCCCGCAAAATTGCTGGACACTTTCGGCTTTCTGCTATTGCCTACCAAAGACTCGAGCAACATCAGAAAAGCCTTAACCTGCCCTGCCATCACCTCAAACAAGAGGTTGTGACACGCTGGAACTCCACCCTCTATATGCTGCTGAGGATGGAGGAGCAGCAAAAGGCCATTCAAGCCTACACAGCCACCTACGACATAGGTAAAGGACTGGGGATGCGCCTGAGTCAAATGCAGTGGAGACTGATTTCCGTGTTGTGCAAGGTTCTCCAGCCGTTTGAACTTGCCACACGAGAAGTCAGTTCCGACACTGCCAGATTGAGTCAGGTGATTCCCCTTATCAGGCTGTTGCAGAAGCACCTGGAGAAAGTGAGGGAGGAGTTGGTAAACCATTGCGATTCCACCAAGCATGTAGCTCTTGTGGATGAAGCCCTTTGTACGCTTTGCCAGGATCCGAGGGTGGTCAGTCTTTTAAAGTCAGAGGAATACATTCTGGTCACCGTGCTCGATCCTCGATTTAAAGCGTATGTTGTGTCTCTGTTTCCGGCGGACACAAGTCTACAGCTGTGCAAAGACCTGCTGATCAGGAGATTGACATCTGAAGAGGACAGTAACATGCCAACAGCTCCTCCTTCCTTTTCTTCCACACCTGTGGCTGTGAGGAAACAGCTGATATTTCAGAAACGACCCGCTGGCGGGGATTCAGAGAACATCTGGTCCGGACTGAAGGACCTGCCAACCATTGCTGACATGTCTACTGTCGCTGCATTGAATGCTGTCACCATTGAAAAATGATGGAGGATTACTTTGCTGACACCATCCAAGTAGACATGTCAGACAGTCCTTAGTTTTACTGGCAGGAAAAAAAGGCAGTTTGGAAGCCCCTGTACAAACTGGCTCTATTTTACCTGAGTTGTCCCCCCTCCAGTGTGTACTCCAAAAGAGTTTTTAGTGCAGCGGGGAACCTGGTCAGTGAGCAGCGAAGGAGGTTGCTTCCGCAAAATGTTGAGAAGATGATGTTCATAAAAATGAATTATCAATTCTTCAATCAAGACCAGCAATGGCCTCCAGAGACTACAGAGGGACCTGTGATTGTGGAGTCCAGCGGGGACGAATTGATAATGTGTGAGGATGAGGGAGTATACACTGAAGGGGGCAAGGAATCAGAGGATGAGGATGAGGACGAAATCTTGCCTCAGTAGAGCCAGTTTACTTTGTACAGGGAGAGATGAATTGCTTTTTTTGTGTGGGGGCCCAAACAAACCAATCATTTCAGCCACAGTGGTTTGGTAGGCCCTGTCGCTGAAATGATTGGTTTGTTAAAGTGTGCATGTCCTTTTTCCGCAACATAAGGGTGGATGGGAGGGCCCAAGGACAATTCCATCTTGCACCTCTTTTTTTTCTTTGCCAGCTCGTTTTCTGGGGGTCCAAACAAACCAATCATTTCAGCCACAGTTTTGTAGGCCCTGTAGCTGAAATGATTGGTTTGTTAAAGTGCGCATGTCCTATTTCACCAACATAAGGGTAGGTGGGAGGGCCCAAGGACAATTTCATCTTGCACCTCTTTTTTTTGGCATTATGTGCTCTTTGGGGCCTAGTTTTTCAAACTGCCATCCTGTCTGCCACTGCAGTGCCACTCCTAGATGGACCACGTGTTTGTGCCGCCCACTTGTGTCACTTAGCTTAGTCATCCAGCTACCTCGGTGCAACCTTTTGGCCTAAAAACAATATTGTGAGGTGTGAGGTGTTCAGAATAGACTGGAAATGAGTGAAAATGAATGTTATTGAGGTTAATAATAGCGTAGGAGTGAAAACAAACAAAAAAAACAGGATTTTAGCAGTTTTTATGCTTTTTTTAAAAAAAAAAAACAGAACCCAAAACCCAAAACCTTAAGGGGGGTGTTTTGGCAAAACCCATTAGAACCCAAAACCTTAAGGTAATCAGAGCCCAAAACCCAAAACCCGAAAAGTGTCCGGTGCACATCCCTAATTAAAATGTGCATATGTTGAGACGTATCAATACCCAACTCTACTTAGATGCCGCTAGCCTAAAATATACCTAATTCTGAATTTAGAGTTGAGCGCCACATTTCTTTTTAAACACAGCTCACAGCAAATACGCTATTCTCTCTTTTGTATATGACAATTCTTTACATTATGTTATGTATGAATAGGGTAATGTATCATTAACAGTTTGTATGACTTGTGTTTTGCGACTGCACTATTATTATTCTTATTATTATTATCAACATTTATTTACATAGCTCCAGCATATGCCATAGCTCCCTACAGTTGGGAACAAAAACAGACAGAGAGGTAAGAGAGTTCTGCTCGCAAGCTTACAATCTATAGGACCATTAACATGGTCTGATCAATAGGCCGACTAGGCTGCAGCAGTGTTTGGTTCTCGGAGGGCACAGCGGGGGCACTATTTACATCTTCAGCAAGCGTTATGGTTTTTAATCTATTTTATTTATATATATATATATATATACAAGTTAACCCGTGCATGATACTCATGCATTCTAGTCAAATCAAGCTACTTAAGGTCTTAAAAAGGTTCTTGTCATGTATTTGGGCCTAGCCCAGGCCTCCTCATGTGAAGAGCGTTACTTCCCGACGCAAGCGCCCTTTTTAATGTGTGTTCATGAGGTAAAATTACCTCACGAAAATGAGTTTGAGCCCTCAACTCGTAAATTTAGCCTTTACTACCCCTCCCACGGGGGGAAGGGGGGATGATGGAAGTTAACTGACTTCACTATTCTAATTTTTTTGTCAAATAATGTCAGTATACTAAATTTCAGGTCAATTGGATGAGTCCTTTCTGAGAAAATAGTTTTTTACACACACACACACACACACACACACACTAATACACGCCGCTACACATGTGTGTTCATGAGGTAAAATTACCTCACGAAAATGAGTTTGAGCCCTCGACTCGTAAATTTAGCCTTTACTACCCCTCCCACGGGGGGAAGGGGGCATGATGGAAGTTAACTGACTTCACTATTCTAATTTTTTTGTCAAATAATGTCAGTATACCAAATTTCAGGTCAATTGGATGAGTCCTTTCTGAGAAAATAGTTTTTTACACACACACACACACACTAACACATGCCGCTACACATGTGTGTTCATGAGGTAAAATTACCTCACGAAAATGAGTTTGAGCCCTCAACTCGTAAATTTAGCCTTTACTACCCCTCCCACGGGGGGAAGGGGGGATGATGGAAGTTAACTGACTTCACTATTCTAATTTTTTTGTCAAATAATGTCAGTATACCAAATTTCAGGTCAATTGGATGAGTCCTTTCTGAGAAAATAGTTTTTTACACACACACACACACACACACACACACTAACACATGCTGCTAGGCTTTTACTTTTATATATTAGATAATGCTAAGAATTTAGTAGGTCAGTGTATAACTCCGCCCAGCAGGTGGCGCTGCAGCTTGTTTTTTTTTTACACACACAGACTAACACACGCCGCTAGGCTTTTATATTATAGATATATATATATATAAATAATTTTTAATTTCGGTGATCGGGATCTCGTATCTCCCTGAATCATCAGGACTGCCCCTGGTCTCAAGGGCGCTACCCTGACTGTCAGTATGCAGCGGGGCAGGCAGCTAACAGCAAATCCAATGCTGTTAGCTGCCCTATCAGTGTGACTGTGGTACTCTTAATTTGGTCTCGTGAGATTACCACATCATACGTGACCAGACTAAGTGCGCAGACCACACCTGTACTGAGAGGGCATCTAACAGCAATTGCACATGCTGCCGGCTGCTTGTCAAGAAAAATGAAGTGCCAGAGGCTGAATAAGAAGAGAAGCAGGGCCAGAAGAGAGGAAGGTAAGTCATCAGGAGGGAGGAAGAGGTAATAAATTGTCCGGGGAGGGGGGTTGATGGCTGGGGGGGTGATGATGAAATGCCTGGTGGGGGTGAAGTCATGAATTGGGCGCTGGTTGATAGCTGAGGGTTGATGAATTGGCTGGTTGGGGTGATGAATTGGCTGAGGGGTGTGGGTGGGTGATGCAATGGCATGGGGGGATGATTGATGAAATGGCTGGAGGAGTCATAAATTGGCTTCTAGGGGCTAAATAAAATGGATGAAGGGGTGATTAATTGGCTAGGAGGGGTGGATGAGCAAATGACTGGTTGGGTGAGTGATGAAAGGGCTGCAGGGGTCATAAACTGTCTGCTGGGGGGTTGATAAAAAATGGCTGAGGGGGGGAATGAATTGGCTGTGGGGATGAGGGTTCAAATGACTGGTTGAATGGGTAATGAAATCACTGGGTGATCATTAATTGGCTGCTGGGCGTGTGATGAAATGGCTCGGTGGGGTGATGAAATGGCAGTAGGGGTGCATGATCTCTGCATTGTGTGGCGGTCACACGGATGCTCTCTGTGGTCTCAAAGGTCACTCAAATGCTGAATACTAGTCAAATGGGGCTGGTATATGATTATAAATATTTTTAATATATTTTATTGTCTATATATGCCTTTACTAGGAGGTTGTTTTATTTGGTCATAATGGAGTGATGTGTTTGAATAGTCAAATCATTTTTTGTTTGGTTTGTTAACATTTTGCATTATAATACAATGTTTGCACATTTTCAATACAGGACTCCAAGTTTCCAGAAGTCAGCCAACTGACAGCAAAGCTCAAAGAACAAGTAGGAGAGAACATCAGGTAGTCAATGCTGCAAGATCAGGTAAGAGAGAAAGGCACAGTTTGTCTAAATTTGAATGTGGAATGTTACTGCAATGAGTCTCGTCAACAAGCAGCCCTGTTTGCAGAATGAAGAATGTTTCATGTATTAATAAATATTGTAAAATTTTGTGTGCGTGTGTGTGTGTATATATATATATATATATATATATATATATATGTGTGTGTGTTTTAGGCAGGTGTGGAATTAATGCTGCAAAGTAAGAATGCTTTCAAAAATAGAAGTGGTAAGAAGTTCTTATCAATTAACAAAATGCAAAGTGAATGAACAGAAGAGATTTCTAAATCAAATCATTAATTGGTGTCACCACCCTTTGCCTTCAAAAGAGCATCAATGCATCAATTCTTCTAGGTACACTTGCACATAGTTTTTGAAGGAAGTCGGCAGGGAGGTGGTTCCAAACATCTTGGAGGACTAACCACAGATCTTCTGTGTATGTAGGCTTGCTCAAATCCTTCTGTGTCTTCATGTAATCCCAGACAGACTTGATGATGTTGAGATCAAGGCTCTGTGGGGGCCATATCATCACTTCCAGGACTCTTTGTTCTTTTTTACGATAAAGATAGTTCTTAATGAAATTGGCTGTATGTTTTGGGTCCTTGTCCTGCTGCAGAATAAATTTGGAGCCAATCAGACGCCTCCCTGATGGTATTGCATAATGGATAAGTACCTGCCTGTATTTCTCAGCATTGAGGAGACCATTAAACCTGACCAAATCCCCATCTCGATTTGCTGAAATGCAGCCCCAAACTTGCAAGGAACCTCCACACTGCTTCACTGTTGCCTGCAGACACTCATTATTGTACTGCTCTACAGCATTATTTATAATTTGCTCGAGCGCCAAGGCACAAGGGGCTGGCTAGGAAATTTTAGCCCAGTGGGTGAGACTCGGCTCGCAAGCCTATTAGGAAAATTTTAAGGGACAAAAAACACAGCTAGCCCAGTGACCAGCTAAAGGCAGCCCACTATGGGACCGGTCCAGGGAGGCATATGAACCCCCCTGCCCAGACAGCCCCTGCAAGGCACCAATTCTACATTAGTCTAATATATATATATATATATATATATATATATATATATATATAGGAAAATGCAGCAAGTCTGTCCCCGCAAAGCTAATAAATTGAATCTTATAGACCTTAAAGTATTTTTCCACATGTGTTTTACTAATGTTAACTATAATTTATTTGTTGGAAGTAATTAACTTGAAGTATGCCATAAATTTGGAAGTGCTTCAAAAAGAGTTTGTGGATTATTTGGAGTTTGCGGCAAATGCAAAAGGTTACATCATTTTGTAATTGTGGTGTTGAAAAACATAAAATGTTAGATACACTCTAATGTTGCACATATACACTTTGAACAACATTTTGTCCTGAAATACATGATACCACGCATACTCCCGACATTTATTTTATCTATGATACGGAATATAGAGTATTTAACGTAGTAGGGGTTCTCCCTCTCCTCAACTTTATGGAGATCCTCTGATGCTGGGTCTTGCCAGAGTCGGAGCTAATTCCGCCTCCATTTCATTCAAGGGGGTTGGTCTGTCTCTACCTTCCCTCCTTTTCCTCTACCTGTTCTGTGAAACATAATCCTCTATTTACAAGGACAGTCACAGCAGTAATGCACCTCTTCATACATTTGTTCACTTTCTATGTGAGATTTTTTTTTCTCTACATCCTATATGTTTATTGTTCAAAAACTTTTCAAAAATTGTTAGATTTTAGCATCTTATAAAGAACACAATAAATTGTACATTATATATGGCAAGAAGTGTACATTCTGACTTATTTTTTGAAAAAATGACATTAATGAAATACATCTGTAACAAGCTGGTAAAAAAAAAGTAAACTAATTACCAGATTTCCAGTAATATAATAATTGAAATGGAAACTTTAAATCAACATTCTGATTCTGACATTGCACATTCAGGGAGAGGCTGCTAATTTACCAGGACTAATTCATGGTGGGGTCTCCCCAATCAGCTTTTATCTTATGTTTAGAGATAATTTTGGTTCATGAAACATGACAATAAATATATTAAACTGTCTAACATACTTACTTAATCCTTTTCCTCATTCTCCTTAGCATCTTTGGTTGCTGCCTGTTCAAATCGCTCCACTGCCTTTGTAATTGTCAGATGGAGTAACTTATTCCTATGGTTGTGTGGATTTTACACTGCACAACCTGATAGGCCCAACGCTTCATGAGATTTGTGAATGTCAGCAAGGTACATGTCCATATTTTTTACTAGTATCAGGAGCTCTTTTTTCTTATGAAGTTTGTAACTAACTTGTTCACAAATCCTGCCCAGTGATTGGCTGACATGCATCATGAGGGGTGTAACTAAGTCATTACATAGATGGGACTGTTTTTACCCCATCCCCTGCTAAAAAAAAGTGCCATCAAGTTGAGACTTGTTACAATTCATCCCCTGTTAAAATTATAAACAAAAAGGGAAAAATGTGACTCTGATAGATTGCAATCCAGGAAAATAAATCACTGTCAGAATATTTTGTGACAGAGATTGAGAAATTCTAAGTGGAAGAACAGCCAAAAAAAGCCCGGCAAGGCCTACCAACCAACCAAGCCTTAGTAGCCAATCAGTTGAAAAAATAGACATCCAGAAGGAGATTATTGTAAGAAATGTGTTGTACATGCTGATAAGGGCGAACAAGAACGCTCAGCACCTGCCAAGCTGGTCACCTGGCAGCAGATCATTAACAGTGAAAGTCGTAGCTCCGATCAGCCAGTCTGTGGAGGAGGTAAAAAAAATAAACTGTCAGGATTTGAAACTTAGGCTGAAGGATAAAATAAAAAGGTTTAAGCTGGGTACACACTACAGAAATTTCGACCAACTTTTTATGCTGATTTTACATGCGATCGATGGTCCGATCGTTTGGTCCATGGACTGCATACACACTAGCCTTGTTTAGGACGATAAAGGGAAGAGCGGACGTCCCTTTAGCAACTTTTTACAGCTATGTTGTCGTGAGCAATGACTGTAATTTCGTACTCACTGTTGTGGATCGGTCGGAAGTTTATACACACTACACAGCGGAAACGAGATTGGAACGAAAATATTCAACGGTACGACCAACCAAATGAGGCGATAATCGTCCATTTGGGCAGACTTTCGACCATTGTGTCACTGCACACACTGACCTGACTTTTGAACGAGCGGTCGTATGTCGGCTGTTTGAGCCGATTATTGGACGAAAACAGTGTAGTGTGTACCCAGCTTTAGCTAGAGGGACCTGTGGGGGTCCTATTTGTCAGCTGGAATCCACAACGCTGGAGCAGTCAGCCATGGCCTTCATTGATCCACAGCAAATTGATGGAGAGAGTTGCATGGACACAGATAGACCACCAACAGCACAGCAAGAAAGCAGAGATACAGGTAATTTATTTATTTTCACTCCTAATTAAGCTCTGATTAACAGTACTTTCTCTACTCAGTCTTCTTGTCCACTCCTACCTTTGTCCATGTGTGCCTTTGCATGTTATGTACTATACTTCATAGTTGACATTTACCTTGCCACCCTACACTATTTCCCAACTGTAGCAAAACATGTATTTTTAACTCCTACCTTTTACATGTCATAAATGTATATCATACACTATGCCTACCAATGTTTACTATGTATGTCTACCCGAAGAGTTATGTTCTTTTGTGTTCTAGTATTTCAAACACCTGGCCCTTACTATTGAGGATGCACCTGGCTACAGGTGAGCCCTGCTGTGGTGGCTTTTGTTGCAGATATCTGTAGTACTACTGATGTCTTATGTTTTAATGTTTAATGCTTAATTTTTCAATATACTAGTACTTAAGCATTAGAACTGTTTAGCATTTTGGCTTTGCTTGTACTGTTTTATGTTAGTTTGACCTCTACATGTTTACATATTATACTCTATACAAAGATGTAATGTACTGCATAATGTTGTGGAGGCTTAGTTGTTTTTTTTAAAAAAAGAAAAAATAAGCCATTAACTAATTCTGTGAAACCCGCATTATTCACTATGTATTAAATATAAAAGTACTTAATATAATGGGTTTGACACTGTCTCATCGTTTTTCATTTCCATTTGAACAGTTCAACAAATGCCAGACATCTTACCCAGTAGCAAACTGATCTGCAACAACAACAAATAGAGATGCACAAGCAAAAACCTGAGTTATAGCGCAAACAAAACACAATACATAATGATTTGGCATTAGCCATCAGGGCCTCGAACAAAATAATTGTGACACTGGTGGCTTTGTGCCACTAACTGTTTGAGCAAACATCCAGAATTTGTCCTTAGGGGCGCATCTTGCATGGGTGAGGCAGAGCCACAGGAGCCACAGAAAAAGTGCAATCACCTCTGCTCCAGCAGCCACTAATGCTCGGCTCACCTGTAGCCAGAGGCATCCACAAAGGTCTAGTCAATATCCTGGTGGAAAAAGAGTCAGGAAAACATGCTAAAATATTTTTTTCAGTTATGTGGAATAAAATATTTGTTAAGATAATAAAAAATGTCTGCTTCCATTTGTATAATAGTCATACATGTTGAATTATATAAACCATAGGGTAATAGTTACATTTATTCTATCAAATATGTGGGATTTTACACAAAATGTTATGCTGCAGGATGCCATATTTGTGGTGTCAAGTCCCAGCTGATCAGTATATATATCCAGTATTCATTATTTCAGCTACAGGTATTATTTACTCACAATGCTAAACCTTACATTGCCACATATTAGACCATGGTCTCAGCATAGAGATGTATTTAGTATAAACTGGCAAGCACACCCTTTGTTGCATACACATTTCCCTCTATGCAACTTAATGCTGAACTTACAACTGGTATATTGTTGGATGACCAAGGCTGGCACAAGCCCTAGATGCTCCCTAAATGGTGCCCTTGACTCTGCATTCCTCCCTCGGGTGTTGCATCACTACCCCTTAGCAGGGAGGAGTTGGGAGCAGCATCCTCCAATTCTCAGACTGGGATTGTGACTCTTGGCTGTGACATTATAGTCAAGCACCACATTCCCAGAGTTACACTGACATTGCTGCACAGTTAAGAAGCTGCCAGTTGTTCCTCTTTCACGCAGCTGGTGCATCACATGGTGTGCGGTGCGGGCATTAAAAATGCAGGATATTATGTCCCTTCGCCTAATGGTTGTGCAGGCACTGTGGATAACACCATCACTCATCGTCTGCTCTTCTTCCATGGACAACAGATCAGAATCACAATCTAATGGTTCCTCCACAAAAAATCACTCTCCCTCTACAGACACTAGATTCACAATTTCCAGCAGTTTAATGAGGGCTTCCGCAGACCTGTAATGACACCGAAATGGGGCTTTTAGCTGACCAAATGTTCATTCTATGACCAAACTGATGGAAGCATGTGCTCTACGGCTGCATTTAACTTCGATTGGAAGAGCCTTGGTCGCAGACTGTAAGTGTTGTCTCCTGCAACAAAAACAAACACATTTTTATACAAATAGATAATGTATTGTTACATCCTATCATAATTCTGACAACCTCAGTATACTGAAGATTAAAAAAAATAACACCACTTTACTCTTTAATACTGTAACTCAACAAATCTGCTCTAATTAACAGCAAAGAACTATCTTATGTGACACAGTCCAAACAAAGCATTGTTTTTCTCTAAAATATCAGTGTTACTTGTGAACTAGACAAATTGCAATACACAACCCATAGACACTGTTAATCCACTACCCTAGTTGAACAATAATATTATAAAATAAAGAATTTTCATAAGCACAAGACACAATGGTGGATTTACAGTGTTGGTGGTGAATATGAAAGCCGGATTCACAATTAAAAACACCCTGCCAACCGACGCTTGACACTTAAAATAAATCCAAAAGGGTTCTTCTATTCAAAATTGATCCAATTAAAAATAACAAATTAGAAATGTGAATATATGGCCACAGCTTGATGTAGCTGTTATTAATAACTTAAGTACCATAGGTCTGAAGAAATCAATCGACAGTCCGTTAAGCAGAAGCAGATAGTGCTGATGATAGTTATCATCATCATTGTGTATCATTGCACCAACCCTGAAGCACTGAAAGAGATAGAACTCCTAAAAGTCATACCTGTGTATTGGTGCTTACCTCTTCTATACTGCCCCCACAAGCATGAGTTTTGGGCAATAATAAAAAACTATGTACACCAACTCTAAATGAGGCCCATAGAGTATGTGTATTAGTGGTGTCACTTACTGAGGAAAATATTATGATCAACTATAATAATAATAAATATTTCTTGTCCCAGTCTTAGTCACAATTGAAAATGTATGTTTAGAAGCTGGCAATAAACCTTATTTTTCATGTGATGAACTTTGTATACTTAGAACACAATATGTTATAGCTGCTATGGAATTTTCCTTTTCTACTATTTAAATGTATTTAAGTGGATATATTTTTGTAAAATAATTAGTTTGTTTAGTAGAACATCTTTTAAATATTCAAAACAAAACCTGTAATACTGATGCTTTTAGTGAGAGATATTAGATCTCTATAACATGACCTTTGAAATTGGCACAAACAGAGGCTAGACTCTGTACGTTATGTCTGATGATGAAAAATTCCTTCCCAGGTTTTCAACTCAGAATGTTTAGTTAAGTGTACTAGGAAACTGTTCTGCTGCAGAAAATGTGGAGCTGTTCATGTAAGCTCTCGCCAACTAGTGAAATTTTATGGTTCTAGAATGCCTTTGAAATATGCATGTAGGTCTGAGATTGAAATCAGAAAGTAATTTAATGTAATGCTAAAAAAATAAAAAAAAATGCAGTGAGCTTTTGGCTCTTGTAAAACCTGTCTGCCTTGGTTTAAATGATGGAATTTCTGTCTTTTCTGATTTTTGTTATTTCCCTTATCGGAAAGTTCTTTATACTTACTCCAAATTTGTCCAGTTTTTTTTATGTTAGCTGCAGGATAGCTGTTCACTATATACATAACCTGCTTTAGCCAGACATTTAAGGAATTCTCTCTTCCACTGGGAGTTCTCAGGAAAATTTAAAGTAAATGGGCCAGTAAGGGTAAAACATGCAATGGGAGATTTTTCTCTTTCAAAAATATGCCATTAGGGAAAATGTTGACACACCTCGTTTTAAGGAATGTGTGCAATATTTGCTAATTATATCTGTACTATAGCAGTTAAATAAAATAGCAATTACTTAAGGAGGAACTAAACCAATTAGATAAAATACCTAAAAGAAAACACAATGTAATGTTTTTAGTGCCACGGCTGTAGGGTTTACAGTGCTTGTTCTACACTATGGATGCCAGGGGCAAACACAAGATTTCTAGGGGGGTTTCCATGCCACACCGCCAGAATGTATGCAAGGGGCGTGGGTATCATTTGATGCTGCTCTCCAACTCTTCTCATCCCCTTCAAATACACAGGTATTATACTATACTATGTAGCAGTGAGTGAATCATTTAGGCCTCCCTCCACCAATCAGCCCCGACGTTAAATCAATAGCACCTATAATAATTATGCCTCCCTACCTTAAATTAGCACAGACATTATTTTAATAACTTTAACATGTAATAAATAGATCCATTTCCTCCCTACCAGCCCAACATTAAATTATTAGCAGTCACATTTAATGAATAGACCTATTTCCTGCCAGTGAGCTCCAACATTATATTAATAGCATTCACAATTAATAGATAGGCTTATTTCTCCCCCTCAGCATGCTCTGACATTAAGTGAATGCTCCTCATATAAGTACACCTATTTCCCCCAATACAGCCCCAAAATTAAATAATTAGTATTCCCATTTAATATTTAAAACTATTTCCCCCCAAGTATCCCCAATGTTAAATAATCAGTATTCACAATTAATAAATTGCCCTTCTTCTCCCTAAACTGATCCCCACAAATTAAATCAATAATACCCAAACCATGCTAGCATTAGTTAAATACAGCCATCACCACATCTTAAATTAAAAGTCATTACTATTTTTAGGAAGGGTAATTTAACATAGTTAGCTCCGCTAGGCCCCGTAACCTTCTTGTTTTTGATTGGATCTCTCCACCAAATTCAAAGGTATGGAGAGTGCTGGATCCTAGTCTCTGTCTGTCTGTTTGTCTCCCTCTCTGTCTGTCTGTGTGTGAGTGTGTGTCTATATTAGGGGAATTTAGACTGTAAGCTCCAATGGGGCAGGGACTGATGTGAATGAGTTCTCTGTACAGCGCTGCGTAATTAGTGGCGCCATATAAATAAATTATGATGATGATGATGATGATGATGATGGATCTGCCACTGGCTCTGCCCCCGTTCTTACCACCAGCACTGTAGATTCCAGAGCCAGACTCTTCTGTCTGACTTTCTTCTTTCGTGCACTATGTTATGTTGCCAACCCCATGAAAGAGGGGGATGGGATGTACGCTGAAAAAAGGAGACTGGAACGGATCTGTAGATCTGTGGTATCAAAGTGGCTGGTGCCGAGGGATGGACCAGCTTGTCAAGGAGTACTGGATGGAGGTGAGGTTTCCGGGCATCTATATTTCCCCCCCCCCCCTAAGTATGCACCTGGGTGCTACCACCATAGATGCCATGTTAACAGAGCTGCACCCACTGGCTACAGCACAGTCTTTCAGTAAACTGGGAGGTACCCAGCTCTCATGTAAATGTCCCACTGGACATCCAAATCTTAGATATGCACTTGGGAAAAAATAATCTTATAGAGATCGCTCTCCACAAGTGATATAGCAGCCAAGATGCACCAGTGATGTAATCCTTCTGTCACAGCACCCCATGTATTTACTAGGGATGCTCAGGCTCATTTTTTTGAAAACCGAGCCATCCCGAACTTAGGCAATCCGGTACTTTTGCGCATCCTCAGAACTGAAATGGAGGCAAAACATCATTGGTGCGTTGCCGGATTTGCAAGTTTTGAATTCTATAAGTACCGCCCTCCACAGAGATCCGGCGCCATTTCACAGACACAGAAGGGGTGGCAGTATTCTTGGCAGTCTCCAATTCCATTGCTCTGTGCCATTGCTCATACAGAAACAGGAGGGGTGGCAGTGTTCTTATCAGTGACATAGCTGTGAGTCATTGCCCATACATAAACAGGAGGGTTAGCAGTATTCTTGTCACTCTCCAGTCACATTGCTGAGTGCCATTGCTTCCACAGAAAACAGGTGGGGGGTGGCATTGTTCTTATCAGTCTCCAGTGACATAGCTGTGTGCCATTGCTCACACAGAAACAGGGGTAGCAGACAGTGTTCTTGTCATTTTCCAGTCTCCAATTACATTGCTGAGTGCCATCGATGTGGACTTCAATCAGTCCACAGAAGAGCAGGAGCATCAACCAGCCCCTGGCACCAATCATGATGATATTAGTCCCTCTATGTCACCTGCTAAAGCCTATGCGCAAGTGCATAGTGGTTTTAAGTCAGGGAAACAAAAATATCAAAAAAAGCTTTTACCTTGGTAAAGAAAAAAACACCTGTAATCAAAGCAAAGTTAACTGTAGAAAAACCTTCAATTTCTAACATGCCATTCTACACAAGGAAAGAATCAGGCAATCACCTTTCTGTATGAATGCTAGTTCTGCAACTATCAGTGAGGCATCTTCTCATAAGGTCTGTCATGACGATATAAGACCTTGTCATTCTGGGGGGTATTCAATTGTCAGCGAGTTGTTTTTTTAGCGTGTTAAGTCATTTTAACGCTGTTTTTTTATCATTTTCGAGCGTGTTTACTTTATTTGCAATTCAATTCCATTTTTAACACTAGGTTTTTTTCATAAAATGGTCCTTTCGCGCTCCAATGGAAGGGCTATTGAAAGTATAGGGTGTGCGAGAGGCAGCCGCGTTAAAAGCTATTCAATTGTTTTTTAACGCGGTGGGTAAAACAGGCAAATATGCTGTTTTATCTCGCACCTCCTTGGGGTGTGTTAAAAATAAAAAAACTCTGAAAAGTATTTGAAATCATGTAAAAATCTTAAAAAAAAAAGTTAAAATTATGTTTATCACTAATGCCTATCTTGTGTAAGCTGATTTTCTTGTGAAAAAATAATGAAATAAAAAATCTTATTTATGTATGTTTTTGGTACAAATATGAATGTAGTAATGTGTTTTGACATGGTATAGATAATAGTATGTTAAAAAATAGTTTAATTAAAAAATATGCTAAAGAAAGTACTTAAATGTAGATATTATCAATGTGTAATGCAATCTAATGTATGGAAATGTATGCAAAACCTTTTTTTTGTGTTATACATGACCGCATTAAAACTCCCCTTTGCTTCCCTAAAATCTAGAAAACACAATTTTTAACGTGCAGTGGCAGCGGTCCATCTTTTTCAATTGAATTGCACGAGTTTTCCCGCTGCGCTAACTCAAAATGGTCGCTATTGCCGGCAAAAACCCGTGGGAGATTTTTTTTTTAAAATACGGCGGGGAAAAATAAAATCTCGCTAACAATTGAATACCCCTCTCTGTGTCCAAAAGAGGCTACCAAAAACTTTTAAAATGCCGAGCTGGAAATAAACAGTAAGGCAGTAAAAGGAACTGTATGTTCAGAAATTACACAAATCTCTGAGGAGAGTCTATCCACAAGTGCTATGTCTAAGCCTGACCTTTCTGTATTCATAAAGAAGTGCAAATGTGTGGATGAACAGCCCAAGTGTAGCCGGAGATGCACAAATTGAGGATGCCACTTTGGATTTGCTACAGGATGAGGGGGATATTTGTGTAGCTGACGATGGTGCTAATGAGGATGTTGATGACGATGATGTTGTTTGTGTAAGTTCTGCACCATTGGAAGCAGTCCTTGCCAGTGTTAAGAAGAAGGCCATTTTCATGCCTGGGCATTAGACCAAAAAATCCATCTCTTTTATGTGGAATTATTTTTACCCAAATCCCGGCAACAGTTGTCTAGCAATTTGTAGCATTTGTAAAGCCCCAGTCAGTAGAGGTAGGGACCTTAACCATCTAGGAATGTCATTCATGTTACGCCATTTGAAGCAAGTTCATGGCAACCTCCTTTCTCTGCTGATGACATGATACACGCTGCCGCTCCCATGTGCTGCTCCGGCCCAGGTCCTGATGCTGTTGTTGTCGCTGCCACGTATGGTCTCCTCTCCGGTCTGCCTGTGGTCCCACTGTTCCTCCTCTGTCTGCTGTCTCACGGTCCCATTGCTCCGGCCTGCTGTCTGCTGCTCCGGTCCTACTGCTCCAGCCTGCTGTCTCCTGCTGCTACAGCCCCGACGCCGTCTCTGGTCTCCATGCGGTCTCCAGCCTCTACGCTGCCATCGCTCACCGCACGTGTCCTCCTGCTCCTGATGATGTCTCCAACCTCCATGCAGCCTTCCCTCACCGCCGGTGGCCTGCTCCTCCAGACGCCGTCTCCTGCTGTCTCCTGCTGCCCCATGGAAGCCGCTCTCCTCGCTGCTCCGCTCCTGTCCTGAGGCCATCTCCAGCCACGGATCGGATGCCACCACGCTGCCTTCTCTCCGCTGGTTAGTCGGTAGTTAGTTAACCTCCCTGGTCGCCTCTGAGCCTTTCTCCCGCTGGGTCTCCTCTGCTCATTGCCCCACCATTAGCCCTCATTGCCTCCCTGGTTTCCTCTGTGCACTTCCCCCTCTCCCCCCGACCTTGGTCCACTCACACTACCGCTGCCACTACCCTACCCTACCTTGTCCAATCGGCCCACCTGCTCTCTGAACCCACCTTGTCCTTTTGGCCCACCTGTACTCTGAACCCACCTCATCCTTCTGGCCCACCTGTACTCTGGACCCACCTAGTCCCTTGGCCCACCTGAACTCTGGACCCTCCTAGTCCTTGTTGGCCCTCCTATACTCTGGACCCACCTAGTCCTTTTGGCCCACCTGTACTCTGGACCCACCTAGTCCTTTTGGCCCACCTGTACTCTGGACCCACCTAGTCCTTTTTGCCCACCTGTACTCTAGACCCACCTAGTCCTTTTGGCCCACCTGTACTCTGGACCCACCTAGTCCTTTTGGCCCACCTGTACTCTGGACCCACCTAGTCCTTTTGGCCCACCTGAACTCTGGACCCTCCTAGTGCTTTTGGCCCTCCTGATCTCTGGACCAACCTAGTCCGTCTGGCACTCCAGAACTGTTGACCCGCCTTTGTCCTTTTGGCCCTCCCGAACTCTGAACCACCTAGTCTTTTTGACTCTCCTAAAACCTGGACCCACCTAGCCCTTCTGGACTTTGGCCCTCCTGAACCTTTGGTCTCCTGGACTCAGGACCTACATTTTCTCCTGATCTCACGTCTCGCCAGAACTCCTAATAACTTATTCTATTGTATTGTATTTTATCTTATTATATTTCATTTTACTTCAATTTTATCTGAATGTCAACTGCACTCCATACTGTCTCTGCCACTGCCTTTCTGTTCTACTCGGTTCTATAGCCCCTACCGTCCTACTCACTGTTTATTCTGTTCGTTAGTGCTCTGTTTTACTTCGAACTCCCTATTGCTGCCCTCCCCTCTGCGCTTCTCCCTCACACGCCCCCTGCTTCCTCTGGCCATTCTCTTGTTCCCCTGTCTCTCATCATGCCGCCTCGCTCCTTTCCTACACTCATCCTCTCCCCTAGCCACCGTCAAGGGCCCAAATCTCTCTGTCCCATCTCTCATCCCCCCCTCGCTCCATCAACCCTGACAATCTCATCCATATCTCCCTTTCTCCATCCCTCCCTTTTGTGTGTGCCCTCTGGAACTCCAGGTCCGTCCGTAACAAACTGCTCTCCATCCACCACCTCTTCATCTCTAACTCTCTTAATCTTCTTGCCATAACTGAAACCTGGCTCACTTCCTCTGACACTGCCTCCCCTGTCGCTCTCTCCTATGGAGGCCTCTCTTTCACCCACTCCACCAGACCAGATGAGCGTCCAGGTGGGGGAGTGGGCCTCCTCCTATCCCCTAACTGCACTTTTCGGGTCATACCCACTTTACCTTCCCTCTCCTTCTCCTCCTTTGAAGTCCAATCCATTCGGCTCTTCTCCCCCATCCACCTCTGTGTCTCCGTCATCTATCGACCCCCTGGCACTACCTCTCTTTTTCTCGACAACTTCGCCACCTGGCACCCCCACTATCTTTCCTCTGACCTGCCCTCCATTATACTGGGTGACTTTAACATCCCCATTGACAACTGTTCTGACCCTGCCACCATCAAACTTCTCACCCTTTCCTCCTCCCTTGGCCTCACTCAGTGGACCTCCTCCCCTACCCACTGTCTTAGTCACTCCCTCGACCTTGTCTTCTCCCACCTCTGTGATCTCTCTGAGTTTTCCAACTCTCTCTTCCCTCTCTCTGACCACCATCTCCTCTCCTTCACTCTGTCCTCCTTCCCTGCTCCCACCTCGCCTAAAGCCACCCTGACTAGGAGTAACCTTGATGCTATCAACCCCATCTCCTTCTCCTCCTCTCTTGATACTCTCCTATCACCCCTTCCCTCTCTGGCCTGCCCTGATCAGGCGTCCTCTCTCTACAACCAATCCCTCACTACTGCCCTGGACACCGTTGCCCCAGCCTCTTCCATCCGCCGTCGTCGCCTTATTCCCCAACCCTGGCACTTCAAACACACCCGCTCCCTCCAAAAGTGCTCTCGCACAGCCAAACGCCTCTGGAGGAAATCTCGTTCCCTGGCTGACTTCCTTCACTTCAAATTCATCCTCTCCTCTTTCTGCTCTGCCCTGTCCCTCGCTAAACAATCCTTCTTTAAGTCACTCATTTCTTCTCAGTCCTCCAATCCCTGCCACCCTCATCGCTTCACCTCCCGCCATCAACCAGCTGTGGTGCTCCTTCTTCCCCACATCAGGTGAAGAAGTTCGCTCCCTTGTTCTTTCCTCTCCACCCTCTACCTGTCCTCTCGATCCC